>NC_138551.1:86000509-86521009 GCF_964273705.1 Natrix helvetica
GAGGCATCAAAATTTTATTAGCTGTCCGTGAGGATTAGATGCTTGCAGTAGAAGAATCGGGAGCAGATACACTTCTTTGAAATAAAATCTAGCTTGAGAAGATAGGATGGGGTGCTGCAACAGACCAGAATATCAAAGTAATAGTGATGCCAGGAAAACTCTTCTATTTTCCTCCCACTTAAATATGAACCATATTCACTGACAAACACAGCATGCAGGTCTGAAATGAACAAAATAAATTATCTGGAGGATAAACGTGGGTAGCTATTGTCTCTACTTCATTTTGGAAGTCAGGCAACAGTCCATCCCATCTCCCTGCTCTGAATTCTTCTGTCTTATAACTTCTCTCAGAAGCCCTGCCCCTCAAAAATACATAAACCTCAGTAAATGTAGGAATAATATTCCTGCAGCCGAGGAATATAATGAGCACATTTTCTTCCTCCTCTTGGTAAAAGTGGTCTTTGCTCTTTTCAGGTGAACTGGCAAAGAACTTGCTTCTTCTCTCTGTACGTGAGAAGAACGCACAAATAACTCCTGCATATTCTACATTAATCTAGCCAGCATGTAGAAGAAACATAGGGAGAAAAAGTTATTGCCTCAGCTTTCCAAGGTCAGTAAAATGAGGACCCCAATTGTTGGGGGCAATATTGTACGCTGACACTGTAAACTGCCCACACCCACCTGGCACTCAGATAAATCAGCCATCAACAGGTACAGAGAGGTAAACAACATCTACACATCACTCAAAAGAGAGAATCAAAATAAATAAATAAGTTATACTCTGTACAACACCCTAGAACGATAAATGAAATTGTGTTCCTCCCTATGAATCAAACTAATGAACTCATGCTCAGTTATCCTGACAGTGCCAGCTATCATTTTAGCATCAATGGGCTCCTTGTTCTATCTTTTATCCTCTCTGCACACACCAAACTGACTCTCAGTCAGAGTTTGGTTCTGCTCCCAGCAATTTCAGGAAAAGCGCGTGGAGATTTGGGGTGGGGTGGGTGTCTTTGAAGAGGATTGTGGGCTGTACAGTCAAACAAATGAATTCAAAGAACAGATTAGAAAGAGTATTCCTAGAATCCCAGATGGGCTTTTGAAACAGTTGGAAAGCCACAATGTTTGCTCATGATCCACAGTTGGACAATCCCTGTAGTAAGCCATAATAAACAAACACAGATGAAATATCACTCGGATAAGTAAACCCATGTAGCTACTATTTCCCATACAATAGCTTTACTCTTCAACTGTCTATATTTATATCTATATAATATCTAGCAAGTTTTTAATTCACACACTATGCTTTTTAGTGTAGTATATAAACACTGATGAAGTTGTCAGTTTGATAAGTAAATCCAGTTAGCTTCTATTTTAGTCACTGTAAATGTACTGTATTTAGATCTGAAACACAGTACTGTTTAAAATACTTCCTATACAATAGCTTTAACGTTCAACCATCTATATTCATATCTCTATAATATTTAGTGTTTCTTATCTACATTTTTCATCCAGATCACCTGTGGTTCTTAGTGTGCAGCTCTCCTCTGCTAATATATGGAATTCGATTTCATAATATAAATTATGACATGATCTTCTGCATATACGTATCTTTTCATTTTCTCTTAAGACTAAGTTTTATATATTCTATTTTCTCTGAGCTTAGTTGGTTTCCTGTTTTATTCATAGGCTCTGTAATATCATCAGGGAAGGGGAGAGTGAAGTTTGCTGGTTGTGAAATGCAGAGTACATGTGGCTTGTCTTTTAAACGGCATAGAGATGGAGTGTATCTCTTGGTGTCTCTTGATAGCCAATTTGTCAGAATGTCAAATTCCTCAGCAATTTTGGATTACCTTCGGTCTAAAATACACCCACTTTCCCACAAACTGAAATTGGGAAATTTATGCTATATAATCCTGGAGCCTTCAACTGAATTAACACTGACTGCTGATCACGCAGCACCAGAGATCAGCCAGCCAGAGATCATTCAATTCTTTTCAAAATGTAATGGAAAAGTGCAGCTACCGCTGTCCAGATCCATTCTCTGAACCGAGGGCTGCAGTTAATAATTCCGGGAAGAACAATGGAAGAATTCAGAGGCGTTATGAGAGAAAGGGTTTAGACAAGAATATAATTTGCAAAGCTCGGTTTCCAGGTGTTTCTCCTTTTCTGATGCCCAGTTCTTTTCAAAGCAATTGTCTATTATTTAATGTTGGAGTCATGAACTACCACATTATACTGTAGTGACCCGACAGGATGAGGGAACGTCTGTGTGGTTTTGGTTCCTGCTAGTTGCGTTCTGCACATTAGAACAGATCGTGTGCTTCTCTTTTAAGCTAAATGGATTCTGCTTGCCTTCATAGGTATGTTTCGTCCCTTTGAGGTACACCAGCTCACGAAACTGACTCCACAGTAAATATTGGAAAATTACTGTGTTTCCCCCAAAATAAGACAGGGTCTTATTTTCTTTTGACCCCCAAAATAAGCACTTGGCCTTATTTTTGGGGAGATCTTATTATTTTTGAGGTGCAGGAGGCGGTGAGTATGGTTACCTCACGGCTGCTGCTGTGTTGCAATATTTTGGGGGAGGGCTTATTTTAGCACATGCGCTCAAAAGCCTGATTGGGCTTATTATCCGGGGAGGGCTTATTTTCAGGGAATCAGGGCAGTAGATTACAGTAATAAACTCTTGAATGCCTGACTGAGTTTCTCTTCCTTCCTTCTCTTATATCAGAGAGTTAAGATGGGGTGGCTTTAAATTTCTTTAGATTTCTTTATAAGTTTCTTCTTCTGTTCCCAGGATTAATCCATGCTTTACTAACAGAACAGAACAGCTGGAAGGGACCTTGGAGGTCTTCTAGTCCAGCCCCCTGCTCAAGCAGGAAAACCTATACCATCTCAAACAAGTGAGTCTCCAGTTTCTTCTCAAAAACCTCCACTGATGGAGGACCCATGATTTCTGGAGGCAAGCTGTTCCACTGGTTAAATGTCCTCACTTTTAGGAAGTTTCTCCTTAATTCCAGGCTGCTTCTCTCTTTGATTAGTTTCCAACCATTATTTCTTTGTCCTGCTCTCTGGTGGTTTGGAGAATAATTTGACCCCCCCCCCCTTCTTTGTGGCAGTCCCTGAAGTACTGGAATAGTGCTATCATGTCACCTCTAATTCTTTTTTTCTTTAGATTTGCCAGACCCAAAACCTGCAGCCATTCTTTATATGGTTTACTCTCCAGGCCTTTGATAATCTTAGTTGCTCTTCTCTAAACTTTTTCCAAGGTCTCAACATCTTTTTTGTAGCATGGTGACCAAAATTGGTTGCAGTATTCCAGTTGTGGTCTTTCTAGGGTGTTGTAAAGCAGCACTAATACTTCACATGGTCTTGATTCTATGCCTCTGTTTATACAACCCAGGATTGTATTAGCTTTTCTGGCTTGCTGCTGCACATTGTTGGCTCACATTCAAATGATCATCCACTAGGACTCCAAGATCCCTCTCACAGTAACTGTTTTTGAGGCAGGTCTCGCCAAATCTGTACTTTGATTTTTTTCCTGCCTAAATGTAAAGCTTTGCTTTTCTACACTTTAAAATTCATTTTGTTGGATAGGGCATGCCTTCTCCAGAGTCACCTGACGTCTCTTCTTGAGAAAATCAAGGAGGTGATAAAATAGATTGGCAAGTCAGGAACCAGAGAGTCCCAGGCTAGAGAGATTATTATGTGGACCGCGTACATCTGCCTCCCAATGCCAGCAAGAGATTGGTAGAGTACATTGGTGAGGTTCAAAAGATTTTTACTACCGGTTCTGAGGGCATGGCTTGGTGGGCATGGCAAGGGAAGGATACTGCAAAATCCCCATTTCCTCCCGATCAGCTGGGACTCGGGAGGCAAAAAATAGATGGGGGCAGGCCCAGTCAGAGGTGGTATTTACTGGTTCTCCAAACTACTCAAAATTTCTGCTACCGGTTCTCCAGAACTGGTCAGAACCTGCTGAATACCACCTCTGGTTCAGTAAGTCAGAACGGCAGAAGCAAAAGGCCTAAATTTTAAACACTGGAGAATATACGTAAGTTGCCTTGTGCTGGAACTTGAGAAAAGGATAGGAACTAATATCACATTATAACTTTACAGGTACAATGCAAAGCAAGAAAATAATTTGTGCTTATCCTTCCACCATATAGTAATTTTATGTCCTCTATGGTTGTGTATGTCCTAATTTCAAGTCTAACTTTTTAAAAGTACATGTTCATTTACATAGCTTGCTAGAAGCTCCTTAACCTATTTTAATCTCTCTCCTTTTTTTTTTTTTTAGAATTAGGTGTGATATCAGAAGACGTCCCTCTCCCCTGTATCAGTGGGGATGGAAGGATTCACCTTGTGAATCATTTGAATCTTCCTGAAGCTAGGATTGGAGCTGCTGGAGAGAAGGAGGGGGTGAGTCACAAGACAAAGACACTGAGGTGGGGGCCCTTAAACTCCATATCATTTGAATCTTCCTGAAGCTAGGATTGGAGCTGCTGGAGAGAAGGAGGGGGTGAGTCACAAGACAAAGACACTGAGGTGGGGGCCCTTAAACTCCATATCATTTGAATCTTCCTGAAGCTAGGATTGGAGCTGCTGGAGAGAAGGAGGGGGTGAGTCACAAGACAAAGACACTGAGGTGGGGGCCCTTAAACTCCATATCATTTGAATCTTCCTGAAGCTAGGATTGGAGCTGCTGGAGAGAAGGAGGGGGTGAGTCACAAGACAAAGACACTGAGGTGGGGGCCCTTAAACTCCATATCATTTGAATCTTCCTGAAGCTAGGATTGGAGCTGCTGGAGAGAAGGAGGGGGTGAGTCACAAGACAAAGACACTGAGGTGGGGGCCCTTAAACTCCATATCATTTGAATCTTCCTGAAGCTAGGATTGGAGCTGCTGGAGAGAAGGAGGGGGTGAGTCACAAGACAAAGACACTGAGGTGGGGGCCCTTAAACTCCATATCATTTGAATCTTCCTGAAGCTAGGATTGGAGCTGCTGGAGAGAAGGAGGGGGTGAGTCACAAGACAAAGACACTGAGGTGGGGGCCCTTAAACTCCATATCATTTGAATCTTCCTGAAGCTAGGATTGGAGCTGCTGGAGAGAAGGAGGGGGTGAGTCACAAGACAAAGACACTGAGGTGGGGGCCCTTAAACTCCATATCATTTGAATCTTCCTGAAGCTAGGATTGGAGCTGCTGGAGAGAAGGAGGGGGTGAGTCACAAGACAAAGACACTGAGGTGGGGGCCCTTAAACTCCATATCATTTGAATCTTCCTGAAGCTAGGATTGGAGCTGCTGGAGAGAAGGAGGGGGTGAGTCACAAGACAAAGACACTGAGGTGGGGGCCCTTAAACTCCATATCATTTGAATCTTCCTGAAGCTAGGATTGGAGCTGCTGGAGAGAAGGAGGGGGTGAGTCACAAGACAAAGACACTGAGGTGGGGGCCCGCGCGCCTAACGGCGCGCGAATCATATATCTATAAACCAAAATAGCAATAATACATTCTGGATTAGTGTGTTTGAGATTGTGATTTTATTTATTTCAAAATGACTGGCTTAGTTCAATGTAATAGCTGTTTTGCACCTGTCTTTCGCAGTACTCTTTTCAAATTTGGATACTGTCCCCTTTGTAAACAAATTACGAGTCTACATAGGCAGATTACCTATCTAGAATCTGTAATCTGTGCTCTCCAAGCAGAAACTAGGTGTCTACGTCAGCCATTCCACTCTATGGTGAAGCCACACTATCAGCCCCCTCTACCACAAAGATCTTGCAGGAGAAGAGCTGTCTGGACAACTGTGGGATCTGGCAGGTTGAGAGCTGTGAACCATAAACCCAAAGCTTTTGCTGTGACCCAGCAAAACAGATATAGTGCCCTTGCTGACCTTAATGGGGACACTAAAGAGATAGGTCAAGGCAGTTGTGATAATGATGACTCAAATAAGCAGGGGATCGTGGTCCAAAACGAAGAACTTTCTTCGGAAAGGCGAAAAGGGGAACCAGGTATCACACATCAGTCGCAGAAGAAGATCAAGGTATGTAAAAAGAGAAGTCACCTTCTGGTTGGTGATTCAATCGTAAGAGATGTTAATTTAGGAGAGGATACGGAGGTTTTAAAAGAGGTCAGGTGTCTGCCAGGTGCTACTGCCAGCAGAGACAAGAGGCGTATTCTTAAGATAGTCAAGAATGCAAGTAAGGACTGTGACGTTGATGCTATTATACATCTTGGCACTAATGATCTATCCCAGAAAGATGTACTTTCTGTGCAGAATGATTTCCAGAACTTGGGGTATGAACTTAATAGTATAGGTTGTAGGCTTATCTTTTCAGAGGTTTTACCTGTATATAAGGAACAAAAAGGGAAGGGCCAGCGTGTAGCAGAGTTTAATGTTTGGCTAAAGGAGTGGTGTAAAAGGGAAGGCTTTGGTTTTATTAGTCATGAAGCCTGTAGCTGGTCCAATGAAAAACTGTACAAAAGAGATGGGTTGCACCCATCCAAGAAAGGAACTGAGTTACTTGGCATTAAATTCACAGATTTTCTTGATAAACATTTAAACTGAAGAGCGGGGACAGAGAATTAATAGATACAGAACATCTCTGTCCCCAGCAAACTAAAATTCATAGGGTTATAAATGCATGTAACATAGATGTGTGTGTGGGTAAGATTATCACTCCTGCTGTCAAGCAAAACCAAGCATGTAATAGTGATTGTCATACCATGTGCATGAATCACACAAGTGGCAAGAAAATAGGGGCAGTCAGGCATAATACAGGTTATGTAGACAGTAAACACAAGGTCAATCAAAATGGACTCAAATGTCTATATACCAATGCACAGAGCATGAGGAATAAACAGGGAGAATTAGAAATTCAAGTAAAAGAGGGCAGATATGATATTATTGCCATTACAGAAACTTGGTGGGATGAAACTGACAAATGGAACATACAGCTAGAAGGATTTAAATTATTTAAAAGAAATAGACCAAATAAAAGAGGAGGTGGAGTTGCACTATATATAAGAAATAACTATGTCTCTACAGAAATAGAGCACAACAATAATGAGAACTATCTTGAATGCATTTGGGTCAATATTAAAGGTTGTGGGGGAAATGACATTGCCATAGGTCTATACTACAGGCCACCCAACCAAGCAGAGGAAGAAGATGAACTTTTTGCTAGTCAGCTAACTAAGGTATGTAGGAAGCACACCACAATAGTAATGGGAGATTTTAACTACCCTGACATCAACTGGGAAACAAACTCTGCACCAAGTGGAAGATCCAACAGGTTCCTAACAAACCTAGCAGACAACTTTGTTTTCCAAAAAGTAGAGAAGGAAACAAGGGGATCAGCCATACTGGACTTAATTCTCACTAACAGAGAGGAAATGATAGAAGGTGTTGAAGTCATAGGAACCCTGGGGGCAAGTGACCATGCAATATTAGAATTCAACATTATCCAAACACAAGTAGTAGAACAAAGTCAAACTAGAGTCTTGGACTTTAAGAAAGCTAATTTCAATAAACTTAGAGAGAGCTTGGGAAAAATTCCATGGATGAGAATCCTCGAGGGGAAAACAACTCAAGAAGCTTGGGAAATTTTGAAAAATGAGATTAGAAAAGCCCAGTCTAACACAATACCAATGAAGAAGAAAAACAACAGCTCCCAAAAGAAACCAGCATGGCTGCATAAACAACTATCTGACAAACTGAAAGACAAAAAAAGTAAGTATAAAAAGTGGAAGGAGGGGGACATAACTAAGGCAGAATATCAGCAAATAGCCCGAGCCTGTAAAGATGAAGTGAGGAAAGCTAAGGCTCACAATGAAGAAAGGCTTGCCACAAAAGTAAAAATTAACAAAAAAAGCTTCTTCCAACATGTTAAAAACAAGAAAAAAGTTAAGGAAACAATTGGTCCATTGCTAGGAGAAAGTGGCAAGAAGGTGACAAGCAACAGGGAGAAAGCAGAACTATTTAACTCATGTTTTACATCTGTCTTTACACAAAGGGATAAAACAGTCCAACCTATCAAAAGCAGCACCACAAAATTAGGAACACAAATTGAAATAGGGAAGAAAATGGTAAGTGAGCACCTGTCTACCCTAGATGAGTTCAAATCACCAGGACCGGATGGATTACACCCCAGAGTTCTGAAGGAACTAGCAGACGAGATCTCAGAACCACTGAATTATATCTTTCAGAGATCCTGGAACACCGGGGAACTACCAGAGGACTGGAAAAGAGCTGATGTGGTTCCCATCTTCAAAAAAGGGAAAAAATTAGATCCAGGAAACTACAGACCTATCAGCCTAACCTCAATACCAGGAAAGATTCTGGAAAAAATAATCAAGCAACGAATTTGCGAACACCTAGAAGCAAACAAAGTAATAGCCAAAAGCCAACATGGATTTGTCAAAAACAGATCATGCCAGACTAATCTTATTGCATTCTTTGATAATGTGACAAAATTAGTGGACCAGAGGAATGCCGTTGATATAGTTTACTTGGACTTCAGTAAGGCTTTTGATAAGGTAGACCATAACCTACTACTAGATAAAGTAGAAGAATGTGGGTTAGACAGCATCACCACCAGATGGATTGGTAACTGGCTGACCAACCGCACTCAACGTGTAGTTCTCAATGGAACTGCATCTACATGGAGGGAAGTATGCAGTGGAGTACCCCAAGGCTCTGTTTTAGGCCCAGTACTCTTCAACATCTTCATCAATGATTTGGATGAGGGAATAAATGGGGAACTCATCAAATTTGCAGATGATACCAAGCTGGCAGGAATAGCCAACACTCCAGAAGATAGGCTTAAGATACAGAAGGATCTTGACAAACTTGAACATTGGGCACTATCTAATAAAATGAAATTCAATGGTGAAAAGAGTAAGGTTCTACATTTAGGCAACAAAAACGGAATGCACAGGTACAGTATAGGTGATACCTTACTCAGTAGTAGTAACTGTGAAAGGGATCTTGGAGTCCTAGTGGACAACCATTTAAATATGAGCCAGCAGTGTGCAGCAGCTGCCAAAAAAGCCAACACAGTTCTAGGCTGCATCAACAGAGGGATAGAATCAAGATCACGTGAAGTGTTAATACCACTTTATAATGCCTTGGTAAGGCCACACTTGGAATACTGCATTCAGTTCTGGTCGCCACGATGTAAAAAAGATGTGGAGACTCTAGAAAGAGTGCAGAGAAGAGCAACAAAGATGATTAGGGGACTGGAGACTAAAACATATGAAGAACGGTTGCAGGAACTGGGTATGTTTAGCTTAAGAGAAAGAAGGACTAGGGGAGACATGATAGCATTATTCCAATATCTCAGAGGTTGCCACAAAGAAGAGGGAGTCAAACTATTCTCCAAAGCACCTGAGGGTAGAACAAGAAGCAATGGGTGGAAACTAATCAAGGAGAGAAGCAACTTAGAACTGAGGAGAAATTTCCTGACAGTGAGAACAATTAATCAGTGGAACAGCTTGCCTCCAGAAGTTGTGAATGCCCCAACACTGGAAGTCTTTAAGAAGATGTTGGATAGCTATTTGTCTGAAACGGTATAGGGTTTCCTGCCTAGGCAGGGGGTTGGACTAGAAGACCTCCAAGGTCCCTTCCAACTCTACTATTGTATTGTATTGTATTGTTGCAATTGTGGTGCTGACACGCAAACTATTAAATGTATTGTGCATTCTTTGGTCCCCTAGAAGATCTACAGAAAGCAACACCAGATCACCTGGATAGCTGACATTCATTTATGTCTGCGATACCCCCATAGAAGTTTAATTTCTCTTCTGTCATGTTCTTATAATAGCAATAGCATTTAGACTTCTATACCGCTTCACAGTACTTTAACAGCCCTTTCTAAGTGGTTTAGAAAGTCAGAATAATACCCCCGACAATCTGGATCCTCATTTTACCCACCTCGGAAGGATGGAAGGCTGAGTCAACCTTGAGCCTGGTGAGATTTGAACTGCCAAATTGCAGGCAGCCAGCCAGCAGTCGGCAGAATAGCCTGCATACTGCCCTCCAACGACTGCGCCCCCACAGCTCATACGCTAACTAATAATAATAATTTGCTTATGCTTCCTGTACCTAACCTTTCCTATATTAAAGGGAGGAGGAGCAAAATTTCTGTTTTTCGAAGCCTTCTTGGAAAGTCAGCAGCTGAATTTATCCACTGCACTCTGCTACTCCATTATTTATCCATCCACAATAGCATCTGTCTCCCACTGTCCAATCTTTCAACCTGCCAATCTGGGTTGCTCTGCTGGGATCATCAATAATGCCTCCTCCTTTTCCACAGCTTCACTGCCTGTTTTTCTTCAGTAACATCCGTCACTCAGCTCCCTGTAGGTATAATCCATTTGTTGTTCTCTTGGCTACTTGAGTTATTCCTAGGAAACATCAAGCTCAAAGTATCAATAGTCTTTCTATCATGTTTCTTCCAAGTCCAACTTTCATTTCTATAGAGTGTCAAGTGTTAATCTGCATGTACACATTCACACGTTTAATTTTGTGCACTTGCCTAGGTCATCTACAAAGTACTCTCCTTATTAACATGTGTTGTGGCCAACCAGCAGAGCTGGCAGTAGATTCAGACAGTGAGGAGGTTGGGGAGGGCCAATCTGGAGTCTGGAGAAGGCTCTGATAAGGGGTCTGTGTTGGAGGCAGAGAGGGGGCCACAGCCGTATGCCTTCAGAGTCAGACATCAGTAAGGCAGACGAACAGCTGGAGCCTGTTCCCAATGTGTGCATGCACAGAGTTGCCAGATGAAGGGAACAACTAAAGAACAGGGCTCAACTTGGGAGTAAGGCCACAGGTGGGCGATGAATGGCCCCTCCCAGAGGGGATAAAAGAGGAGCGAAAGGGGAGTGGAGTTTGCAGGAGACACGAGTTCGCTTAATTGGTTCATGATTCTCTGAGACTCCTTGCTAAGTTTTACAGATATCAGCCTGTCAGCTCTCCAAGCCAGATAAGGTTTGTGACTGTAAATCCTCCCCTAAAAGACTTTGCCAGTTGTGAATGAGCAGAATTCACAGTCAATTAATAAAAGGGATTTTTGTCAGGACAAGGAGTTTGTTTCATGCTCTTGGGAAGCCTCGGTCAGAACAATATGTTTCTGGTCCGCCTTCCAATCTGAATCTTCATCTGATGAGCATTGTCTTCTTGCTTTTTACATAACTGCACTGACCCTCCAGAGGGCCTCCAAAGAGACAAAGAAACTTATGCAGTTATTTATGACTTTGCAAATGCTTCGGCATTCGTCATTGCCATTGGAGGTTTTCATGGGCAGAGATATTCATTGAGCCACCTGTCATGAGATTGCCCAGCCAATTATCTTCTCACATATTAGTTTTATTCCAGAGCTACAGAAAACAGTAATTTCTTTCCTTTTTCAACTTTTCTTGGGAAGGAATAAAGGTTGACTGCAAAACCTATTTTATATATCTGAACTTTATTATGAAATCTCCACTGTCGGTAATTATAATTCCAACATTCATCACGAATATAAACAGATTTAATAGCTCTTCACTCCCTAATAAGTTAAGCATCACAACATCCCATCCCTTATCTATAAAAAAAATCCATAAAACCACTTTTATCATTTCAAGATGTTATAAAACGTCACTGTGCGAATAAGCCCACTGTCCAACTCATTCTAATATCAGTTATTGTAAGGAGTCCCTGTGGATTTTACTCTGCTAATTATTGCTGACTATAGGGACCAATTGTGGTCATAAGTCAAGGACTACTATACTTAAGAATACTTTCAGTGGTACTTCTATACAAGGGTTTTTCTTGCCTTTGCTGTTGGTTTTGGGTGGTGAGCTCATTAGCTGTTCCTCAAGAGTAATAGTGAGAGGATGCTTTGATTTTGGAGGAGAATAATTTTGACTGGCTCCTCAACCAAACCTAAGGACAAACCTATAAACAGCACTTTCAGAATGTGTGTGTGTGTGTGTGTGTTAGAGAGAGAGAGAGAGAGAGAAAGGGAGAATTTAAGAACAGCACTTTCAGACTAATTAATACTCTGTGTGTGTGTGAAAGAGAGAGAGAGAACCTAAGAACAGCATTTTCAGAATAATTATTACTCTCTGTCTGTGTGTGTGTGTGTGTGTGTGAGTGAGTGAGAGAGAGAGAGAGAGAGAGAGAGCGCACCTATTTCGAATGAAGAAAACTTTGAATATTTCTAAATGAATTTTTTTTTTCCAATCATGAAATATTCAATTGGGAAAAAAACAGGGGCAGAGAGACTAGAATATAATTGCATCTTTAAGCCAGCTTCAATGTTGATATTTTGCTTGCCAAAGTTTTCAATATGCTTCCTGATTTACTGGGAAACTACTCCACCTTCTGGAATTCCAAGCATAATAACTTATATGTTTGTTTTCAATAAGCTCCGAGAGCAATGGATGCTGCAGCCACTTTAAAGCTCACAAAAGGAGGGATCTAAAAAGTTGTTTTTAAAAGTATTGGCCGTCTCTCAATCAGCTTATTCAGCATGGGCAGTCCTCAACTTACAACTGGCCATTCAGTGACCGTTTGAAATTATGATGGCAATGAGCGAAGGGACAGAACTGGCGCCCAAAGTTAACGGATGTTGCAATGCTCACCAAGTAAAGCGATTGCAACCAGGGCTCTTGGCAACCGATTCGTACTTACAACAGGTAGACAAACTGTTCATGATCATTTGGTGGCCATTTGCAATCTTACCTGCAGGCTTCCTCAGAAAATAAATAGGGGAAACTGACAGGGAAAGTCACCATGGTTTTGTTTTCCCGGTGACTTGCCCTGCCCTCCTTGGGAGATTTCTCCACATAGTGCACTGCCATCCTTCCACATTCTTGGCTAGAAAGATGTCCTAACCTTCTGTCACACAGAAAGGTTAGGAAGGGGAGTCAGCATGCTGGACTGGAGAAGGAAGCTGGGACCACTGAGATCTGAGCTTCCTCTCTCCAGCTCAGCCTGCCTGTTCTGTGCCCAGAGAGGAACTGCCTGGCCTTTTTCAGCAAGCAGCTCTTTCACTTCATGAGCCCTGGTGGTGCAGTGGTTAGAATTAGGGATGGGATTCTACCAATTCGGACCGATTCCAGAGGTGGGTTCCTACCGGTTTGGACTGGATCGGCTGAACTGGTAGTAACTTGGCCGCCTGAGCCTGCCATGCCCCAGAACCAGTTCTCTTACGGTGGCGCCATCTTGATTTTCATTTCTGCGCATGCGCAGAACAATTTTCATTGCAGAAATGTATTTTCCCCCTTTTTTAAACATTGTTGCGCATGTGCAGACCTTTTTAGGTGCAACTGCACACCCAAATTACTGCGCGCCAAACTGGCAGTAATGCTGGCAGCAACCCAACCTCTCTCCGGTTCGCCTAAACCGGTAGCTCCGATGATCGGCGAACCGGTTCGTTCCCACGATTAAGTGGGCCCATCTGCCCGCCTCTGTGCTTTACCTACCTTTATATTCTCAGCTGAGTCGCGTAGCAGAGTAGATTACCATGCCTCAACTGTTTCCCTTCCCAAGCAGCAATCCAGAAGGTAAGTATTCTCTGAACTGCGCATGCATGTGCAGTCCTGGCACATGTGCGAGTGAAGCAAAGTGTGCGCTCAGCGAACCGGTTGTTAAAACGGTTGGATCCAACCCCTGGTTAGAATGCAGCACTGCAGGCTACTTCTGCTGACTGCCGGCTGCCTGAAATTTGGCAGTTCAATTCTCACCGGCTCAAGCTTGACTCAGCCTTCCATCCTTCCGAGGGAGGTAAAATGAGGACCCAGATTGTTGGGGGCTATGCTGACTCTGTAAAACCGCTTAGAGAGGGCTGTAAAGCCCTGGGAAGCGGTATATAAGTGCTATTGTTAGCATTCTGAGTAATATACCCACTGAAAGCAGAACTCCGGGGCAGGTAGATTCCTCAAACAACATGTTTATCGGATACATCATATCGGCACAGCCAGTGAAAACCAAGTCTAGAAATTCCTGTGGTTTTTAGCTAATTAAAAGAGCAAACGTCTCCTCTTCCATATGTCAATGGTCACATTGTCCAATGTATACAGCTGGTAGGCTGCTTGGTCACTCCTCTCCTCCTTCAACAGCCACCTGTTATGATGACCTTGGTTCCCACAGGAAAACTTTTTATTTTGGCAGTTAGCCGGGCCATCTACTTTCCCCCCTCCCTTTCCCCTCTCAGGCTTCGTGGCAACTATGAGGCAGCACAAGATGGCTTCAGCCAGGTTCGTTTCTGAGATGACAGCTATGGCTATTCACTTTGCGTCTGTGCCTGAGAGGTCCAGGACGGTGGTCGTTGAGCGGGGTGATCATATGGGTGATTGGTTTAATAACTGCAGTGAGTTAATATTGTAATAGTAGACTCAATTACAGCCATAAGTTGAGGACTATCTGTCACAAATCTGAAATATAGGCAGTCCTGAACTCACGACCACAATTAGGACTGGAATTTTGGTCACTATGTGATGCAATCATAAAACAAGGCACTAAGACTACCGTAAGACTACCTCACTTAGTGACCACAATGCCAACACTCATTAATCCCACTGTTAAACAAGAGTTCTGGTTTAAGCAGAGAGAGTCCCAGATAGGGCCTGCAGGGATATCTGCAGGGTGAGTAGGGGAGGTCCAGACTGCACACAATATGGAGGGAGGGCTGCTGCAGTAGTACACAAAGCCTCAGCCATTTCTGGAAGTCTCAGCTATTCCAGCCTGGCCCAGTGGCGCAGCACAAAGCTACCACACCCGGGAAACTTCAGCCCCCCTCCCCTGACCAAGGAGTGTTTAGAATTCCTAGGCACTTCCCTCTGTTTTCTATCTCTTCCCCTCCCACCTTACACATTTTGGCTGCCTTACACAGCAGCACTCATCAGTAGCAGTCCTGGCACTGGGGCTGAAATAGAGGTTTCCAACTGCACTGCCCCCATACCAACCCCAGAGCCGCTGCTGCCGCCGAGGGCTGCTGTGCCAGGGTGTGTGCGTGTCAAAACAGCATAGATCGATAGGAGATAGATGGGTGGGGAGAGTTGCAGCGCCCCTGCAATCATAAGTGTGGGCAGGCTGCCAAATCCCCAAATTTTGATCTTGTGTCTTTGTGGGCCCTGAATCAGCCATAACTTCAGGCACAGGTCCTAAAGTCCATTTTTTTCAGCCACATCATAATTTCAATTGCGAACGATCAATTATAAATTGAGGAGTACGTGCCTAACCATGTCAACATACGAGACATATTAATTTACAGTTGTAGACAGTCATGCCCGACTTAAAATTAGCCCACTCCCTTGGCTATATTCCCAGCAATTACTATTCAGAAATACACTGCTAAATGGGATACTATCCAAACTTACATTACTTTGAATTCAATTCTAAAAAGATGCTTTAAAACATTTGGGGATACAAACGTAGTACCATACTTGCCTACAATTCTTTAAAACAAATATGTTTTTTTCCCCAGATCGTATGTCGGCTATGATCAGACTCGAGACTCTAGAAAGAGTGCAGAGAAGAGCAACAAAGATGATTAGGGGACTGGAGACTAAAACATATGAAGAACGGTTGCAGGAACTGGGTATGTCTAGTTTAATAGAAAGAAGGACTAGGGGAGACATGATAGCAGTGTTCCAATATCTCAGGGGTTGTCACAGAGAAGAGGGAGTCAAACTATTCTCCAAGGCACCTGAGGGTAGAACAAGAAACAATGGGTGGAAACTAATCAAGGAGAGAAGCAAGAACTGAGGAGAAACTTCCTGACAGTTAGAACAATTAAACAGTGGAACAGCTTGCCTCCAGAAGTTGTGAATGCCCCAACACTGGAAGTCTTTAAGAAGATGTTGGATAGCCATTTGTCTGAAACCGTATAGGGTTTCCTGCCTAGGCAGGGGGTTGGACTAGAAGACCTCCAAGGTCCCTTCCAACTCTGATATTGTATTGTATCATTTAAAAACAATAAAATTGATAAAGCATTCACGACCTAATGGTTCATTTCGTTCAGTAATTTAGGATAATCTTTTATAATCTTCAGAATCTAAAAGATAATATTATTGCAAGGTTAGCCAGACATTTAGATTGGATATGTACCTATCGAATTCTCATTATTATTATTATACAATAAACTTGTATGTTGCCTGATTCTCAACAACTCTGAGTAGCGCAATCAAATAAGTTACAATAAAACCAATAAAACACAAAACATTTAAAAAAATAAAGATTACAGACTCTCACAGCCCAACCTACCTCTAAAATAAATTGTGAGGATAAAAGAGAGACCCATGGAAGCGATAGTGAAAATAAATATATAAAATAAAATATAAAATAAATAAGCACATAAGAAGAATCCTACAGAACTGGGCCAAGGAAACATTTGCATTTGCCAAATTTATTCATTCAAAAAGCTCACAAACATGGATAGAAAGGTGATGGTCCATCACAACTACAAACGGTCACAGTCAAGAACTATCTATATTTAAAATGATGATTTATAATTACTGGTTTAACATGAGATGAGTTAAAGGTTATTTATTCAATACGCTATACCACCTAATTTTTATTGCTCTGCACATGTGCACACAGTGTGCGCATGCGTAGGGCGCATCCACGAGCAAACCGACAGTAGAGACTGACGGAACCCACCCCTGATAACAGATGAATTTACAACCCTTAGAATGCCGAAATCTAACAAAAGCCAATATTAGCTTAACATGCTCTCTGGATTAAACAACACTTAACTTAATGTACCTGGGCTTTCAGTTTAAAATCTTCATTTTCAATTAGTTGGTACATTAAATTATCAGCTATTCCTACACCCCACTGATGTAGAGATCCTGGATCAGTGGCTTGAAGTTAATGGTGCAGATCTGAATAAAACAACTCAAATCAATACTCACAATGAAGGAGTTCCTAGCGGTCAAGTAGACTTCTGCACATCCCAATTACACTATCCTCAGGACTCAAAAATGGACTGTGCTCCTCTCAAACATGGTCTATGACAGCAGTCATGCCATAGACTATTGTGACATACTTTATATAGGCTGCCTACAATCTGAAAGCTGTAGCTCAGGGGTGTCCAACCATTGGCCAGATGCGTCACACATAGGTCATGCCCACCCAGCTCCGCAAAGGGGGGAAATGTCGTGAAATGTTCAATGACGGCAACATGACACCCGTGTTGTAGCTGGTGCAAAATATAGCAACAAGATTATTTACCAAACAAGTATGCCAAAACAAATTGGCAATTTAAGTTGCTATATTGTTTGCCTTTAGGCTTCCAAGCCCCATTCAAAGCATTTTAATTTTTTAAGAATAAACATTATTTCTAATGGTGAAATACAAAAAAAAATACTACATCAACAGCAGAAATGATGCTTATACAGCGATTATATAAAGATTATAAGTATACAGTAAGGAAAACATATTGTGGTATTATAGTGATTAAAATAAGCTGTGATAAAAGAAAAAATAACGAAACATAATACTGTCTTTTCCCAAAAATAAGACGGGGTCTTATTTTCTTTTCACCCCGGAAATAAGTGCTTGGTCTTATTTTCAGGGAGGTCTTATTAATTTTGAGGTGCAGGAGGCGGCACCTCATGGCTGCTGCTGTGTTGCAATATTTTCAGGGAAAGGCTTATTTTGGGGGAGGGCTTATTTTAGCGCATGTGCTCAAAAGTCCAATTGGGCTTATTATCTAGGGAGGTCTTATTTTCGGGGAAACAGGGTAACTGTAAATAACAATATAAAGTTAATTCAGTCTCTAAGCTTATCATTACATTTAGTCTATATAGCAATGTATTATGACATGTTCTGATTTTTAGGAGAAAAAAGAAATTTTTCAAAAATAGATAACATATCTTGGATCTATTCCTTAATTATAAGAGTAATTTCTTTTCAATTGTACACAATTATCCCTATTCTCTTTCATAACATACAGGACTGTCATCCTGCAGTTTGCTTTTTTGACTTAGGACAGTGCAAATCAACAGCCACATTGATTTGTGCATCCTGGTCTATATGATTTATTGTTCAAATCCAGTGAATTGCAGTTTGCTGAACAAATTATGGTTAAACCATCCATGGCATGGGGTAATATGAGAACCAAGTCATAATGTAGTCAGTTTGCCTTTGACTTGGTATATTGTACAACCCTGGGTTGAAATCAGCCATGGTTTAAAATTTAATATGATGTGAGACTGCAGTCACATGCACGCTAGGATATATATGCATGTCTGGAGTTGTTACACTGTGATATGAACTATCTAGGTTTTGAAAACCTAATCAGGTACCTCTTCGCTGTTGGAGGCTTGACTGGATTGTGATAGACTAGAACAGTGATGGCGAACCTTTTTTGGCTCGCGTGCCACAAGTGGGGGGAGCGCAGGGGGGTCGAGTGCGGGCATGCCGCACCCATAATCCAACGCGCGACCCCCCCCCAGTGCGCATGCCCGCACAACACGCGACCCCCCCATTTTTACATTTTTTTTGCCCTCCCCAGGCTCCAGGGGCTTTATAGGAGCCTGGGGAGGGCAAAAAGAGCCTCCCCGCACCCCCCCCCGGAGGCCCTCCGGAGGCTTCAGGGACTGTCCGGAGGCTTCCCTGAAGCCTTCTGAGTGCTTAAAACCACCCTCTGAGCAAACCGGAAGTGACTTTCGGGTTGCTCGGAGGGTCGTTTTAAGCGCTCCAAAGGCATCAGGGAAGCCTTGGACGGTCCCTGAAGCTTTTGGAGCGCTTAAAACCACTCTCTGAGCAAACCGGAAGTGACTTCCAGGTTGCTCGGAGGGTCGTTTTAAGCGCTCCAAAGGCATCAGGGAAGCCTTGGACGGTCCCTGAAGCTTTTGGAGCGCTTAAAACCACTCTCTGAGCAAACCGGAAGTGACTTCCAGGTTGCTCGGAGGGTCGTTTTAAGCGCTCCAAAGGCATCAGGGAAGCCTTGGACCATCCCTGAAGCCTTCGGAACGCTTAAAACCACCCTCCGAGCAAACCGGAAGTTCCGAGGCTTCCCTGAAGCCTTTGGAGCACTTAAAACGACCCTCCAAGCAAACCGGAAGTGACTTCCGGGTTGCTCGGAGGGTCGTTTTAAGCGCTCCGAAGGCATCAGGGAAGCCTCGGAACTTCCGGTTTGCTCGGAGGGTGGTTTTAAGCGTTCCGAAGGCTTCAGGGATGGTCCCTGAAGCCTCCCGGGAGGGCGGCGGAGGCTCTTTTCGCCCTCCCCAGGCTCCTATAAAGCCTCTGGAGCCTGGCGAAGGCGAAAAATAGCTTTTAAAAAGGTGAACTCAGCTGGCCAGGGCACGCATGCGGAAAGGAAAGTTGACAGCGAGGGCCGCCGCTTCCAGGACAAGTGGAAATTGGAGTATTTTCGCAGTCGGCACCAACAGCTCCCTCTTGTCAACTTTTACCGCCAGCTGGATAAAGACAGGTTCCAAGAGATTCAAACATTTGCTAAGAAAATGCTGAGCTTGCTTGGCTCAACATACTTGTGTGAGAAGACATTCTCGGTTGTGAACATTAACAAGAAACATGTGAGAACGAGACTAAGTGATTTTCACCTGCATGCCATCTTGCGCATCAAAACCACTGTTTTTGAGCCAGTCCTGACCTATATAATGCAGTCGAGATCTCAGTATCACCCTTCACATTAGTGCAGTTGAGTTATTTGTTTCATCTTTCTTAAAATAGTTCATTTGCATTTAATGTTAATAGTTCAAAGACTGTCAGGCTGAATGGTTGGCCCCACATGTTTTCACCTCACCAAATCTGGCCCTCCTTGCAAAAAGTTTGGACACCCCTGTTCTAGGAGAATGGACAAGAAGTCTCTCATTTTGGACTTCCAGCGGATGCCACCAGGGCAAAGGACGCTCCCTTTAGAGCGTCCGATCTACAGCTGATTGTTTCGCCGATTCCCAGGGGCGAAAATCCTCTGCTTCGAGCAAAGAGGCGGAGGAGAGCTTTTTCGGGCTGGGTTGAGCCCGTTTGGACCCTCCAGGAAGGAGGTAGAAGCGGTGCTCCCCAGGTAGCCTGAGAGGAAGCTCCAACAGCTGGATCCCCCTGCTTTGCAGGGCAAGCTCTGGAAGGCACGTCTCCGTCTACATTGTTGATTGGTGCTGAATTGTAACGGACAGACTGAGACTGAAGCGGTGGCTGCAAGTATTTTTGGTTTTTTTTTCTGCTTTCTCTTATTATTCTACAGCTTTATAACAAAGACTTTCACTTTGGGGGGAAAAAAAACGGAGAACTTTTCCCTTTTAAAATGGCTACTTTTCTTTTTCTGCTTGTTCTCCTTAATTGACTCTTACTGAAACCTTATACAACAGTGCCATCTGGTGGTTGGAATTGAAAAGAAAAGAGGATTTTCCTCTTGTTTTTTTTTTTTTTTTTTTGACTTGCTTGGCGCCTTGGCAAGTTATGGCTGTACAGAGAGGTACCAAGCCTAAGGGCACCTCCTCTCCTTTACAACAATCTCAGCTGTCCTTGTTGGCACAACCTCAATCTCAATCCCAAAATCCACCACCTGCAGCAATTACCAATAAAGAAATATTGGATACTCTGAACATTAAGTTTGGTAATATGGAGAAAAATATGTTGGATTTAAAACAACAAATGAGAAGCCAACAGGACCAAATGGATCAAATGAACCAAACTATGGAGGAGATGAGGGATCAGGCAGCTCGGGCTAATCAAGATATTAGAAATGATGTTGTTTCTGCCCTTTCTGGACTGGTTGTAAATTTGGAATTCCTGGATGATGTGGTTAAAGAGACTCAGAAGGATGTTGGAAAATTGGAATACCGGGCAGACAAGTTGGAAGAGAGGGCGGATAGAATTGAGCTTGAGCAGTTGCTATTCCAGTACAAGCAGTTAGAGGCTGTTTTGCGAGTAAGGGGTTTGCCAGAGGATATAGACAGCGGGAAAGGAGAAGATTTGAGGGTGATTTGCGCGGAGGCTTTTGCCCCCCTTCTACAAGTGGATCCAAAAGAGATTCTCCAACAGATTGAGAAAGCCTACAGAGTTAACTCCTGGTATGCAAGACAGCGAAATTTGCCAAGAGATGTGGTGGTTCATCTGGAAAGGAGATACCTGCGTAATGAGATTGTACAGGCTGCATATCATCAGAGATGTACTGTGCGAGATCAGGAGGTGAAAGTTTTGAAAGAAATACCATTGAAAATGCTTAGGCTGCGCAAAGAGTTTAAATTTTTGACGGATGAATTGAAGAAACGTAACCTGCAATTTAGATGGGAATTGCCAATTGGCGTTACCTTGATTTACTCTGGGAAAAGATATCGATTGGATTCTACTCAGAAGGCTAGAGACTTTTATTCCAAGGTTCTGAATGCTGGTGAGCTAGGATTGGAATCGGAAAAGATCCAGCCTGTTCAGCAGGAGTCAATAGAGATAGCAGCCTCGGCACTTGCGTCAGTTGATAAACAGCTTGTGGAGAGACTGGAAGAAGCAGTAGGCTTGGGATTGGAATTTAAAGAACAGAGAATTACCAGAGCAACGGCAAAGAAAATGGAGAAGACTATACAGCAAACTTCGAGTATCTCTGTTGATGTACCTACACAATCAGAAGCCGTGGGAGGAGCAAGGCCTAAGAGATTTCCTACTGATATGAGGGCTATGTTTCAGAAGCTTCAAACTAAGCTTGACGATGGTCAGGCTGCTGACCTGGAATGTTAATGGACTTAATTCCCCACAAAAAAGAAGAAAGGTTTTCTATTATTTGAAACAGCATAAAAATGATGTAATTTGCCTTCAGGAGACGCATATTAAGTCTAGTGATCAAAAATTTTTGGAAACAATTGAAAGAATTTTTTGTGCTTAACATGGATAAAGGCACCTCAACAGAGATGGTTTGGGACGCTAGTAAGGCTTATATGAGGGGCATATTGATCTATTTGAATAATAAGATTAAAAGGGATAGAGAAGCTAAATTGAAAGAATTGGAGAAGGAGATTAAGATTAAAGAGAAATTGCTGATATCAAGCCCTCAAGATAGGTCAATTTATACTACTATTAAATTGGTGAAAGGGCAGCTGAACATGTTAGTGGCAGAACGGACTGCAATACAGTTGAGATACCTTAAGCATAATACATTCTGTAATGCCAATAAGCCTGGGAGGTGGCTAGCTTATCATCTACGGAAAAGGAGAACTCAAAATATCATAGATAAGGTTGAGGATAAGGGTAAAATGGTTTACCTGATTGCACTGTTGCTGAAACTAAATTAATATTGTATATGATTACAGCAGCTAGACTGCTGATAGCACAATATTGGAAGAAAGCAGAATTATGCTCTATAGAAGAATGGATACTTAAGGTAGCAAATCTTGCCGAAATGGATAAAATTTCTGTATACCTAAAAGATCACTCTTACGATAAGTATACTATAGATTGGTATCCCTGGATTGATTTTGTAAAATTAAGGTACGGTTCAAAGGAAGTGTCTATGGGATTTGGTTGAGAAATGCTTCATAAATATGTAGTAATGGTTTTGGAAAGGAGGTTATGATGGTTTTTCTCCTTTTTTGTCTTTTTTGTATTATCTTGTTCTTATTCTGATATATGCATATTATTATTGGGATATTTGTTTTTCAGATTTGCTGGTAACTATGCTTCTGACTCTATCTGGGAAGTCAGGGGTTGGGTTAGGGAGGGTTAGGGTGGGGAAATGGAGGGGTGAGTGGGGGGAGGGGGAGGGGAGGGAGAAAATGTTACTCCTAATAAGATAACCTGTATATGTCTGTTACATAAATAAATAAAAAAAGAAAAAAAAGAAGTCTCTCATTTTTAGGAATAGGCTGAGAATGTCTCCTGAAAAGCCATTAATTCTTGCTGTAGTCAATACCATCTAGCTTTCTCAAACTTTAAGATGTGTGATCTTCAGCTCCCACAATTCCCCAGCTAGTTTCCAAGTTTGAAAAGCACCGATTTTAGTTTAATATATACAAGTAATCCCCGATTTGAAACAGTTCATTTAGTGACCATAAACTTAAGGACAGTGATTCATTTAACAATTGTGGCAAGAAAGGTCATTAAATGGGGCAAAAATTCACTTAACAAATATCTCCCTTAGCACCAGAAATTTTGGACTCTATTGTGCTTGTAAATCAAGGACTACCTGTAATGACATCCTAAATTCTGGTGGTGGTGGGGGGGGGGAAACCCAACAGTGATTAACTTACCAAGAGAATCTGCTTGATTTTCAACTGTTTCATTCACCTTCTTAGCTACTCTGGCAACAGCTTCACCCATTTTTTTCTCCGTGCAGGTGTGCCCAACCATGAAAATCCTTTAAGGATGGTCCTACAGCTAAGCAAACAAAAACAGAAAATCAAAAGAGGCTCCACAGTACTAATAACTCACAAAGGGTTAGAAAGCAGCTTTTTGGAAAGAAAGAAAAAAAATAAGACAATTTGTGCCTAAAATTTACTGAGGCCTGCTAATGTTTAACACAGGGATGTCCAAACTGGGAACTTTAAGACTTACGGACTTCAAATCCCAGAATTCTCCAGCCAGCATGGGGAATTCTGGGAGTTGAAGTCCACAAGTCTTAAAGTTCCCAAGTTTGGACACCCCTGGTTTAACAGATTCATACAGTACCTGAATCAATGGGTTGTTGCTTCTATGAGCTGGACTTTCATAGAGAAACAAATTCAATAAACAGTGCATCTTGGAGCACAGCTCTTCATCAGGAACAAAAGAAAGTAAATTTGGAAAAAGCTTTTGTATTAGAGGAGGAGTGTCAGAATCATGTCGTCAGCGCGGCGTCATGTGTCAGGACTTTTTTCTCCTTCGCTAAACCAGATGTGGGTACGGCCAATGCATGACGCAGCCGGCCTGCAGGCTAGGAGTTTGACAGCCCTGTATTAAGCCTCTGTTTATAGAGATTATTGTTGTTTATCAGGATTTATTTATTAACTGTAAATCTCTTTTTTCCCAGATTGCTTATTAAAATGAATTTTCACTTTAGGAGATACACTTTAATATGCAATTTCCTCTATAGCGGTACCTCAGTATTTAATTGGTTCCGGGAGGCTGACTAGTACTAAAGAGGATGAGTACCAAACAAATCATGTGACTTACCACATGACTCTTTTGTTTCAGCCAGGAAGGTCTTCCTATCTGTCCCTTTTCTTATATCAGTGACCTTCACAGCATGGCAGACTTCCTGTCCGCCCTCTGCAGCTGTTCCCCACTTCCTTTTGCAGTGCATCGAGTACCAAACAAACAAAGAATACTGGGACAACATTTTTGTGTCAAAATGCATCGAGTACCAAATGTAATGGATTCTGAAGCAGTCAAATACTGAGGTACCACTGTATATGGCAAGAATTCAGAAAATGACAAGCAAGAAGCTTAGGAGATACAGAAAACTCTAACATTTAGTTCCCACCAAACATTCATTCAAATTTTTAACTTCTAGAGGAAGAAATGAAGGACTGAAGACAGCTCCGTGAGATGATGATCATGGCAGAATGAAGAGCCAACAAGAAGACTGACTCTTTGAAACTCTACAGATAAGAAGATGGCTTGAGATCACCCACAAGTGATCCAGACAGTTGCTCCTCATGAGGAGACCACAAAACAGCAGTCTCCAGTGGATTTAAACCTCTGGAAATAGCCATCTTGCTGAAGCAGTCAGAGGTTTTGAAAGGATACTAAAGTCACACACTTCCTTTTCTAAACACTTTCAGAAATTTCTTGTTGGATCAACAGATTTGACAGCACCAAGTAAGTTTCTTTCAATCCTTAATGAACAAAGTTTTAAATACAAGTTTAAGAAGGAAAATGAATGTAAGCGTCCAAGGATACCATTGCAGGATCCAATCTGCACACACTCTGCTAGAGAGAAGTTCCCTGAAGATGGGCTCCAGCATGATTCCGAAAGCTCAGAAGACAAAAGTTCTGGTGACCAACCCAGATTGGATCCTGCAACAAGTTTAAAAATTTATTAGTTTAATAAACAGCAAAAAGGTGATTAAACGGCCCTCAAGCATCTGCTCTCCAAACTAAGAAACTTGGATCAGTCTGCGGCTGTGCTCCGAGGGGGCAAGGTCCAGATGGCAAGCTTGAGGCTGCGCCTGGCAGGACCTGGTGCTCTGAATCAGATGCTGGGAATCTTGGTACAGGAAGCTGAGCAACAATGGGCATCGTTGGAAGCCTTAGAAGAAGATCTGGAGGAAATCCAGAGCGACAAGGGGAACCTGGAGGCCATTCTTCAGAGTTTGCCCAGTGGCTGTTAGAGCTGAAAGGAGGCCTGCAAAATTGAAGACTGGCAGTGACAGAATCAATATAGACCCTTAAAAACAAAAAAGGAAATATTCCCAGAATGCAATCGGCAAAGGAGGCAAACTCAGCCATCTTTGTCACAGACAGAGAATCGCTTGAGAAAACCATCTGTGATTCTAGACTGCCAAACCAACCTTAAAGATTCAAATCCCGAAATGGAGACCTAACAAACTCATTGCAGTCATGAGGACTAGAAACCTGTAACAGCCATTTTACAAGTCTTGGGAAAACTGTGCATTGTGCCATTTTGGTCCAAGGAGTTTTGGACCCGTGGTGGTGGTGGTGGAAAAAAAGATTCCAAGAGATTTGAGCCCTGATGCAGAAAAATGAAAATTGGCTGCCAGAATCGGGAATACATCCAGTATAAGGATAAAAAAAAGTTTGATGTCAGAAAGTTACAAATGAATTAAAGGTCTGTAAACATATGTGGGGAAGCTCTTGAGAGACTGGGCCAACAGAACCTGTTATGGAAATGGTCAGATAAGAGATAGTCCAACTTCAGCTGGATATTGTGTGCTGCAAGAGGTTCAGAAAAGACCCTCCCTAAATTTGGGGAGTATAAAGGAGACAGGAGGACTTGTACTTTAAGACTTGTAAGATTCTACTTTGATTAAATAAAATACTTTATCTAGCTTTGCTTGCACTTGGAAACCACTTTTGGATTATTTGCTTGAATCTGAAAGAAATGAAATTTTAACTTTGGGATTTGATGATTACAATGAATTATAGTGTCAGGGTTCCAAATAACTTCCAAAAGTAAATCAGAGTCCAAGGCAAAGTATTGCTCAAAGTTCCAATTTATTAAGACAGCCATGTTGGCACATCTTGGAAAACCCGAATCTGAAAGCTTCCCGGTTTTCCCCAACTAGTTGAAAGTTCAAGATCTTGCCCCCACCCCCACAAGTCCATCACATGGTCCAATCTCCCACCGCCATGCTGGCAGTTCCACCCATCCAGTTCCAGTCAGGTGCAGAGGTGCAGAGACAAAAGGATGACCTTGGCTTTCTAGAAATAATTTTGTTGTAGCTACATACCATCTAACTCCTTAAAATCCCACCTCCCATTTTTCCACAATAGAAAATGCATAGCAGAATAATAGGAAGTGTGGCAAGCCAAAGACCCAAAAGAAAAGATGGCTGCAGGCCTGATTTATCGAAGCACTGTGTATTACAGGTAATGCTCAACTTACAACTATTCATTTAGTGACGGTTTGAAGTTACAACAGCACTGATAAAAGTGGCTTATGACCATTTTTCATGCTTACAACTGCTTCAGCAGCCCCATGGTGACTTGGTCAAAATTCAGATGCTTGGCAACTGGTTCATTTTTATGATGGTTGCAGTGTCCCAGGATAATATGATTCAGGGGTGGGTTGCTGCTGGCATTGCTGCTGGTTTGCTTCGCACATGCGCAGTTGACTGTAAATTGTTCTGCGCATGCGCAAAACATGAAAAAATTACTTAAAAACTTGCTGGGAATGGCAGCAGCGACCGGTAAACTGGTTTAGGGAGAAACTGCCGGTTCTGCGACCAAGGCCAAAATACCACTACCGGTTCGCCCGAACCGGTACAAACCGGTGGCAACCCACCTCTGATATGATCACCTTTTGGGACCTTCTGACAAACGAAGTCTATGAGGAAGCCAGATTCACTTTACAACTGTGTTACTAACTGCAGTGATTCAGTAACTGTGGCAAGAAAGATCTTAAATTGGGGCAAAATTCACTTAACTGTCTTGCTTAACAACAGAAATTTTGGATTCAACTCTGGTCAAAAGTCAAGGATTACTTGCATGCTTAATTTTAGAGGACAAGATGAATATATTTTATAGTTTTAATTGTACTGAAGTTATAGGATGGAAGTTATTCTTTTTCTGTATTTTTCTTTTCTTTTTCTGCACCCCTCACTATCCAATTTTGCTTTTTCCTTGACTCACCTTTTCGCCCCTTATTCACTTTCCTGTATTTACAGTTAAACAATTGGTTGACATTTAATAAAGACTTAGAAAATAAAAAGAGTTCATCTGGATTTTAAGAAGGCCAGGATAAAGTAGCCTAATCTTTAATGTCTTTCACTTAAACATTTATAGATATTGGAAGTAAAATATGATCCAATCACATAATGGCTGTGAAAAGGCAACAACTTTAGATAACACTAGTCACGGTGATAAGTGATTCAGCATTTCTGGCTGCTTCTTTTTTTTAAATGAACAAGCCAGAATCAGAAACCAAGGCCAAAGGATGGTCTCCTTTTATAAGCTAATAGTCAACGAATCACCTTCACATACTTGTGGCAATCCAGATCCACAAAACAGAAGCTACTATTTCAGAGTGAAAGCTGAGTCATTTCCGAAAATTCTGGCTGATTCTCCTAAAATGGAAGCCAAAAACCTATATACGGCTGGCCTGTTCAAAGCTGTCAAATCTGAATTCTCTCAAACACCTCCCTGATTTAAACAAGGGTTTCTGCTTCCCTCCTATTTTTAGTTAATTCTTTTGCTTTTTGCTATAGAACTTCACTGCCCAGTGATGTGAAATTCATTGGAGCAAGCTAGGAGGACATGCCCACCTACAAAATGAGCAGCGTAAGCACTTGCCCAGGTCATCAGCTACAACATAGTTGTGGGTCTGAATCTGAGACAACCAACATTGTACCAACGGATCAATTTGTGCATGTACAGTGGGGCAAAAAAGTATTTAGTCAACCACCAATTGTGCAAGTTCTCCCACTTAAAAAGATGAGAGAGGCCTGTAATTGGCATCATAGTGGCTGTGGCTACCGGCACCTCGATTCAGCCAGCTGATTCCATCGCTGGCCATAGGGGGCGAGCAGTTGCCCCCTGTGGAACGGGCGCGCAATTTGGGCGTCCTCCTTGATGCCCGGCTGTCAATGGATGACCATGTGGCGGCCGTGGCAAGGGGGGCGTTCCACCAGGTTCGCCTGGTGCGCCAATTGCGCCCCCTACTGGACCGGGATGCCCTACGCACGGTCACTCATGCGCTGGTGACGTCCCGCCTGGATTACTGCAACGCTCTCTACATGGGGCTGCCCTTGGGACGCGCCCGGAGACTGCAGTTAGTTCAGAATGCAGCCGCGCGGGCTGTGATGGGGAGTACGAGGTACTCCCACGTAATACCTCTCCTGCGCGAGCTGCATTGGCTACCTGTGGTTTTCCGGGTGCGTTTCAAGGTGCTGATTACCATCTTTAAAGCGCTCCATGGCACGGGACCTAGTTACTTGCGGGATCGCATCCTCCCACATACATCCCTGCGGCCAATACGCTCACATAGGGAGGGACTTCTCCTGGTGCCATCCACTGGACAATGCCGGCGGGCGACACCGAGGAGTAGGGCCTTCTCTGTGATGGGCCCAACCCTCTGGAATGACCTCCCCCCCGACATTAGAACTACTTCTGACCTCCGCTCCTTCCGGCAAAAACTGAAGACCCACCTGTTCCGATTAGCAGGCCTGGCATAATTCAACTGTCCCTCCTGGCAAACGCACTATATCTGGTTATTTTAGGGGTTTTTTAATTCACTGTATTTGTTTTTAGGGGTTTGAACTTATTTTAATCTGCTTTGTACAGTTCTTTTAATGTCATGCTAACCTCCTCCATGTCAACTGTCAACTGTACATACTTAATTTTATTGTATCTGATATATTTTGTATGAACTGTACACCGCCCCGAGTCCCTTTCGGGAGAGGGGGCGGTCTAGAAGCATTAAATTAAATTAAATTAAATTAAATCATAGGTAGACCTCAACTGTGAGAGACAAAATGTAAAAAAAAGACCAAACAATCACATTGGCTGATTTGGAAATAATTTATTTGCAAATTATACTGGAAAATAAGTATTTGGTCAGTATCAAAAGTTCATCTCAATATTTCGTTATATATCCTTTGTTGGCAATGACAGAGGTCAAACGTTTTCTGTAAGTCTTCACAAGGTTGGCACACACTGTTGCTGGTATGTTGGCCCATTCCTCCATGCAGATCTCCTCTAAAGCAGTGATGTTTTGGGGCTATCGCTGGGCAACACGGACTTTCAACTCCCTCCAAAGGTTTTCTATGGGGTTGAGATCTGGAGACTGGCTAGGCCACTCCAGGACCTTCTTACGAAGCCACTCCTTCATTGCCCGGGCAGTATGTTTGGAATCATTGTCATGTTAAAAGACCCAGCCACGTTTCATCTTCAATGCCCTTGCTGATGGAAGGAGGTTTGCACTCAAAATCTCACAATGCATGGCCCCATTCATTCTGTCCTGTACACGGATCAGTCGTCCTAGTCCCTTTGCAGAAAAACAGCCCCAAAGCATGATGTTGCCACCCCCGTGCTTCACAGTAGGTATGGTGTTCTTTGGATGCAACTCAGCATTCTCTCTCCTCCAAACATGACGAGTTGTGTTTCTACCAAACAGTTGTATTTTGGTTTCATCTGACCATATGACATTCTCCCAATCCTCTTCTGGATCATTCAAATGCTCTCTAGCAAACTTCAGATGGGCCCGGACATGGACTGACTTAAGCAGGGGGACACGTCTGGCACTGCAGGATCTGAGTCCCTGGCGGCGTAGTGTGTTACTGATGGTCCCAGCCTTTGTTACGTTGGTCCCAGCTCTCTGCAGGTCATTCACTAGGTCCCCCCGTGTGATCCTGGGATTTTTGCTCACCGTTCTTGGGATCATTTTGAGCCCACGGGGTGAGATCTTGCCTGGAGCCCCAGATCGAGGGAGATTATCAGTGGTCTTGTATGTCTTCCATTTTCTAATTATTGCTCCCACAGTTGATTTGTTCACACCAAGCTGCTTGCCTATTGCAGGTTCAGTCTTCCCAGCCTGGTGCAGGTCTACAATTTTGTTTCTGGTGTCCTTTGACAGCTCTTTGGTCTCCACCATAGTGGAGTTTGGAGTGTGACTGTTTGAGGTTGTGGACAGGTGTCTTTTATACTGATGACAAGTTCGAACGGGTGCCATTGATACAGGTAATGAGTGCAGGACAGAGGAGCCTCCTAAAGAAGAAGGTACAGGTCTGTGAGAGCCAGAAATCTTGCTTGTTTGTAGGTGACCAAATACTTATTTTCCACCATAATTTGCAAATAAATTATTTCCAAATCAGCCAATGTGATTGTTTGGTCTTTTTTTTTACATTTTGTCTCTCACAGTTGAGGTCTACCTATGATGCCAATTACAGGCCTCTCTCATCTTTTTAAGTGGGAGAACTTGCACAATTGGTGGTTGACTAAATACTTTTTTGCCCCACTGTACATACGGTGCATTCAGAAAGTATTCAGCCCCCCACCCACCCCCCGTTACGCATTGTGCATAGTTGTCAGTTGAAGTTCTCAGTCTGGTCCTCTGTTAGGGCGGGAAAATACTCTCTCCTGATTGGTTGTGGGCTGATCAGCTTCCCTATAAAAAGAGCTGTGTCAGCCAGGGAGAAACAGTTCCCTCACAGGCAGTACTGAATAAGGAGCTGTTAGAAGTCACTCAGGCCTTGCCTCCATTCTTCACCCAGAACATAACACCCTTCACTTTTGTCAATTTTGTTATGCTGCAGCCTGATTCTACAGTGGTTGAAATTCACTCCCCCCCCTCATTAATCTACACTCAGTATCCCATAATGACAAAGGGAAAAAAGAATTTTCTGTTTTCAGAAGTCCTGCACTTTATGGCCAGATTAAATAAACCTTTTACCCTTGTTACAGTACTATTCAGCACAGCAGAGGCTTAAGAGATGTGTAGTTACTGATCTTCTATCGAAACGGCGTAGTCTTGTTCTAATATTGCCATCTATGTGTGAAGGTTCCAAGAGTTTCCCTAATTAATTCCATGATAGTAGTCATGGAAACGCCTTAGGCGTTGACACAATGGTTTTCAACATTTATACAAAGGCCAATCTAACTTTGTACTTTTTGTGTGTGAAAGGACTGCATTCAGTTTACAGAGAGATCCTACAAAGATGTTTATTTTGAACCAGTATTGTTTAATTAGTTTGCAGAATTATCATGTTTCCCCAAAAATAAGACAGGGTCTTATTTACTTTTGACCCCCAAAATAAGCACTTGGCCTTATTTTCGGGGAAGTCTTATTATTTTTGAGATGCAGGAGGCAGTGAGCGTGGTCACCTCATGGCTGCTGCTGCGTTGCAATATTTTCAGGGAGGGCTTATTTTAGTGCATGGGATCAAAACCCCAATCGGGCTTATTATCCGGGGAGGTCTTATTTTGGGGGAAACAGGGTAGAGGTGGCAAAAGTGGACCAGATTAATTCATGGATATTGGTATAAATAATGATTGAGCTGTGTTATTGCCAGGCAAACACTTTAGGGCACAAAAGTTTTTTTGTATATTTTTACTGCCTTCTAGTGGTTGGAAAAAGCAAATGTGCATTTAGAATTGGGAAAAAAGCATCTACTGTAGTCCAAACAGTTGTTCTATCTTCTGAATCAACCTTCTTGTAGGAAGCATGACTCATCCATTATTGTGCGTTCTCCAAATATATCTGGACAACCACAACAATTGAGTTTCATATGTCATCATTCAGTGTTTCCTAGCCTTTGCAACTTGAAGACATGCGGATTTCAATTCCCAGAATCCCCTAGCTGGCTGGGGAATTGTGGGAGTTGAAGTCCACACATTTTCAAGTTGTCTAGGTTGGCTGCCAAAAGTGAACAGCATCCAGCTCAGAGGTGAGTGTCTGCCGGTTAGTCCTGGATCGGGCGAACCAGTAGTGACGGCAGCAAGAAACTCCGCCCACCCACCCGGATGCTTCTGCGCATCCATAGAAGAGTCATGCACGCGCGCAAGCGCGCATGAGCAAACCATTAGTAAAATAAATTAAAACCCACCACTGATCCAGCTTCATTGAACACAATAGCATGATGTCACAGAGGGTTGATCCTATGCTAAACTAGGGTGTACAGGTAGTCCTCAACTTACCACCACAATTGAGCCCAAAATTTCTGTTGCTGAGACATTTGTTAAGTGAGGTTTGGCCCATTTTACAAGCTTTCTTACCACAGTTGTTAAGTGAATCAATGGAGTTGTTATTAACACAGTTGTTAAATGAATCTGTCTTCACCATTGGTTTTGCTTGTCAGAAGGTTGCAAAAGGTATGGCACTGGGACGCTGCAACCATGAGTCAATTGCCAAGTGTCTAAACTTTGATCCCATGACCATGGGGATGCTGCAACGGTAGTAAATGTGAAAAAATGGTCATGTCACTTTTTCAGTGCCGCTGTTACTTTGAACGGCCGCTACATAAACTGTTGCAAATTGAGGACTACCTGCAGTTAATAGACCATATTTTATAGCAGTGATGGCGAACCTATGGCACGTGTGCCACAGGTGGCACGAGGAGCCATTTGTCAGGGCAAGCGAGGTGCTGCCCTGTCAGCTGGCCAGCGCGCATGGGTGTGCTGGCCAGCTGAGTTCACCCTTTTATAAAGCCATTTTTCGCCCTCCCCAGGCTCCAGAGCCTTTATAGGAGCCTGGGGAGGGCGAAAAGAGCCTCCCCTGCCCCCCCCCACCGGAGGCCCTCGGGAGGCTTCATGAGCTTCCCTGAAGCCTCTGGAGCGCAAAAAATTGGCCCTACGGGCAAACCGGAAGTTCAGGAGCGGACTTCCGGTTTGCTCGAACGGTCATTTTGAGCGCTCTGAAGGCTTCAAGGAAGCCTCTTGAAGGTCCCTGAAGCCTTCGGAGCGCTTAAAACGACCCTCCGAGCAAACCGGAAGTGCTTTGGAGGCTTCAGGGAAGCCTCCTAAAGGTTCCTGAAGCCTCCGGAGGGCTTCCGGGGGAACAGGGGAGGCTGTTTTTGCCCTCCCATGCTCCTATAAAGCCTCTGGAGCCTGGGGAGGGCAAAAAAAGCATGCAAAAATGGGGGGGGTCACACCTGTAGTGCGTGCATGCGCACTGGGGGGTCGCACATTGCATTATGGGTGCGGCACGCCTGCACACGATCCCCCTGTGCTCCCCCCACTTATGGCACGCGAGCCAAAAAAGGTTCGCCATCGCTGTTTTATAGCATAGTGTCAAATTCAAGGCCCAGGGGCCAGATGCGGGCACAGGGTGCTTAGATCTGGCCCATGGGATCGCCCTGGAAAAAGGGAAGACTCTGTGGTGAGTCTGCCAATGAAAAGAGCTTGGGAGGGCTCTGTGAGGTGCTCCCCAGCTCCATTTTTACTGGCAGAGGGTTGCAGGAGGCCGTCGGAGCCAAAAACAGCGCTCAAGGGCCCATTTTTGCTGGCAGAGCACTTGGGCCACAACAGGCACCCCCAACACGAGTGACGTGGAGCTGGCCAATCCAGTGATGGGTTTCAATTTATTTTACTACCGGTTCGCTTGTGTGCATGTGTGCGCATGCACAGAAGTATCCAGGTGGGTGGGCGGAGCCTCCCACCACGGCCACTACCGGTTCACCCCGGATCGGGGTGAACCAGCAGAAATCCACCTCTGGGCCATACTCACCTGGCCATGCCTACTTTGCCCCCCCAAAGGTCAAATACAACTCTGATGCGGCCCACAATGAAAGAAAGTTTGACACCCCTGGCATAATCCAGCCACATGCAATTATTCCACAAATTTTTAGCTCAACTCCTTTTCTTCAAATCAATAAATCCAGTGGAATACTAGACATCTCAGCACAACCTATGTTCGCATGGGGCACTGAAAGAAACTTAGCCAATCCCCTCTATGTCTGCAGTTAAAAGAGTCCCACCTTTTGCCATGCCTTTGTGGCTTAGTGGTCGGAGAGAGGAAGAAAATGGATTGAGTAAAACACAAGCTAACCACAATAGGCAGAACCTCCCAAAGATGCAACTGCTTTAACAGCTCCAAGCACTTATTCTGAATGCTTTGCACTCAGTGGTGGCTTCAAAATTTTTTAGAACCTCTTCTGTAGGTGTGGCCTGCTTTGTGGGAGTGGTTTGCCAGACATGTGACCAGATGGGAGTGGCTTGCTGGCCATGTGACTGGGTGGGCATGGCCAACTTGTAAAATGTGGTGAAACTCACTTAACAACGCTCTTGCTTAGCAACCAAAACGTTGGCTCAGAAACTCTGGCATTTAAAGCACGCAAGTCTTAAAGCTGTCAAGTTACAAGACCCTTGCACCCCTCACCCTTTAGAAAAAGAAACCCAGGGGTGTTCAAACTTGACAGCTTTAAGACTTGTGGACTTTCAACTCCCAGAAGTCTTCCTCTCGCTCTTCATCTTGATGATGTGCGGACAGGCGGAGGGAGGGAGCTGGAACCGGTTCTAAATGGCACTGTAGATTTGTGGAAACGCTTCTATAGAAGAGGTTAGAACTAGCAGGAACCCACCCCTGTTTGCACTGTAGAAAGCAAAAACCCACCCCTCTCCTAGAAAAATGAAATATCCTGGGAAATATTGAAAAGGCAGGGTATTATATTTCCCTGATAAGAAATGGAGAAACATGTTTTTAGGCAGGAAACAGACTCACTCTTAATAGCCCCCACCTTTGTCAATGGGCCATTTAAAGGCCTGAGCCAGTCTATTCTACATAACAAAGATCTCCCCCTTCAGCTCCAGGGTGATGGGATTAAAGCATAATAATATTAGCCCTTTGCCCATCTCACCACAGGGCACCCGGGAAGAATAATGCTCAACCAAAATTCGGACCCAAAACAGAGTCTACATGCATGGCCCCATGGGAGTCTGACAACCAATCAGAATACATGAGCAAAGGCCAGAGAAGGCATAAAACCAGGGACTTTCAGCATCTCGCTCTTTTCTTCATCCAACTTCTGGAAGTGTGTGATGTGATCCCCCTTTTCAGTTCAGGAGCTCAATCTATGTCATCCTGCCACCATTCAATCATCTTTCCAAGCTGCACTCATGTTTCCAGTGACTTTTTCCCCACTTGGAACTGAACCCAGAAGGACATTTCTTCCAACAGCACCATTTGAGGGGGTGGGGACGGGGTTGGACTAGATGACCTACAAGGTCCCTTCCAACTCTTTGTTCATCTGTTAAACATCCTCGCTCAGCGCAGCCAGCCCGAACAGAAGACCAGCCATCCGCAGGGGGAAACCCCCACATACACACAAAGGACCAGCACACACCACAGCCGCTCTGTTGTTACGTGCTGGAACTCACAAGCGCTTCACACCACTCCCGGAAGTTCGGGTTGTGCGCGCACCCTCTCGTTCCCTATCTCCGGGAAGGCAGATCCATTGTGCGCTCTGGTTGCGCTTTATCCGGTTGCAACCGGCAGTTTCTGCGCGGGGGGAGGGACAAGCCTCCATCCTCTGCCCTCCGAAGGCAAGGCTCTCCGAAGCGCAATGAAGGCTGCGGGGGTCTTTGCTTTCGCCCACCTGCCCCGTCGCTTTTCCACGCTTACCGCAAAGGCACAGCCAGGTTTCCTTCCCTCTCGGGCGGTTGCTGGAGCGTGGCGCACCGGTGAGGCTCTTGGCTCGCCTCCCGCGGCCATGGAGAAGGACGGGAGCAGCTGGGCCTCCGCTTAAATGCACCGCGGGGGTGGGGAGGGAATGGAAAAGCTCTCCCGACCAGCCGGACGGAGAACAGCCCCGAAGGCCGGGACCAATCATCAAGCGCTGAAGCCGGGGAAGCGAAGCGAAGCCAGGCAGAACGAGCGCCCTCTCTCGTGGGTGTTCGTGGAGGCTCTTTTCTGCGCGGTTGCGCGGGAAGGGAATTGAAATGAAAAGGCATCTTTCAAGAGAAAGTAACGGCAACGCCCTTTTTAAATCTCTTGTCAAGGCAGAGACTGAGAAGTGACAGCTGAGTTCGGTTTGCTGGTGTTTGTCTTTTGCAGTATAGTTACAACAACACAACTTCCTGCAAGTAAATTAAGGAATTTAGGCACTGAGGAGGTCGGTTTCACTTCCAGGACATGATCAACAGAAAAAAAACGATGCAGTCAAACACTCTTAGCCCCAAGGTGCTTTTTTTTTGAAGCGGCAACTGGACTTTCTGGTTTTTCTTTGAAGACGTTTTGCTTCTCAGCCAAGCAGCTTCTTCAGTTCTGACTCAGAACTGAAGAAGCTGCTTGGATGAGAAGCGAAATGTCTTCAAAGGAAAACCAGAAAGTCCAGTTGCCTCTTGAAAAAAGCACCTTTGGGACAACCGGGACGGAGAATCTCCATAGACAGGGAAATCGTTTCCATGTGCATACTTCCCTTTTCCAGAAAAGAGCCAATGGTCTATAAATACTGTATATGCTTAGTTAGTTAGTTTAGTTTAGTTTTTAGTTTAGCAGAATAACAGAGTTGAAGGTCGTCTAGTCCTGCTCAAACAGGAAACCCTATACTATTCCATACAAATGGTTGTCATATCTCTTCTTTAAAATCTCCACTGATGGAGCACCCACAAATTCTGAAGGCAAACTGTTCCATCGGTTAATAGTTCTTACTATCAGGGAAATTTTCCTTAGTTTTAGGTTGGTTCTGTCCTTGATTAGTTTCCATCTGTGGAAGGAATGTCCTTCTGGGTTCAGTTCCAAGTGGGGAAAAAGACACTGGAAACATGGAGGCTACTTGGAAAGATGTTTTAATGGTGGACAGGATCACATAGCTTGAATTCCTGAACAGAAAAGGGGGATCATGTGCTTCCAGATGTTGGGTGAAGAAGAAAAAGAGGCTGAAATGCTGAAAGTGCCTGGGTGTTTATGCCCTCTCTGGCCACTGATGTTGAGCTTGTATTCTGATTGGCTGTCAGACTCCCATGCGACCATGCAGGGGCAACTCTGTAGGCTGTGCTTTGAGTCCAAGTTTGGTTGCCTTGCTGGCTGATGTAATTTTCCCAGGTGCCTTGTGGTGAGTTTCTGTAGAGGGTTAATCCTACCTTTGCTATGTAGAATAGACTGGCTCAGGCATTTTAATGGCCCATTGACAAAGGTGGGGGCTATTAAGAGGGAGTCTGTTTCCTACCTAAAACGTGTTTCTCCATTTCTTATCCAGGGAAATATAATATTCTACCTTTTCAATATTTCCCAGGATATTTCATTTTTCTAGGAGGGGGGTGGGTTTTAACTTCCTACACATCCATTGCTTCTTGTCCTACCTTCATGTGCTTTGGAGAATAGGTTGACCCTGTCTTCCCTGTGGCAGCCCCTCAAATATTGGAATATTCCTATCATGTCACTCCTAGCCCTTCTTTTCACTACTTAGACCTTGAGAGGGAGGGTGTTTATTCCCCCCCCTCCCCAAAGCCCAGCAGAGTTCCTGAAGAATACAGTTCATTCCCTCCTAGTTAATAGCTCCATTTCTGGGTTAACTATTAGCTGATGCAGTGATGAATTTTGCAAGCTGGTGCAAATGTATCACCTTCTCACTTACTTTGGGCATGTCATGCAGGAGAATTCACTGGAGAAAGCAATTATGTTTGGAAGAGTTAGTGGTAAAAGGCAACCAGGCCGTTAAAGAACAGGATGGCTGGTCATCATCAAAACTACCACCAGCCAGAGCATAGAGAAACCGTGCAAGATTGGAAAATGTGGAGAGACCTAGCCCAAAGAATCACCAAGAGTCAGATATGATTTAATGGATAACAACATCCTTATCCTCATCATCACCACCATCGCAAATGTATCTCTGTAGCTAATATTAGAGAAATTCATTATACACTAACCATAGTCACATCACATGAAATGGGAGGAGGTGTGTGTGTGTATGTGTGTATATATATATATTTGTGTTACAACCCCTGGTATGCCCAAATATTATTTATCAGCACAAATACACACACACACACATATTTATTGATAAATATATAAATAAAAATTAGCTAAGCAGCCCAGACTGGGTTCTTGTTCCACCTTGAACAAACATCTGCTGAAATATTTGGACCTCTGCTGACTGTTACTAAGAGGAAGGTCCCTTCCATCAATTAGGCTGGGAAAAGTTTGTTGGTTTCCTTTTCTTATCTCATTTCAATTCAGAGATAAATTCCTTTATATTTAGGTTGCTGAAGTCTTGTCCCTCTTCCTTTTTCCTGGGAGTTCACAGATCATAAGCAAAGTATCTTTTTTCATGTAGTACAGGAGTGACTTTGGAAGCAGTTGCAGCTGAAAGAGAAAGTAATTTACAATTTACAACCATTTGTTTATTCACCAGTGCTACAGTGGCAGGCAACTATGATAGTCCTCACATTTAAGACTGTTGCAGTATCCCCACCATCATATGATCAAAAGTCAGGGTTTTGTCAGGGTTTTGCAATCGCCATGCATTTACAGGACTTTCAGCATTCTGACAAAGTAATTGGGGGAAGCTGGGTTCATTTAACAACTGCATGATTTACTTACCTGCAGTGATTTACTTAACTACACTAAAATAGGTCATAAAACGGGACACAGTTTTTTAACTGTCTTGCTTAGCAATAGAAATTCTCCCAATTGTAGTCATATGCTGAGGATTACTTGTAAGCAATTTTGTGGCACCAAATATTTGCATAAAAGATAAAAGTCTCCTCGGGGCTCAAATTTCATGGTTCATGCATGTAGTTTTCTAGGCAAGAACATATAAATGATTTGCTACTTGCTCCTCCTAGGAAGCTGTTTTGACTTTCACCCTGGCCAACAGCCCTGTGATTTCTTAACAAGTGTTACACTTAAGTAATCCAGTCATGCTTGATTTCTGAGCCCAGACAAGTCAACCAGATGCTGCATGCTTATCCTTTAATTTGAGCTGCTGCAATAAGACAGTATTGAACAAGCTGGAACAACTGTCAACAAATGCATTTCAAGGGCAAACGTAAGCATATTCTATGGGATTATCATGTCCATTTTCTTGATACTTTGATAAAGCTGTCAGATACTATATTTCTTCCCTCTCCCCCTTAAATATTGAAATATGATGAAAAAAGCAAATATTGAAATAAAGTTTTAAAAATCAACAAGGACTGCCTCACTAGCATTATTAAAAAGCCATAGTAAAAAGGAATTCATTACTTTTTAGTGAGAAATCCTCCCCTTCACTTCTATCTGTATCTCCAACCACTAGCCATAGTTCAGCTATTTAAACTTATTTTATTTTATTTATTTATTTATTATTCATATTTATAGACCGCCCCCTCTCCCGAAAGGGACTCGGGGCGGTGTACAGTCATTAAAATGCGTTATAAAATACATACATAAAACAGTTAAATAATTAAATACGTAGGTGAAGGAGGTTGTAAGACTGTATATAGAATAATAAATATAATACATTAAAAGCTTATTAAAACCCCAAACCCAATTAAAATGAATAAATCCCCGGGAGGTAAAACTAAGAAAGTGCCAGGCCAGCTGATTGAAATAGGTGAGTCTTTAACTTTTGCCGGAAGGAACGGAGGTCGGTGGTAGTTCGAATGTCTGGGGGGAGGTCATTCCAGAGGGTTGGGCCCATCACAGAGAAGGATCTACTCCTAGGTGTCGCCCGCTGGCATTGCCTAGCAGACGGCACCAGGAGGAGCCCCTCTCTGTGTGAGCGGATAGGTCGCAGGGACGTGTGTGGTAGGATGCGATCCTGCAGATACCTAGGTCCTATGCCATGGAGCGCTTTAAAGATGGTAATCAGTACCTTGAAACACACCCGAAAGGCCACAGGTAGCCAGTGCAGCTCGCGCAGGAGAGGTATTACGTGGGAGTAACGAGTACTTCCCATAATAACCCGCGCGGCTGCGTTCTGAACTAGCTGCAGTCTCCGGATGCGTCCCAAGGGAAGCCCCATGTAGAGAGCATTGCAGTAGTCCAGGCGAGACGTCACCAGCGCATGAGTGACCGTGCGCAGGGCATTCCGGTCCAGTAGGGGGCGCAATTGGCGCACCAGGCGAACCTGGTGGAACGCCCCCCTTGCCACGGCTGCCACATGGTCCTCCATTGACAGCCGGGCATCGAGGAGGACGCCCAAATTGCGCGCCCGCTCCACAGGGGACAGCTGTTCGCCCCCTATGGCCAGCGATGGGGTCAGCTGGCTGAACCGAGGCGCCGGTACCCACAGCCACTCAGTCTTGGAGGGGTTGAGTTTGAGTCTGTTGTCCCCCATCCAGACCCCGACGGCTTCCAAACACCGGGACATCACTTCGACAGCCTCGTTGGGGTGGTTTGGGGTTGAAATATACAGCTGAGTATCATCAGCGTAAAGATGGTACTCAACCCCAAAACCACGGATGATCTCGCCCAGCGGCTTCACATATGCGTTGAACAGGAGAGGCGAGAGGACCGACCCCTGTGGCACCCCACAAGTGAGTGGCCTCAGGGACGACCTCTGCCCCCCTGTCAACACACATTGCTTCCGGTCGGAGAGGTAGGAGCCGAACCACCGCAGAACGGTGCCTCCGACTCCCATCCCCTCCAACCGGCGCAATAGGATACCATGGTCGATGGTATCAAAAGCCGCCGAGAGGTCTAATAGGACCAGGATAGAGGAACAACCCCTATCTCTGGCCCTCCAGAGATCATCAACCAACGCGACCAAGGCTGTCTCAGTGCTGTGCCCGGGTCGGAAGCCGGACTGGCGTGGGTCTAGATAGTCGGATTCGTCTAGGTGTCGTGGAAATTGTTGCGCCACCACATTCTCAACAACCTTTGCCAAAAAGGGGAGGTTGGAGACTGGACGATAATTAGCTAGCTCCATTGGGTCGAGCGAAGGTCTCTTGAGCAAGGGTCTCACCACCGCCTCTTTCAAGGCGGTAGGTAAGTATCCCTCACCCAATGAGGCGTTCACCAGGCCCAGGAGCCAGCCTCGTGTCACCTCCCAGGCTGCCAGTACCAGCCAGGAGGGGCACGGGTCCGTTAAACATGTGGTAGGTCGCAGCCATCCACGCAACCTGTCCAAATCTTCGGGGGCAACAGAGTCAAACTCCTCCCAGAATGGTCTCTCAAGACTCGCTGTTGGCAGCTCGTCTGGTCCACTGATGGAGGCCCACCCGTTCCGGATCTGATCGATTTTGTCCTGAAGATATTCTCCAAACTCCTCTGCTCTACCCTGTAAGGGTGTCTCCCGCGCCCCCTGCGATAAAAGGGAGCGGGTCACCCTAAACAGGGCAGCAGGGCGGTTATCCGCGGACGCAATAAGAGCAGCACAGTGTCTACGTTTGGCCGCTCTTATTGCCACAAGGTAAGTCCGCAAATAGGCTCTTACCTGTGTTCGGTCAGATTCGGAGCGTGAGGACCTCCACCTGCTCTCTAGACGTCTCCTGTGGCGCTTCATCACCCTAAGCTCCTCAGTAAACCAAGGAGCCCGGGTGGGTCGATGCCGCAGGAGAGGTCGCAAAGGCGCAACCCGGTCCAAGGCCCCAGTCGTCGCCCTATTCCAGGCAGTCACTAGGTCCTCGGAGCGGGAGCGGGACAAGGCTACAGGAATTGGCCCAAGCTCCGTCTGGAATCTATCAGATTCCATCAGGTGCCTGGGGCGGTACCAGTTTATAGAGTCTGGTTCCGCCTCCTCGCGGTGGGGGATAGCGCCAGGGAAGTCCAGCCGGAGGGATGAGTGGTCTGACCATGACAGGGGCGTGATGACTAAATCCCCTATTCCCAGATCACTCGTCCACTGTTCAGATACAAAAATGAGGTCCAGTGTGTGGCCCCCTTCGTGAGTGGGGCCCTGCACTAATTGGGTCAGGTCCATGGCCGTCATGGAAGCCATGAACTCCCGAGCCACCTCGGAAGCCGCTCCCGTTGACGGCAAGTTGAAGTCCCCCATGACCAAAAGTCTGGGAGTCTCAACTGCCGTCGCTGAGATTAGCTCGAGGAGCTCGGGCAGGGCTGCTGATGCATAGCGAGGAGCCAAGTATACAATCAGCAAGCCCCACTGCCTCCCTGGGCCCCAGTTCACACCAACGGACTCACACCCGGGTATCTGAGGGACAGTGAACTCCCTCGGCTCTAAACATTCCCGCATAACCACCGCCACCCCTCCACCCTTACCCAGGGCCCGAGGCTGATGGAATGCACGGAAACCCGGTGGGCACATTTCCACGAGGGGTAAACCACCCTCGTGGCCCAACCAGGTCTCCGTTATCCCTGCAAGGTCTAGCTCCCCCTCTGAGATCAACTCATTAATGAGGGGGGCCTTGTTGGTGACAGACCTTGCGTTGCAAAGCATCAGCCGCAGGCCCTGGCTCTGTAGGACCTGTCCACCTAGACTGCAGGGGTTGGTACAAGCGACCGGGCGTAACCAACAGCCGCGGTCTCCCAACCGACCTTGGGATCTTATCCTGTCCTCGCATCCCCTCCTCCCCGCGACCGTTGTAGTAGGACAACCCTCTGCTTTAGTGACCTTTATATTCCCCCCCTCCACCGCATCCCCGTCCTTCCTGGACTCACCTGTCTGTCCGGCTCTGGCCCTCCTCCCGGTCTGATTAACCCTCCCCCCCACCCTGGGACCCCCTAAAAAAGATAAAAAACATTTTACTAATAATCCCCTTAGCTTCTGGTTCCTGCACCTCTCGGGGTCCACGAACCCGTCATCAAGGCGGGCCCTTGAAAGAGCCAAGGGCCATGCCTGCGAGAGAGGGGCCTCCCGCAGGCGGAGCAGGTCTGACCTCGAGTAGATTGTTAAAAACCCAGTGGGGTAAGGGTGCTGGTAATGAAAAGTTGGTAAACGGGGGTTAGAGTCTCAATAGGAAGTAGGAGGCTTCAATGTCCAGATTAGTACTTGGATGAGGGGGGGGGCGGGGAATGATCGAATATCCTCAAGTGGTGAGAGATGGCAGAGATGACAGAAAGGTGGGAGACAGTCCAAGGTGGTTCCAGATGGGGGGGGCGTTCTTGGCCCAGTTGTTCTTGGCCTAGGTAACTGTTCAGGCCTATCCATGGCCCTGAAACAGGGCCTCCAGTGGCCTCCGGTGTTCCAGGCCACCCCCAACCGTTGTTTTATACCTTCGCCCTCACTCCTGGTTTCCATCCAGAACGCCCAGGTGGGCACACTCCACCTTGGCCCCCCACTCAGCGCTCCAAAGTTCTCCACGGATTAGGATAAAGTTCTCCAAAATTCTCCAAGATCGTAAACCATTCGGCGTCCTCTGCTGGCGCCGGCAAGGCCCGGGGGGGGGGGGCATGGGAGCAGCCAGGATACGGCAGAATACCACAGAGGAGTCCCTGGCAGCGGCGCCACTCCTTCCACTCGTCCCGCTGCCGCAGCCGTCTCCAACTGCCTCTCCCAATTGCCTCCCAGCCTTATTCTCCTCCCCCGGTGCCTCGTTCTTCTCCCCGGTGCCTTTTTTCGCCGCCAGCGCAATCCTCAAGCCGCGCTGCGCTGCGCGCGCCGCCGCCATTGCTTCCCAGCTGTTCCCCCGGCCGTTTACAGCCTTCCGTTCCTCCTTTTCCTCCAAACTCCCCCGACCACCCTGGCGGGCCAAAACGAGCCCAAAACAAGCCAGGGTGGTCGAGCTGTCCAACTCTCGGCCCTCCGATGACATGAGGGCCGGCAGCAATCCCTTACCCGGTCGGGAGCTCCATGGCGTTCTTAGGAGCTCAGGAGGCGACCGCCATCGCCGGAAGCTCCTCCTCCTCCTTCACACCAAACATTAATAAGTGTCTTAGTTTCTATTTGAATCAGAGGTGGGTTGCTCCCGGTTCGGCCCGGTTCAGCTCAGTTCGGCCGAACCGGTAGCGGAATTCAGGCCTGGGTTGCAGAACTGGCAGCGACCTAGGCCTGCCATGCCCCCGAACTGGTTCCCTTGCCACCGCTTGTCCGTCACCATTTTGGTTTTTAGTGACTGCACGTGCGCAGTTCACTGTAAATTGTTCTGCGCATGCACGAAGAACAATTAAGGTTGAACAGCGCATGCACACGGGTTGCGAAACCGTAGCAAAACCAGCAGCAACCCACCCAATTTGAATCCTAAAAAAACCCAAAAACATCATCCAAATGTCTATATCTGCCTGTGTGGTAGATAGTATATAAGTGAACTTGATTGTGCTTCTGTTCAGGTATCCATTAGTTTTTGCTAATGCAGCAAAAGTTTCCTGTTCTTTCTCCAAAAGGTCTCACTGACTTGTTCTTAGCCAGATTCACACAGCCCTTCTCCTAGGTATTGAAAGAATGTGTAAGAAGGGTTATGAAAGCCACCTTGAAATTCCTCACAGTAGAAATGTTTGCATAACATCATTCTTATGTTTGGCCATGATGAGAGGGGCTGATGCTTATATTCATGCATAACTGGAAACAACTAAAGACTCTATTGTTAATCTTCTATTCTGTGTTCCTCACTTCTACATGATAGATTTGGTGGGTGTTCTGTTTAAGAGCAATGAGTTGAGAAAAGCGTAAAACCCACAAATAGATTTGGTATTTTATACTTCCTTCTTTCATCTATCTGCAGCTAAGCCTAAAGCTGTTGTTTTAAGGAAGACTCTGAATTTAGAGCCTTGATGAGCAAAATGAAGTTAATAAAGATAGTTCTCAGAAATTTACATAGGAAGCTGCTTTATGCCAAAATCTATGTCATTCTAACCCTAAGAGTTCTGCGCTAGACTGAGGGATCTTTTTTTATTCCTGGTGGACCTTACCAATGCAAAATATTTTCCCCACACACCCTCTGCCCAGAAGATTAATCATGCAGTCCTCAGTTATGCTTGATTGCTGACTCGAGATTTCTTAATGCTCGTCATCATCAGTTTTGTATTTATTTTTCATCATGACGCACACACCACATCAAGTTCCTGGCATTTCACTGACCTGAAAAATAATTTTTCTTCCTTGGAGAAAAGCACTAGAAACATTCATATCTAACTAGATGCCCATGCCTAAGAATAATGCAGAATATATTCTTTTATGGAATAAAAATATACTAATTACAGCAGAACTACTGGTCACAAACATAATTCGTTCTATAACTTTGGTCGTAACCCAATTTGGTTGTGACCTGAACCTAATTTTGGAAATTTGGCACTTACAAAAAAAATGGCGCAAAAGGGTAAATCGGCCATGGGGGAAAAAATGTGCATTTTCCATAATATCTATAGTATACAATATTCTGTTTTGTTTTGTTTCTAAATAGGGCATGACATGGGTGAATTGAGCCAAGGATCCTTTCATATGTGTGTTATGTGTGTACACACACATATACATACACATACATACATACATACATACATACATACATACATACATACATCCTGAAGGTTATAATGGACAATGGAAGTCATGCGGCTGAACCTATTCCTACATTTCTAAATAGTGATCAAGGATTATATTCTGGTCACAAGAAAATGAAGGCTGCAGTGAATGCCTCAAACTGAAGTTATAAATTGTAAGAATCAGTGAACTGGGGCTCTAAGGAAGCAATAAAAAACAGTTACCTTTGGCCTTGTGGAAATGGACAACAGAGGAAAAGAACATGGTCACCAAATACCAAATTTTACTGAAACAAAATAGTTCTTGGATATGCTTACACTGACTTAAGAACACAATCTAATCTTCATTTTACCTATCAACCTGACCATCGCTGTAAGAATGGTGTTAGTAATGTAGTTCTTTAAGAGGTGCAGAACTGGAACAGATCGACGTCTAAAGGTCTCGATCTGTGCCACTTTTGTCATACTTGTACCTAAAAGCTGTGTGCTTATTTATAAGACAAAGCCCTGAGCTTGCTAGAAGGTCTTTACCTGTTTATGATGTCATTTTGTCAGCTGAAAATAAGTATAAGTACAAACTTATTATGAAAGTTAAAAATGGGGAATGAAAGGAACCTTTATTAAGCATTAAGAAGCCAACAGGAATATGAAGCTAAATTCTTACAGTTGATCACAATATGTCGAAGATGAATACACAGATATAGTTATGCAATTCTAGGGAGGGATGTTAATGACAAAGATAAGATTGCAAAGGATCATGCCTTTAGTACAACACTGAAAAATAGTAAGAGTAAGTATATAACTTTTAATGTATAAGTATGGGAAGGATTCTTCAGAGTACAGTATCATGGACTGCATGAATCAATCAGTACTAAACCAAGTGGGGATTGATGGTGCCTTGAGACAATGCATTAGCAAGCAGAAACTTGAGATAGGTGAGGCACATTCATGATTGACGAGAAAAAAGTTATGTTTGGCAAGTTTGACCAAAGTAGGAAGCAGTAGATAACTGAAATCTAAATATTGCAAAAATATCTTTACAAGACCTACAGTATGAGCTGTTTTTTAAGACAGTTCAAATGTTGAGAACTTGTTCATGGAGTCACAAACAGTGAACAAGACTTAGAGGCAACTACTTATAATTGAATTCATAAATAAGCTTTATAATCAGTAAAAAAAAAAATCCTATATATGATTAGGTGCATTTAGTTTTCCCCTTTCTGGCATTTATTTTGATCACTAGCACATTTTTAACACTAATTTTGCCATAGACTGATTAATACAAGGAAATAAACAATTGGTTCATGTGTTGCAACCAAGTAAGAAATAAATAACAGACAAAAATAACAATTCTAGATTTACAGAATACACACAATTGTCCCAATTTAACATAATGTAAAAAATCCTAAGTTTTAGCTTATATGAACCACTGTTTAAGTATAGACTCTGGGCCTCCAACGTCAACTGCTTTCCTGTCTTTTGATCTGTCTTACCTAATGAAAATGTTTGGGGAAAGTATGGAATTAGTTATAAATTGATTTCAGGTCCAACAGCCTAAACCAGGGCTGTCAAACCCTGGGCCTATAGGCTGGATGCTTCATCTGTTGGCCACGCCCATAGCCAGTTTAGCGAAGGGGGAGGGGAAGTCCCGAGACGTCACATGATGCCACCCTGATGAGTTTGATACCCTGGCCTAAATTGATATTGTATGTTGAATGGCAGATAAGCACAGTTGCAGATAGGCCAATTGATTATGCAATGACAGGACATATGCATTGATTTGGGTGCTCATTTTATTATTTTCCACACAAGTATATACTTATATGAAGTGTGCGCGTGATATAGATATTTTACAACGAAATGGTGCCCATTTCCAAGTACTGTGTAACTCTGAAAACTAAACCTCTCTACACTTTTGCATACTATTTTGAGATCTTTAAGGTGGAATAGATATTGCTCCAGTATGAAAATTTTTTATTATGTCCGGTTCAATGATTTGCTTTTTATACTACTTGAAAATAAATTGCATCAAACTCAGCACATAATATCCTGTTCATACAAAAGTTCACAAAGAACCAGCTTTGTTCTGTTCCTCATTGGATTGCAACTTTATCTTATCTACAATTATTCCACCATGTCCCATATTCTATGTTCGTGCTGCCTTATCTATTAAAAATTGCTCAGGATGAATCTCAAGAGGAAGTTGGAGATTCCAATATTACAGGTAGTCCTCAACTCACAACAGTTCGTTTAGTGACCTTTTGAAGTTACAATGGCACTGAAAAAAGTGACTTATGACCATTTTTCACACCTATGACCATTGCAGCATTCCTATAGTCATGTGATTTACATTCGTAACACATTTACGATGGTTGCAGTACTAGTCAAGGGGAAACGAGATTCACTTAACAATCGTGTTACTAATTTAAGAGCTGCGGTCATCCACTTAGAAAACATGACTAGAAAACTGATAAAATGGAGCAAAACTCACTTAACTAGGTGCCTACTTTCTCATCTAACTAGGTGCCTAGCCTTACTAGGCGGCTCAGTGGCTAAGACACTGAGCTATTCGATCAGAAAGATCGGGAGTTCCGGGGGTTCGAATCTCTAGTACATGTCTCCTGCATGAGCAGGGGGTTGGATTAGATGACCTCCAAGGTTCCTTTCATTCTGTTACATTTCTCACTTAGCAACATAAATCTGGGGCTCAGAATTGTGGTCGTAATTTGAATACTACCTATATTACTCCCAATTCTTTAAAGGCTGAGGAAATGGGGGGGGGGCGGGCACGAAACCTCAAGGGGGTTTATCCAAAACACCCGTTCTGGTTTATAAGCAATCCCGCCTCCCTGCTAGATCCCCCTCGGGCGTAACGCCACCGCTACCGGGACGGAGCCCAACAGGCCTCCCCGCGGGGCTCCTGCTTATTCAGATCCCGAAGACGTTCCGCTTTGGCCCAAGCAGAGAAGCGGCCACGTGCCTCGTCGTCGGCGGGCGGGTGTCTCCGTCGCGTCCCCGCCTCCTGGCTCGGCCTTGCCCGCCTTTCTCCGCCTTCCGAGCCCCTCGTTTCCTGCTGCTGGAGGAGGCCGAGGGAGAAGGTGGCGGTGGAGGCGGTGACGGAAAGAAAAGTGCCCCGGAGCCGGAGAAGCGGTCGCCTGCCTCCACGCCCGCTCGTCCCCGAAGGAAGCCGCCGCCGCCACCCCTTCTTCTTCCTTGCGCCCCGCTGCCTCCCCGCTCTCCGTTTTCGTTTCCCTCAAGTTTCCCCTCCGTAGCTCCCGGACTTCCCTGCCTTCCACCCCCTCGCCCACCCGGGACAATAAGAAGCGGGAGATGTCCTCCTCCGGCGGCCACCAGCAGAGCCAGAGCCGCGCCATCCCCACCAGGACGGTGCCCATCAGCGACTCTTCGCAGCTACCTCATGACTATTGCACCACGCCCGGGGGGACCCTCTTCTCCACCACGCCCGGAGGTAAATGGGAAGGGGGTGGAGGCCAGGAAAGGGCGAGGCGCGACTCCGGGCCTGGCACTCCTCACGAGGGGAAAAGAGAGAGAGTCGCGCCGGGCGCTGGCCCACCGCAACGGGAAGGGGGCGTGCGCCCGGCCTGGCTGAAGCGCTTGATCTCCGGGGCGCCTTAAAAGGGGGTGTGTGTGGACGCCTGAGGCGCCTTCGCGGTGGAAGGGGACCCCCTAATCCTGGGGGTCCCTCTCATAAGCGTCCCCGGGGGAGGGGGGAAAGAGTCCGAGGTTCCCCTCAGGAAACGTGACGCGCCCTCGTGAGCGCTCGCCTTCCCAGCCGGAGCATTGCGGGGAGAGACGCCTCTCCTTGCGGCGATAAGCCGCCGCAAGGAGGGGTGATGGACGACGGACCCGTTTGTTCTGCAGGCGGGCTGAGCCCTGGGCCGCAAAGCCTCGGGCAGCCGCGTCTTGCCCAGGAGAGAGAAAGCGGGCGGGATGATTCGTCTTCCCGCCGCCGCCGCCTAGGCCTGGCCTCTGGGTGCTGGGGCTGGCGGCGAGGTATTTGTAAACAAGGCCCCGAAGAGCCTCAAGACGCCGCGGCTGTTGCACAATAGGGAAAGGAGGAGCGGGAGGGAGGGACCGTGGCCGCGGGCGAGGGAAGGCGGCGGATGGCGGCTCCCTCGTGTAAGAGAGGACCGCTTTCCCTTCGGGAGGGAGGAGACCGCGCCACCCCTGCCCCAAAGCACCCGGCTCCCCGCGTGGAAATACTGCTGGCGTACCTGTGTTGTTTACCAGCCGCCCTTGGGGACGTCAGCCGGCTGCCCTGCCTAGGTTTATTAATAATATATATCATATCATCATATATAATTAATATACTATACTGATATAATATATTAGGCTTGTAAGTCAGAATTTGATGGCCAATAGATTTAAATAAATAAGACCTCCCTTTTTACAACCCGGTAATCCCTTAATTTTCAGGGACCTGGTGGCTCAGTGGCCAAGACCCTGAGTCTCTTGATCAGAAGGTCAGCAGTTCAGCGGTTTGAATCCCTAAATGGGGTGAGCTCCCATTACTTGTCCCAGCTTCTGCCAACCTAGCAGTTCGAAAGCATGTAAAAAATGCAAGTAGAAAAAATAGGGAGCACCTTTGGTGGGAAGGTAACAGCGCCTGCGGCATTTAGTCATGCAGGCCACATAACCAGAGGTTTCTTCCACAAAGCTGGCTCTTTGGCTTTGAAATGGAGATGAGCACCGCTCCCTAGAGTCGGGAATGACTAGCACATAAGTGCAAGGGAAAGCTTTACCTTTTAATATAATACACTAGGCCAAGAGAGTCACCACATGCTGCTTCTGAGTTTCCTATCGAAACGCTTTTGTAGTTTTCTCCAAATCGCTTTTGCTGTGTATATAATAAGCCTTTGAGGTTCGGTTCGAGGGCCCGGTCACGTTATTTGGGGATTTCAATGTGGGGTGGTGAACACACCTCAAGGCGAGCTCACAAACTTGGGTTGAATCGCCCAAGTTGCATGAATTCAGTTATTTGTCATCTTATTTTTATGTCTTGGACGTGCATTGAAGTGGAGCAGGAGATAAGAGAGCAAGCAGGATCCCTTAGCTAATGATTAGCCTCTGTTTTCTAGACGTGGAGCGAGCTGGTTTGGAGGCGGTAGAAGTGAAGGGAGGTGATGCGTGCACGTGTGCAGCTAAATAGTAAATTTACTTGCAAAATGGTAATGGTGGAGACTTGGTGTTTTCAGCTGTTTATATTGCTGTTACATAAGACCACTCTGGGTTTGAAACTTTGGTGCTTTATCTGACGATTTCTTTTCTTAGCTCTAAATGCATTAACTTGCTCAGAAGCTTTAACAGCTTGGTCTAATTTTGTCCCCACTACTGAAAACGCTAATAGTATTAACTAATAGACATTCCAGAGAAAAATATATGACAGTAATATAGCAATAGCACTTAGACTTAGACTGTCCTCTCTAAGAGAGGTTTTGCAGAGTCAGTATATTGCCCCCAACAATTTGGGTCCTCATTTTACCTACCATGGAAGGCTGAGTCAACATTGAGCCTGGTGGGATTTGAGAGTCTCATATATTGTAAAAAACATTCTTATGACACTATTGTTGCGATATCCAGCTTTCATTGACACTAGACCACTTAAGGGTTGTGTTGTGATTAGATTTGTTATGATCATTTGGTTCTCAGATGTCACAAGTCCCCCCCCACCCACCCCTGTGTCTTACTTGTTTGCACATTGCCTTGATTTTTATATGGGCAACTGTGTATTGTTTTATTCTGCTGAGTTCTTGTAAACTTCAAAGTTAACAGCTGATTATTTTTTTTTGTGGCCATGGCTTAGATTTTAGATAGCTACAAACTGATTTGGTCTTTGCAAACTTTTTTAAGTTGATGAGCACCAAGTTCCTTCTTGGGCCTTTTGTTTACAGCTTTGAAATACTTTCATATTTCACATTCAAAATTACTGGTAATGGGGGGAGAAAGTAAGATATGCTGCCTTGCTGATTTGTCAATGACACGGTTCCTTCTGCATGCCCAAAACTATTAAGGTTACATTTCAAGTTAACAGCTGTCATGCCAGATAGCAGTATAAATTTGGAAGTTTATATAATTTCTAGAATGTCATTTCTTTGCCCAGAACTTGCTTTGAATGGGAAAGGGCACAACACTGTCATGATGAAATGATAAGGTGCTTTTTATTAAAAGGTACAAAGTTAGTTAAAATAGCTCTCCAGATATGTGAGTTAAAGTTAGATTTCTGCTTGAAGAATTCAGGGTGGAAATCCACACACCTACAAGGAACTCAAGTTGGGAAAATTAGACATAGCAGACTTGTTTAAAATAAGTAGCTAGCATAAATATTCACAAATGATAAGGAGTAGCTGGGAAACGTGACAGTTTCTGCTAGAATATTATATTTTAACTATTATGGTTGTATTTATTAATTAACTGTGGTTTATTAAATACATTATGAGATTCACATTAGTTGGTAAACATACTACGATATGGAAAACAATCTTTAAATTTCCGTAACTTGGTAACCCATAAACAAGCCAATTACATCATAGTTTAACATCCAGAAGGCATTTTAAATGGATGGATTGATATTTATATTCACTCTTCTCTGTTTTCCCTGTTGTGGAATCATTGCCACATGATACAACAAAGTTTCCGCCCAGCCCCCTCATTATATAGGGTTTTTTTGTCAGTAGCTGAGAATCTGGGAAGATTTGATGGCATCCAAGTCAAATATAAAAGTTCTGAAAAACCAGTCAACACTTAATGTTGCTTTCTGTCTTACACATGTAGTCCTTGACTTAACACTGGTCAGTTAGTTTAAGTTTGAAGTTACAGTTGACAACCCCCCCCCCCAAAAAAAACACCAAACATTTATGACATAGTTCTGAAGTTCCATTAGCCACCCCTCCTACATTTTGAGTGCTTGGCAACCAGACTGAATTCATAGCCATTTACACTTTCTTACAGTCTCATATGAGACTGCAACTTACAATGCTTTTGCTGTAAAGCAGTATTTAATTTCCCATAACAAACAATTGATTCACTTAACAATCACTACCAGAAGGTCATAAAATCAGGTTGATCACACAATGACCCTGCTTTATGATTGTCATGACTTAAAACTGTACTTCCACAATTATAGTTTTAAGTTGAGGCTACTTGTAGAGTACAATATACAAAGTTGAAAAATATTAGCTCTTCCCCCTTGTGCTGCTGCTGCTCTTGGTATGCAGAACAGTGGAAGCATGTCCATTATTTAAAAATTCAGATTCTCATTGATTACAATGAAAGAGGTAACCATGCTGGAATCTGCAAGGCTTAAAGAATCCTAATGCTTGAATTAGATTAATTTTACTATACCCCATTATGCAGTTCAGGTATAATTTGAATGGAGGGCTGATACAGTCAAATTGATATTCTCTTCATAATCTTGACATTAATCCCATTTCCTTTATGAAACAACTGACAGACTCTACACTAATTTCAAATTTTTGCTTAGAGTGTGAGCAGGATGTCCTGTTCTTAAGTGGAAGGTTGTTAAGGGTCATTTAAAATTGCACAGCTGAAATTCCATTACTTTAGTTTTAGATACTACATTTTTTCCAGGCATCTGAATCTGATATTTCTCTATATAAATAAATGCAATAATTCAGTGTAAGCTTGGATGCATTGAAATCCTTGGTTATCTAAAGGTGTGAAAACTATCTTTTTTGGCTAAATTAAGATATATCCTGGGGAGGATGACCCTAGCATTGCAACATTAAACATAAATATGGCAAAAAAGAAATTCAGATATTTAAAGTAGTAATTGCAAAGAAAATAATCAAACAGCAGTTTATAAATATAAATTTCCTTATTATTTCATGATTCTGTTCATTTAATGATTCTAAATTTCCAAAAAATTATAATTTTTAAAGATACCAGTGTAAAAGGTTGGTTGGTTGGTTTTTCAATGCAAAGTATCTAATTCTGGATTTTACAGAAACTTAAGTATTTCCTACAATGCAAAAGCATCAAATTCTAGTCCACCTTTGCCTCGGAAAGCTCCCTGAATGATTTTGGACCATTCATTAGCTCTCAGTGCAGCCTATGTCATAGAGTTGTAGGGAAAGTATGTGGAAATGCTATGATTGCCACCATAAGCTCCTGTATGAAAGAAGAGGTATAAGTTAAACAAGAAAGAAAATAATTTTGAAAACATGGAAGGGTATTTATACATGTACATACGCAACAGAGAAGAACTGTTCTGTAACCAAAGAAATGTTAACAGCCTATTTCAAATTCCAGATCAAAATAGTAAGGAAGAGTACTGAAGGTGGCTATATCTGTGTAAAGAAGGATTTTGGAAGAACACCAACTTGTTGGTTGAGGAGAACTAACAGCCAGAAGAAACTTCAGAAGGCAAAATACAGACGTTTGGCAATGTTTGGATTTTTTCCTCACTTTTACAAAAGTGCTTTTGTTAGACACATTCCTTTCTCGCTCTAATGTTGTGATATTTCATTTGAAAGCACTGAGTGTGCCTTGCTATTTGCTATGGGTGCTGGAACCCAGCCCAGGTCAGCAAAACAAAAATTACACCCAGTGCCTAGAGAAAAAAATAATGAACATCTGAGCCCCATCACTTTTGTTCTGTCGAAGGGCAGCTGTCTGGGAGACGATGGGAATTGCAGCAAACCAATGAAATTGGAGAACAGTAGCTCAGAGAAGGATGCTTTATGATATACAAAAACTATGACAAGTCATACCAATTATATAGAAATGTCTAGAAACATCAACAGGCTTTGATGAGCTCCATTGGCTGAATATGTTTTCATAGCGAGAAGTTAAAACTTTCTCCTTGAGAGATATCCCCACTGACTTAAGATACGTAAAAAAACCCACGATTACATTTCTTTTCCATGGACTTTTTGGATTCTGCATTAAGGCAACTAGTTGTGTGAGTTTATAGTTGTGTGGGTTAATGGATTGTTTTAAATGCAGACATGAGGACACTGCTGACTGCTGGTCTTCAATTCATGATGAGTGGGAATAATTATTGCTCACTTTTTTTTGTTATTTCATTTTATCTTCCTAATAATACTGGAAAAGAGACGTCAGCATTCAGAAATTTCTTAGTAGAGGCTGTTGTTTTGACTAAAAGTACATGTGAAAATCAAGAGCCAGAATTTGGTATTGGTGCACAGAAGCAAGTGGGCATATGCAAATTAAACAGGTATTGTGAGGTAGGTTAAAGTATCGTGATTTTTCCTTTATTGTGGGCCTCGATTTGTCCAAAATTCAAAATCTGTTATTTGTTTTCATGGTCAAACATAGAGGTTTTTTTTAAAAATACAGTAAGTATTCAGCAAGAATTTTTGTGGGAAGTGACCTAAATTGGACAGAACTCTATTATGTTGAACCCTTTGCAGCATTTGTTTAGAATGTTTGAATTAGCAGACTAATATATTTGATCGGAGAAACCTGGCTATGCTGCTTTACAAACTACAGGTTATGCTGCTTTTCATCACCAGCCATTTGTTAAAATTTCTTCCAGAATTGCTATTTACACTGAGTCACTAATGCTTAGAAATTATATTGGTGGAATTGGACTGTTCCACTTGAACTGCAATCCTGCCCCATTTCTGATATTCAGGTTGTGAGTGCAATTGATGTTGTATAGGCATCTACAGAGAGACAGCCCAAGGGGGAAACGATGGCATGTGTGTGAAGATGTCATCAGGCAAATGCATTTTGCTTACTTGCCTCAGATGTCATGGTGCAAGTATGCAGGAGTGAAGTTTACGTGAGGAGCTGCTCGTACTGCTGAGGTCACCATTGATTGCTGCAGATACCACTGTGCTTATGAACAAAAGGGCACTTCATGCAAGAGAGGGGGAAGGGGGAGAAGGGTTGCTTTGAGTTATATCCAAAACTAACCCCCCAAAATTGAGTAATCAAAATTGAAGCAATAGAATATAAATCTAACTAAATAACTATATGTTCACCTAGTAAGTAAAAAAAGGTCAATGACACCAACCCAGTATTTTCTTTGGATATTTATCCAGTTGTGTGTGTACATACACACACACACGTTAGAAAACCAAGGAGAAGGCATGGAACAAATCTACCATTTTCCTTTGGGGAACGTGGGACCTTCAGAACTCCCTCAGTTCCGTTTCCTAGTAATTTTCCTAGTAACTAGCCACATAAAAATACAGATGTAAAGAGAAACCAAGTACACAAATGTAAAATTGAGAGCTACAGATGAGAGATTCAAACCTAGGGATTGTGCCTTTGAACAGAGGGACACATGTTCTATAGCTCATCTTAACTCAGAAATTTTCATTCGATGTGCTGTTAAAAAGTGTCAAGTGATTAAATTCTACCTCAAATTCACTTAAAGCCTACTGCTATCTCTACAGTTTTAAACAGAAGAGTGGTCTTATCAAATGTTTCAATAGAATAATAGTTGCAGGATCCTGCAATGAAGCACTGCAAAGTGGAATGCTGTTCAAGCATGTTTACTACTATGTACAAAAAAAAATATCTGGCAGATTATGTCTGGGCCTAGAATCCTTTAGAGGCAGTGGCAAAATACAATACTTGCCAAGAAAGCCGTAGATATGTCAAATATGTCACTGAGGTTAACAGGAATGGAACCTAACTCGGTGTTCGATAATCTTCCAGAAAGATCCCAGGTGAGGATGAACTAGAACTCACATGTTCTTGGTGCCAGTCCAGTACCTTAATCAGTACATCACAGTGGGCTCAGATTTGTAGAATTGTATCACCCCCGCTCTTATAGCAGAGCTTTAGGGTAGAATTGAATGTAAATGAAAAAAGGCTGGGTATGTTATAAGCATAGAGTTACAAATTTACATCCTTCCTTTAATTTCTGCAGCTGAAGGAGATGTACATAATTCTTTGGCCTCCTGTTTTTTCTCTAAAATAACTACAATGGGGGCTCAGGTGATGGCTTCTGGGAGACCTCTGGCTCCAGTTTTAAGCTGAAACATCAATGTTTTCTCCATTTTAAGAGTTTGACAGGAGGTTTATTCTTGTAAACGGGACTGAAAAAAATGCCAACTGACACATTTTATTTTATTTTTTGCCTTTGCTTTATTAACACTGACCACTCCATATTTTTTCTTCCTTGAAAAAAAAGGGGAACAAACAGACCTTCCCTTTTTCAGCCGTGATTCTTACTGGGAAGTTGATTGGGTGACAGGCTGTTTACAAGCTTGGGAGGTTCGATTCCTGTGTTATTTATGTGCCCTAGGAATGCACAGATGGTGCTGAATAGATGTCACATTCAGTTGACATAGGGGTATGATGGAACACAAGGGAGAAATTTGTTTCTTAGCTATCCTTGGCCCGAGCCACAAAGGGCCATTTCGCTTACAGTAAAATCCACTACATATGGTTGCTTGTAGCACTGATGTTACATACGTTCCTCTGACTTAACCCCTATGTAAAGAAAATGGAGGCCAAAATGTGCAGTGAAAAAAATTGGCAAATAATTGAGCAATGTGATGAAAGTGGGAAGTGGAAGCTGTCAGATATGCAGTAGGATCAGTTGAGGATCAGCCTATTCATTGTCCACTTGTTTTATTTGTACTGTAAAGATTTGTAAAAAGTTCCTTTTCTTAGAGTTAATAGTTTGCCATCTTTCCTTTTTTCCCCCTTCACACACTTCCCCTTTGTCAATTAGATCAATTAAATTAAGTTTAACTTTGGTTTGATTAAAGCCAGGCAGAGTTGCTATTGTCTTAGTATTAAAACACTGGTGATGCTGTTCAGATGAGCTTCTAGTAGAAGGAAGGAAATGAGATTTGTGATTTATTTTCAATACGAACCAGAAAGGAATACATGCATTTAAACCCTTTGATAATAGATAATGGTGTAGACCAACTAGTGCCAATCGTTTTTGAGAAATTGAATCCACATAGACTCAAAAGATTAAATTGGGCAGTAAAGATGCAGCAGGAGGCTTATTTTCTGCTTGTACCCCAAGTCTCAGCTTAGAAAAGGGGTACACAGTTTGCTAGCATCTGGATATTTTCAACTATAATTGCTTACCATTCTGCCATAGTGTGAGTCTAAAGCATCTGGTGGGTACCAGTGTGTTGACACTGGATGAAAACGTGCCCTGCTGGATAAGAGCAGAGGTTTGACTAAACCTGCATCCAGTTTGCCACAGATGTATGTTCGATGCCATCTGGAAGTTTAGTCTTTCCAGAAACCCTTTTCTATCTGTAAAAGAAAACCATTCCTTGCTGTAAAAACACATGACACCCTTCAGTAAAGTACAGGTAATCCTCTACTTACAACAGTTCATTTAGTAACTGTTCAAAGTTACAGAGCATTGAAAAAAGTGATTTATGACAACTATTTTTCACGCCAGCATTCTAGCAGACCCATGGTCATGTGATCAAAATTCATATGCTTGATAACCGATTCATTTATGACTGCTGTGTCAGGAGGTCATGTGATCACCTTTCACAAGCAAAGTCAATGGGGGAGCCACATTCATTTAACAACCATGTTATTAACAGCTGCAGTGATTCGCTTAACAACGGTGGCAAAATGGCTCCATCCTATACCTCTGTTTTCCAAGTAGGGCATGAGTGGTGGTGTTTTTTTGTCGAATGGCAAACCATGATTCATTTTCTTCATTTTTTGACTCATTAGAGATTTCTGTACCAATGTATGAAAAGGCTTCATTGTTGGGGCTTGTAGTTGAATTATCAAAGCCTCATGTATTAACTATTGACGGTTCAGATTTGACTCTTGATTAGTAGCTGGTATTGTCAGCTTTGGAATAAACAGAAAAGATAGATTTCATTTTCTTGAAGATACTTTATTTTGTTTTCAGGGTAATGTAGCCTTCCCTAACCTGGTGAGTGCACCCAAACCCCGAAGTCAACTGCTTGAAGATTAGGATATAGAAGGCGGGGTTGACAAGTCAAGAGCCATCCTTGTTGCAAAAGGGGGAAGTTTCTAAAGTTTTAGGTTTTATACTAAACATACTTTAATGGGTGCCTTTGAATCCAACTTCTAGACAACTAAAAGGATTTGTCATTCCCTTCTTCCTAGGGCTGAAAGAGCATGAATGGCCCAAAGTCATCCAGCTGGCTTTGGGCCACTAAACTTGACTTGCATTCTACTACTTTCATTACTAGACCTGAACTGGCTTTTTTGCTTTCTTATATATAAGATTTACCGTATTTTTTGTAGTTTAAGACACACCTTTTTCCCTCAAAAAAGAGGCTGAAAATCTGGGTGCTTCTTATACATTGAATACAGAATTTTTTGCCTCCAAAAACCCCGCCCCTTCACCAAAATGGCTGTGCAGAACCTATAGGAGGCTTTCAGAGAGCTCCTGGGCGCTGGGGAGGGCAGAAATGAGCAAAAAACGGGTGGTTTTTTACTCACTTCCCTCTCCCTCCAGCCTCCAGGAGCACTCTATAAGCCTCCTAAAGGCTATGCATTCAATTTTTTTTGACAAAAAACAGGCCGTTTTTTACTCATTTTTGCCCCCCACCCCACCCCCCAGGAGTACTCTACAAGCCTCCTAATTCATGGCCTTTTTTGGGGGGGGAAACAAACCAGGGCCGTTTTCTCGAAAAACGGGCCATTTTTGGGAGGTCTGCAAAGTGCAAAAACTTTTTTTTTAATTTGCCTTTTCCAAACCTTGGTGCGTCGTATACTCCGAAAAATATGGTATATAATATTTAGTTTATATCTTGGATATAAATTGAAATGTATTCAGTAGAGTGCGATACTTTTTTAGAGTTGCAACCTTTCTTTCTAACTAGGGGGCTTGACAATTGGCAAAACAATAACTCAGAGGAGTTAGGCCACAAATATTTATGATTTATCTGCCTGGAAAAAAAACAATGATTAAGTAAAAATTTAGTAAAAAATATAGTTAATCAGCAACAGTGCTGCCAAACTTCTGATTTTAATAGAAGACAATATATGTAGCTCAGGGTTGAACTAAGGAGTCCTTGGTGCTCTGGACACTGATTATGATGTTATCTAGTAGGATAATTTAATATCTGCAAGCAACCAACCAAGGTCAGAGAGCACTAAGGTCTTCATAAACTCCTGAACACGGCTTTCCTCCTATAATAGTGATGATGAACCTTTTAGGCACCGAGTGCCAAAGTGCGCATGCACACCCAAACTGCAAGGCACGGGCGCACGCACACTTGCACCCCACACATGTGCAGCAGAGACCCAAAGACCAGCTGGCCAGTGGGAGGCACATGTACATGCACGGGAGAGACCCAAACCAGAGCTGGGGCAACGGTGAGTGTGCCCACAGAGAGAGCTCTGCATGCCACTCTGGCACACATGCTATAGGCTTGCCACCACTGTCCTATAATGTCCGTCTCAGCATAGTGGCTCTGATATGCCAGTTACTTTTGTTCCTTTTCCACCTCTCTAGGTACCAGAATCATCTATGATCGCAAGTTTCTGTTAGATCGGCGCAATTCTCCCATGGCTCAGACCCCTCCTTGCCACCTTCCCAATATCCCAGGAGTTACCAGTCCTGGTTCTGTGACAGAAGATTCCAAAGTGGAAGTTAACAATCTGAACAATCATGACGGGAAGCCTATAATTGGTAAGAACATTTGCATTATAGCAGAACCAAAGTGCAGTGCCAGCATGCATACCAAATACTTATTTGCAATTGACAGTATCGATCCATCTCTCTGCCACGAGTAGTCCTCTACTTACAACCATTTGTTTACAACAGCACTGAAAAAAGTGACTTATTACCAATCCTCACACATCGTAGCATCCCCATAGTCACATGATCAAAATTTGGGTGCTTGGCTACCAGCTTGGGTTTACAACCATTGCAACCTCCCAGGGTTATGTGATCATCATTTGTTCCTTTCCTACTTGATTTTCAACAAGCAAAGTCAGTGGGGAAAACTGGATTCGCTTAGTGACCATGTGAGTCACTTAACAGTTACAGTTATTCTCTTAACAACTGTGATAAAAAGGTTGTGAAATAAGGCGCAACTCACTTCATCACTTTGGAATGGAAATTCTGGTCGCAATTGTGACTGTAATGTAAATTGCCCACTACCTGTTATTCCGAAGAACAAAGAGATTTTTCTGGGGGGAAAAAACCACATGTATTATTACTGATTTCCTTGTTCTTTATAGCCAGAATGGGAAGTGATACAGAGCTATTCTATTTCCTGCACTGTGATATTGTTCAAATACGAGTTTTACCCTGGGATCAAGTAATTTATTTCCTATCTGCAGATTTTTTTTTTCTCTCTCTCTCTCTCTAATGCGTTTAGAGAGCTTCTGCTTGTAGAGAACAGTAAACTCTTTCAACAATTGTATGTGGTAGGAACTAAATGGTGGATTATTGCCCTTTTGCCTTCTGTGTCATAGCAATTCAATAGCTATGAATTATTGAAAGATATTTACCTTTTCTATTTTTTTTTTTTTTTTGACAAAAATTTTTATTGGTTTTTCAACATTTATAGGGAAAAGGGTAAATGGACAGGTATATAAATTATGGCAGTTGCAAAGTGTGGCAGGCGCCCCTCTCTCCATACTCATAGTATACATTTATATATAATGCATTGGTATATAATTGATTACAATCAGCATATTAGTTCTGTTACTAAATTCAATCAGATTAGACATTACAGTATAAAATCCAGATATAATTCCATTATCACTTTCGGTCAGTTTATAATAATATGATTTTCTTGTTTATTTTTGTGATCTGAGTCTTGCTATTGCCCCATCTCCCTCCACTGGCAGAGCTCTGGCCCCTCCCGTGTCCTGCGTGTCCGCTGTAGTGTCTCGTGTTTTTTCTAGGAGTGTTCTATTTTTTTCCATAAAGGCCTGCGCCTCTATGGGTGAATTGATTCTAATTCTTGTCTCCTCCCAGAATATCAGCATACCTTCAGGCATCAACCATCTAAACCACACCCCTTTCTGGTATAATTTATTCGCTAATTGCGAATAATTTTTCCTTTTTTCTCTAATCTTCTTAGGGATCTGCTTCAGAATGGTTATCTCCATATCATGGTATGTCAATGCTTGCCCCCTTTGTACACCCAGAATTTCATCTCTTGTGCTTTTTCTAAGAAATTTAATGTGAACCTCCCTGGGTACATTGTGAGTTCTAGCATAAGCTGAGTTCACTCTATAAACCAGGTCTATTTCCCACCCCATCTGTTGTTTTTCTTTATGTGTGTAGTCAGCCAGGATGTTTATCATGATGTCCCTTATGTTTTCCCCATCTTCTTCTATAACATTTTGAAATCTAAGGTAATAGGACATTCTCTCAAATTCTATTTTCATCTGTTGGATGTCAAGATCTTTGTTCCCTTTCTGCACAGCTTCTACCCCCCCCCCCTCACCTCCTCCACCCCCCCTTCCACAAGATTCAGTCTTTGTGAGTTCTTATATATTTGGGCTTGATTTTCTTTAATTTCATCTTTCATTTCCCTTAGCTGTTTCTTGATTTCCTCCTGGCCCTGTAAAATTTGTTGAAGCATTTGTTGAAAGTCCATCTCTGTAGTCTTATGTTGCATCAGTTCTGTTATCTTTGACTGTGTGGCTGGACTGGATGTTGCGGATGTTGGAGCAGAAGTGGCAAAGCCAGGTTTTCCAGGAGGAGGTCTTTTGGATGCCATCCTTTATAACGTTAGAAGTTCAGTCCAAATATAAAGTAAACAGTTAGAAAAGAGGGGTAGCCAGGTGAATCCGGGAGCAGAAGAACCAGGCAGAAGAGAGTCTCTCCAATAAGTCTGGCAATAGATAGAAAATTTCCCCTAGAAGATTTAAAAAATACCAATCCACAAGAGATTCCTCTGGGAGACACGGAGACAAAGACCGGAAGCCTGAATTTTAAAGGTGGAGTCAGGTTTCAGAGTTCATAAAGACAACGGAAGTGTGCCATCTTGCCCTGCCAGTTTTGGGCACAGAGGCATAACAAAGTTTTAAAAAGTTCCAAAAATCCTCAAATCATTGTAATATGTAGGATTAAATTAAAAAGAAAATCATCTCAGCCTAAGTGAGGCTTCATTCGTTGGCTCTCCCCCCTCCTCCTTCCCCGGGGGCTGAGAGCAAAATTGTTCCTCGCCGCTTGTCCAAGGGGGGGGGGAACCCCCCTCCCTCCAGCCGCACCTCCAAAATGCTCCGAAAGTTTAAAGTTTTAAAAGGCTGAGTAAATCTTCATGCAAAATAAGGGATGAAGAGAGAAGCAACCTCACCGCACTGCAGCTGCTTCCTTCAATTGTTGCATTCTCCAGTCGGCTTGTAGCGAGGCTCGAGGAGTAGGAACGCGAAGCGCCCTCCGAGCTTGCTCCCCGGTGCCTTGGGCACGCGAGAGACCTCCCGCCGGCCGCCGCCGCTGCAGGAGTCCTCCGCGATGCCGCCCCTCCGGCAGGACCCCTCTGCGGGGTGTCCTGTGCCCCCCAAGGAGTGGGGAAGCCCACCGGGGAGCCGGAGCGGGCAAAAAGCTGCCCGCCGCCGCCGCCGGCGGAACCGGAACTCGATATTTACCTTTTCAAAATGGAATAAAATAGTTCCAAATGGAGGTAAAGTGGACAAATTTTTTTTTGCCATACAATTCTGGTTATATCATTTATGAGATGGACTTGATCCATTAGAGCAGGGGTGTCCAAACTTGGGAACTTTAAGACTTGTGGACTTCAACTCCCAGAATTCCCCAGCCAGCATGGAGAGAATCTTGCCAAACTAAAGCTGGGGAATTCTGGGAGTTGAAGTCCACAAGTCTTAAAGTTCCTAAGTTTGGACACCCCTGCATTAGAGGAACTAGCTGAGACCCAGTATAGGCTATAGGAATTGAGAGGTCCTTGGTGCTCTCTGCGCTTGCTTTTATTCTTGGAGACGTTTCATTACCCAAACGAAGTAACATCATCTACCACTGAAGGTGTTACCAGTTTGGGTTATGAAACAAGAAAACAAGCAAGCTCAAAGAGCACACACACACCCCTTTTCAACTTTGTCCTACAAATATTCTCCTTTATTGGTAAATAGGAATTGGACAAAAACATTAAATAAGTGAGGCTAATAAGAATCTACACATATTTTTTTTCTTTTATGCAGCTGGTCTCAAACAGCACCATCTTGTATTTCAAATTCAAAGTTTATTTCAGTCAAAGACTAATCTATAGCAAAGCAATAACAAACTATAGAAGTAAAGGAGGGAAGGCCAGATATAAAACACAAGCTAAAACTTGAATTTACACTAAAAAAATGTTGGAGGTGAGAAATGTCCCAAATATTCCATGCATGAACTTTACCATGCTCAGATCATATGGCTTTGGGTGCTCCATGCCCAAAGTGGAATGTCTTGTGGATATATTGCACAGGTACAGTATATGTGGTACCTTGCTCAATAGTACTAACTGTGAGAGGGATCTTGGAGTCCTAGTGCAAAAAAGCCAACACAGTTCTAGGCTGCATCAACAGAGGGATAGAATCAAGATCACGTGAAGTGTTAATATCACTTTATAATGCCTTGGTAAGGCCACACTTGAAATCCTGCATTCAGTTTTGGTCACCACGATGTAGAAAAGATGTGGAGACTCTAGAAAGAGTGCAGAGAAGAGCAACAAAGATGATTAGGGGACTGGAGACTAAAACATATGAAGAACAGTTTGCAGGAACTGGGTATGTCTAGTTTAATGAAAAGAAGGACTAGGGGAGACATGATAGCAGTGTTCCTATATCTCAGGGGTTGCCACAAAGAAGAGGGAGTATTCTCCAAGGCACCTGAGGGTAGAACAAGAAGCAATGGGTGGAAACTAATCAAGGAGAGAAGCAACTTAGAACTGAGAAAAAATTTCCTGACAGTTAGAATAATTAATCAGTGGAACAGCTTGCCTCCAGAAGTTGTGAATGCCCCAACACTGGAAGTCTTTAAGAAGATGCTGGATAGCCATTTGTCTGAAAGGGTATAGGCAAGGGGTTGGCTGCCAAAAAAGCCAACACAGTCCTAGGTTGCATAAACAGAGGGATAGAATCAAGATCACGTGAAGTGTTACTACCACTTTATAATGCCTTGGTAAGGCCGCACTTGGAATACTGCATTCAGTTTTGGTTGCCACGATGTAAAAAAGATGTGGAGACTCTAGAAAGAGTGCAGAGAAGAGCAACAAAGATGATTAGGGGACTGGAGGCTAAATCATATAAAGAACAGTTGCAGGAACTGGGTATTTCTCCATAGTGAGGGGAGGAGTATCCAGGATGGGTTGACCTTGTCCTCTCATTGATTGGGCTGAGTCAGATAAGCTCTTTGGGCCATGCCCTGGTCACAAGGTACCACCCAGTTATCGACTCAACCTCTCAACGGGCAGCTGTGATCATCCCAAGCTCCTGGAAAATTTTTAAAGAAAGGATTGAACTCACTGTTTAACTTGATTGCATTCGCTGCCTCCCTGCCAGAGTGAGTAACTGGCTCTTGGCTGATTCCCTGGCCAGGAAGAGAGAGAGAGAGAGCATGCGCAGCAAGCCCTTCAGGGCAACGCGCAGCCCAGGTCATATAGAGAGACCTAGGGCACTAATCGAGATTGCGGGCGAGGGGACGCTCCCCTGGAAGCCCCAGGAAGGCAGTCACATCGGAGAGACTCAGCCGGCGCCGGAGCATTCCGCCGCTCTCCCCCAGGGGATTGAGCGGCGAACCGCGGCATTTTTAAACGCAGTGGAGCATCCGCACCTGCCTGCAAGTGCCGGAAAGAGATAGCGGCCCGCAGGAGCTCGCAAAGCTCGGAAGAGAGCGGCAGAAATGAGAGAGAGCTCTTCAGCGGCAGCGGTAGCCTCAAAGGCACAACCACTCCCACGTGTTCCCAGGGAGAGGAACTTTTTGAATTTGGAGCCGGTGGCCATTTTGGAACCATGTGATCCAAGATGGCTGCACCCAGCAGCACAGAGGATGCCGGCAAGACTCAAGACTCCAGCCCAGCAGCCCCACTGGAGGAGCAGAGGAGCAGCTAACCAGGTCAGAGACTGCTACAGACGCACCTAAGGGAAGAGGAGAAGGCAAGGCAAAGGCAAAGAGAAAGCACGTCTCCTCCAAGGGGGCCAAAGAGGCATGCTGCAGCTCCAAGCCCCCAAAGCCTGGCTCCAAATACGAAAGGCGGAGGCACCGAGCCTTGGAGCGCATTTGCCACAAGGCCAGCAGCAAGAGGGCTACCCCTGGCCAGGAACCTGGGGAAGGATTTCCAGGGATTCTTTCTCCTGGCAGGACTGCAGATGGGGAACCCCCCCCCCCCCCCGTGAGGATTCCCTTTGATACTTCGGGCATCCGGGGGGCTGCACAAGGATGGCAATCACCCCCACGCCCCACAGCAGCGGGACCCTCGCCACAGCCCTTCCCGTCCACACCTGCTGGCACAGGGGCGGGAATACCACCCACATCAGGGATGCCCAACTTCCAGGATATGATGATGCGGGCCTTCCAGCAGTGCATGGCAGCAACCTTTCAGCAGCCACAGATGCAGCCCCAGGCAGCCCCCGTGCCTAGGGTCTCGGAAGGGCTAGAGACTTAGGAGGAAGATTTTCCAGAATCACCTGCCTCCTCCCAGGGGGACAGCGATTCTGATTCCAAAGAGGGCGAAATCAGAGAGGATAGACTCTCTGAGGACGAAGGCATGCCTCCTCCCAAACCTACCTTCTCTGGATTGTTCCAGCCCTCTTTGTACAAATCCCTTCTGTTCAAGGCCAAGACATCTGCCAAGCTTGGCAACAGGCCAACAGAAGCCCCGGTACAACCCCAGGGGTTTTCAGCGGAAAACGTTTTCAAGGAACAGGCCGTCGAGGCAGACACGGTGCCAACACCCAAGTCTTTCCTAGACATGATCAAGCGGCAATGGGCCTCTCCCACGGCAGGCCCCATGCCCACTTCCACGGACAAACCTTCAACGTGGACAGAGACATGGCCCAGGTGATTTCGCAACCCACCATCGACGCGCCTGTCACGGCCCTGCATACGCCTACTAACATGCCAGGGGAACCAGAGGATGCCCTGAAGGCGGAAGACAAAAAAGCTGACCTCACTTTACAGGGGACGCATCAAGCAGCGGCCTGGGTAGTGAGAGCAGCCACCACCACCTCCTTCTTCAACCGGTCTTCTCTGCTGTGGCTGCAAGACCTGCAGCAGCGAATTCCCATTTCGGATGGCAGGGCCCACCAAGACATCAACAAGCTGGTGGCCGCCACCCAATTCTCCTCAGATGCTACCTTAGCTGCAGCCAGGTTTGCCTCCAGGGCGATCGCCTCATCTGTGGCATCTCGCAGGCTGCTTTGGCTGAAGCAGTGGCAAGCGGAAATATGCCACAAATGGCACCTGGCATTGGCCCCCTTCATGGGAGAATCCCTCTTTGGAGCAGCCCTCGACCCATTCCTGGTAGAAAACAAGGACAAGCGGAAGGTGCTCCCCACTGTTCACAAGAAGTCCAACTTCAGGGCAGTGCCATACCCTAGACGCCCCAACTCCCGGGGGCAGGATTTCGGGTCCTCCTTCTGAGGTCAGGATTCCTTCAGGGGGTTGGAGTTTGGGTACTCGGGGCCCAGGCAGTACCAGGGAGGTTTTTCATCCAGGCAGAGATACCCAGATAGACAGCAGAGGGGCAGGCAGCAGAAGAGGCCCTTTCGAGGCAGCGGTGGTGGGTGCTCCTTCCGCAAGAACTAGACCTAGACCTAGCTCACCTCCCATTGAGGGGCGCTTGGTGTACTTCTCTGACTGCTGGGACTTAACCTCCTCTGTCAAGTGAGTCCAGAACACCGTTCGGTATGGTCTCTCACTCGAGTTCCTTTCAGAGCTGCCCTGTCTCAAGCAACCTGACCCAGAGGTTGCTGATGCAAGAGGCCATCCAACACCTGTTGGACATCAGGGCCATCCAGCCAGTGCCTCTAGAGCAGCAAGGCCAGGGGTATTACTCTATTATCTTTGTAATTCCTAAGGCCTTGGGCGGCTGGAGAGCGATTCTTGACTTGAAACGCCTGAACCGTTTCATCCGCTATCGGAGGTTTAAGATGCATTCACTGCATTCCATCCTGGAAGGGATTAGGCAGGGAGATTTTCTCACCTCCATAGACCTCACAGAGGCCTACCTGCATATACCCATAGTCCCGGAACACCGTAAACATCTCAGGTTCTGCTACCTAGGGCACCACTTCCAGTATCAAGCCCTGCCTTTCAGGTTGCCGTCGGCCCCTCGAGTTTTCACGAAGGTAATGGCAGCATTGGCAGCTCACCTGAGGCAGGTTCCTGTTTGAATTCAATGTTATTTAGATGACAGGCCCTCCTTTCGAACCCTTACGAACTGTGTCTCTTAAGTTTTTGACTCTTAAAGTGGTCTTTCTGGTGGCCATCACCTCAGCCAGGCAGATGTCCGAACTTCAGGCTCTGTCAGCCAGGGAGGATCTCTGCGTATTCCCCCAGGACAGGGTGGTACTAAGGTTGGACCACTCCTTCATCCCTAAGGTGTACTCCTGCTTCCATCGCTCGCAGGAATTGATATTGCCCAATTTCTGCCAGGACCCCTCTCACCCGTTAGAGAGGAAGTGACACACCCTAGAGGGCTCTGAGGATGTACCTTAGAAGAACCCGGCCGAACAGGAAGTCTGAAGCCCTGTTTGTCTCTTTCCAGCCAGGATCCCTGGGGAACAAGGTGACATCCACCACCATAGGCAGGTGGTTACGAACCTGTATTGTTACCGCCTACCAAGCACGGGGTCTGCAAACACCAAGCTCTATTACAGCGCATTCCACACGAAGTGCAGCCGCCTCAACGGCCTTGGCCACCCAGGCCTCATTGACAGAGATCTGTAGGGCAGCTACATGGTTTTCCCCCTCACCATTCGTGAGGAGCTACAAACTGGACTCCTTTGCCTCTGCATAGACTTCATTCGGGCATAGTGTGTTGCAGGCTGTGCACAGGGCGGAGGTGACGCCTCACCAGGCATAAGGTTTGTGCGAGCTCTTAACATGAGTAACCCTCCCTAGGGACGTGTAAGCTTTGGTACGTCCCATCCTGGATACTCCTCCCCTCAGTATGGAGAAAGGGCGTTGGTACTTACCTGATACACTTCTTCTCATAGTAGGGGAGGAGTATCCAGCCCCTCCCTGATAGGGTTATGTAACACGAACGTTATGTTTGATGGTTGAGCTGTTCTTTGAAGAAATAAATAAAGGTTGAATCTAAGATAAAGTCTGGAGTGGATGACAGCGAGTCGGGTAAGGTTCTTCGCTGATAACTGGGTGGTACCTGGTGACGAGGGAATGGCCCAAAGAGCTTATCTGACTCAGCCCAATCAATGAGAGGACCAGGTCAACCCATCCTGGATACTCCTCCCCCACTATGAGAAAAGGAGTATCAGGTAAGTACCAATGCCCTGTCTAGTTTAATGAAAAGAAGGACATGGGGTGACATGATAGCAGTGTTCCAATATCTCAGGGGCTGTCACAAAGAAGAGGGAGTCAAACTATTCTTGAAGAGAGGGTCAGTCTATTCTCCAAAGCACCTGTGGGCAGGACAAGAAGCAATGGGTGGAAACTAATCAAGGAGAGAAGCAACTTAGAACTGAGGAGAAATTTCCTGACAGTTTGAACAATTAATCAGGGGAATGACTTGCCTCCAGAAGGTGTGAATGCTCCAATACTGAAAGTTTTAAAGAAGATGTTGGATAACCATTTGTCTGAAATGGTATAGGGTTTCCTGTCTAGGCAGGGGGTTGGACTAGAAGACCTCCAAGGTCCCTTCCAACTCTGGTATTCTATTCTATTGGCCCATATACAGAGTGAAATGAGGCAGTTTTATTTTGGATATGCACGAAACATAGTGATTCCATAATGCAGCAGCAGATGATCTCAATAAAAGTCAAGACTGGTGGTTTTTCTTGGCAATATAGTGTGTCTACAAAGCTAATGGAGTAAGGAAAGCTAGGAAGGAAATGGTAGCTCTTTGCACAGATATCACGTCATTGTACTGAGTATAAGATACACCTTAGTTTTTAGGGAGGAAAATAGAAAAACAAAATTCTGCCTACCAGATATTCATCTGGCTAGCGTGTTTGTCTGGTCAGCTTCAGCACATAGGTTTGCTGGTTTTCAGCGTGTATATGCTTTATATTCCCTGTTTAGAAAACAGCTTCTAAAGCACAGCTGATCGTTGGCGAGAAAAGCAATGAGAAAAGCAGGCAAAGCACTGAAGATCCCTTCACTCATTAGCGCCTCATTAGGGCTGAAAAAAAGCTTTGAAAAAGCTACATTTGGAATATAAGATGCACCCAAATTTTCAGCCTCTTTTGGGAGGGGAGTGTGTCTTATACTCCAGAAAATGCGGTATTTTTATCAATTAAGTTTATTGGCAGTCTATCTTGCTACCTGATAAATGTATTCTATGAAGAGATACCACTTCAGCATCATCAGCTGAAGCGAAGGAATTTGAAACAGTGGATAGGAGAGCTGGTGAAGCATGAAACTATTGCAGCAAAAAAACAGGCATACAGATCACGTGGAGAAGGAATGGAGAGAGGGAAAGTTATGCACCAGGATACCTAACTCTCATGAAATCACTCACCGATGCTATTTGGGGGGGAAGGGGGGGGGCACAATCCGGAACAACCAAAAAGTTCTGAGTTTTGTTTCTCCTTAACCATGGTGGATTGGAAGCATTTCAGCAGAACTTCTCAAATATCCTGGGTGTTTTTTTTTTCTTTTTGTTTTGGTTTAGTTCAAAACACATTTTCTATTTTGGTTACATCCTCATGCAGCAGAAGGTAGCAAAGGTATTGGTTGCAAGAGTCGACTCTCCTCTGATAAAGAAGCCTTTAAATTAAATAGATCAAGAATAAGCAAAATGCATACTTGAGTACTTAAGCATAGATATATCTCCCCAAACCTGCCAGGTAGATTCTTTGTAGGGTACTATTTTTAAGCCAATGACTGTGATCACCACCTAGCTACGTTAAAATGGCATATTCCATCTGCATTTTCTAGTGGTTTTACCTGTTCTGTTACTTTGGCCACCTACATGTGTCAGTGAGGTCTGGCTCAAATGTCCTCCTAGGAGATTTAAAAAAACATGTCTGTAAAGTTTCTCCCCCTAAAAATTTTCTGTTAATTTGTGTTCTTGTCTTTCAACCAGGTGATGATGCTCAGTTTGAGATGGACATCTGATTTTTCCTGAGGGTAACCATGAAGAGACAGCAATTCCTGATCACCTGTGCACATCTGATTTTGATCATCAGGTTCAATAACTCGAAGGATGAAAGAAGAAAAAGAAGAAGCTGCTGTTTCCACAGAATTTTCACTTCAGCTTTTGAAGTGCCAAAGGATAAGAGGACTCTCCTTGATTTCCATTAACCATACCATGCTTCCTACCCATCCCCCCCTCCTCTGCTTGCCTTACTCACTCCCTATGACTGACTTGGAGCCCATGATAAATTTATACAGCTAAGGAGTGTCCCTTGGCTTCTCGCACTTTAGAGACAACTGTTCAAAACATGCACATGCGAGAATTTAACTTCTATCAACAATTGGATATTTATTGCAAAACACACAAGGGGCATGGAAAGGGTGGATATATGTTTGAAGTGACATGACACTGCCATTGTTCTCCTTTTCCTTAACTGCTGTTAAATTGATGTCAATTTATTAACTGGTTCCTATGTTATATCTCCTTTGATATTTCCAAATCCTGTTGCTCAACTTGTCTTTTTTAGTTAGTATACCCTTTCATGTGGGCGCTGCTGTGAGATTTTCCTAAAAGAGTATTATTGGAGTTCTTTTCTGCTTCCCTCGAAATTTCTTTTTTAAAAAAAAGATAAATAATTTAGAATCATCACTTCATCATGCATTCATTTCACTTCACATTTCGTCCCAGTATCATTCCTCCCCCAAAAGGTTTCTCTCCAGTTTCCTCAATTAAACCCCCCCCCCCAGTATTAAAAATGAACCACATCTTTTCCTAATATAATTGGGGAGTATCACACTTGATGGGCTTCTCTACCAGTGTTTCTCAAACATAGCTATTTGAAGCTGCATGGACATCTGCTTCCAGAATTCCGAGAGTTGGTCTACACAGCTTAAATTTGCGAAGGTTGAGAGACGCTGTTCTCTACTATTCGTCTTCAGTCTTTAATTTTTGCTGCTCAATCACATCTGGTGGGTTCTTGGCAAGGGCATCTTTGTGCCAAAAGAATAAAATAAAGCATAACTAGGATCAATTTTAAAAAAATGAAATTTGTAAAACAGTCTTGGTGGACCAGGGAACCTTAAGAATCAATTAATTATTAAGATTTCGTGCTGATTTCATGATGTGTGACCTCAATTGAATTTGAAAGGGTGACTAATCAGAAAGATTTCACTGCATTTTTCGAACAACACCCGCTTGTTTATCAGTTATTATCTTCTCTTTCTCAAATTCATACATTATTAAATCAGTCACATTGGACCTATTGCAGATCCAGGGTCACTGGAGGAAGAGTTGCTGATGATCTCACTTTATTCTGTTTATTTGGAAATATTGGCCATTTCCCACCTACTGGTGACCCAACTCCCAAGTTGATTAGTTCTGGCATGAGTGAACTTGTGTTGTTTGCCTGGAATTGTTGCAGAGAGCAAGTGGGATCTCTCTTTGTAGGAATTCTTAGGCAATTGAGGTCTCCTTGTTAATAAAAAAAAACCAGTTATCATAACAAAGAAAATTGGTGGATCAGTTTAATACAGCCAATGGCTGAATTCATGCAATGACTTTATGGTCCCTTGATACTTTGCACCATGAGAATGTGCAATATTAGATTGTTTATAGGCCAGGGATCTCCAAACTTGGTAACTTTTAAACTTCATCTCCCAGGATGCCTCAGCCAAAATGGAATTCTGAGAGTAGAAGTCCATAAATCTTAAAAGTTGCCAAGTTGGGAGACCCCTGGCCTAGGCTGATGAAATAATAAAACCTCTTTGCTTCATTTAAAAGTATGTCACCAATAGATGGAAAGCAGATTTTTTTTTCAAAAGTTAATTGTTTTAGGACCCAGACTTAACAAAAACTACAGTGATGACAGTTTCCTTCTCTCAGAAGAGGGAATACTGCTTAAGACAATGCTTGCTGTGACCTCGCATACATGAGCTAGGTTTTTTTTTTAAGATAGCAGACTCACAGTCCCTGTCTTCAGTGATGCTTCTTTATAACTATTTTGAAAACAAAGCCTCTAAGGCAAGGATAAGCTACCATGACCCACCTAGATGTCATTAGACTGCAACTCTCACTATCTCTGGCTCTTGGTCTTGCTATCTGACGGTGACGGGAGGAGGGGAGGGTTGAAGATTCTGCTGTTCTAAGATTCTTGCTTCTCTAAAATATTTGCCTCTGATTCTTTTAGGAAGTCTTCCAAGAGTGATTCATGTGCTACCTCAAAAACAGAATGACTGAATTGTGCTAGCTTCCCTAGAGGGGAGGTCACACCGATGTGGCAATTTTGCACATGGATTTTATTGTTCAGGCATAATTGGGAGTGGGAAGTGATACAGCCTCAGGGAATGTGGCAACTAGACTTGTTTTTAATGTAGGCTTGACTTCTAGAAGAATATCTGAGAATATGTTCGTCCTACTGGATTTTGGCCTATAAAATGACTTAATAATTTGGTTCAGTTATTGGACTCACCTGTATTTTCAAATCTGGGAAGCGACTTTGGCTCTTAATTCTCTTTATAAATTTGCGACTTATCATAATTGACTAGATTTAGAAAGGGGGGGGAGGGATTGTGATCTAAAATGTAGAGTACGGGGTTTTTGCTTCCCCTCTGCCTTTGTGGTAGCTTTGGAGGCATGTAAGAAAGACGGGATTTTATTTTGTTTCGCCTACTGTAAAATGTGAATAATACAGAAGCAAAATTGCTTTGTAACTGTTGATGTCTCAGGAATAATCTCCTATTTGCAATGTCTCTGGGGAAAGATTGCTGCTTTCTAAAGTGGGCGACAATGCTGTGACTAAGCTGCAACTGGTTAAAGAAGGAATCCCTTGAAGTGCAGCGCAAGCGTCTGGATTTGGGCCAGGAGACTTCTAAAATGCCCTGCATGTTCTGTCATAAATCAGAACACAGACAGAGGGTTCCAGTGTTTCTGTCTGGAAACTCCCTTCATTGGCCGTTCAGTTGGTGGGAGAGGAGAGATACAGCTTTGCTTGGCAGATTTGGGCAAAACTGAAGTTTTAATCACAGTCCCAGTTCAGCTAAGTCCAGCGAGGGAAGGAGAGGGTTAAGAATAGAGTTTGAGGGACTGCTAACAGACCTTGTTCTCATTGTATTTTTTTTAAAGATATTTGGAACTTGGGAACTAACTTTGGCATGTTAACTTTTTCCCTTGTAATGATTTAGCTAGTAAAATACCGTTAATGGGACACATTTTTCATAAGTAAAAAAATACTCCTTTATCAGAGAATTCCGTGAGATTTCACAAATCGGTTGCTGCTTCTAAATACAACAGATTCTTCTGAAGTCTGTTCCTTATAAATGTAGCTGAAGGAAGGCGTGTTCCAGAGGGAAGGATTGATCCGTAGTCTGAGTGAACAGATTTTTCTTGTACTACAGGATTCCTCATGTTTTTGGATAAAACTCTCCTGGTCTGTCTCTGCTACAGTTTTCCCCAATTTATAAAATTGAGTTAGCATACTCATAACCTTACCGATGGTTCTGAGAAAATAATGAGTGTCATTAAGAAACAAGTTATGTTCCATTTCCCTAAAACTTGGTTCAGTCATAGCTATTTTCTTTCCCATGCCTTTTGGATTGGACCTCCTCTCCTTGTCTACAAATAAAGCTGCATTTTATAATAGAAGAAGAGAAAGCTATAGAGGGTGGAAAAAAGATTCCTTTATTGCTTTCTTCTGCAGAATCTATTCCCCCCCCAGCACAGTATAGTTATCAGTCTTTTGGGAACGTGCAGAGAAGACTTAAGACATAACAATACCAGGCACTAAAAAAAATTTGCAGCTGATTTTTATTACTTGAAAAAAATTCCATCCAGTAGCTGAAAGTGTAGAAATAATGGCTAACCTGTTTTGCAGTCCTTCAAATTCAGAACCACAATCTCTCTTATCAGTAAATTAGTGTTGAGTCTCTCTTCTAAGCAGAGGCCTCCAGTGCTATATATGATCATTTCCCCTGCTTTTTTTTTTTTTAGTAAAGAAACTTTGGAATAGTTGATAAATTTTAAGCTCTATTGTGAGTTAAGTGAACCCATGCCAAACATTTGAGATAAGTAATCTTTAGTCAATTCCTTTTTTTTTTTTTTTGCTAACGAAAAGGAACATGCTTTCTGATGTAGAACATGCTTTCCTTTATTTTCTGCCCTTTTTCTTAAAACTTCATGTTGAAATACTGTATAGATGTAATCGACTGACTGAAAATTATTAATTAAAATTCATTTATTGAGTCTGTCTTTGGATTTATCTAGGATTAGGCGGGCAGACAAACACATCGAGGGATATCTAGTGGGGGAGTAGAGAAAGTGAAGGTGATTGTGATTGAAGCTCCTTTTTAAGGTCTTGTGCATGCAGCACATGAAAAAAAGGGATGAGACTTCAGTTGTCTCTTGATCAGTGTTGGCTGGTTGGAAAATTCTGGGAGTTGAAGTCCACACATCTTCAGATTGTCAATGTTGAGAAACATTGATCTTGATCTTTTGCCATTCTACCAGTAATTATGCAAATGCTAGTGGAAAGATCAAATAAGGATGCCTAGTCTTAAGGAAGTTGTCCTTTGCAAATAGCTTTTGCAGGTGGAAGGACATTTTATGTGACATTTGCACAAAAAAAGATTTCGGCAATCAATGGCAGACATTTTGTACTTAGGAGATGTCATATTTTCTTTATGAAAAACTAATGATAAATTGGACCAGCTTGGCTATTCTGAAACCTCTCAACTTTCCAGATAGTAATCTGAGCCTGAATGACCAGAAGCTATTTACATCATGATTTTTTTTAAAGAATAGCAAAATCCATCTAGATAAAGTGTAGTAATGGTGGAAGACACGCTGAACTAGAAGTCACCCTCACACCAATAATACATATTTGAAAACATTTCACTGAAAGTACCTGGATTCCCTGCATTGGGTTGAACGCTTGTATAAAAATGTAGTAATTCACATGCCTAAGAATGAGCAAATGCAGAAAATGCCTACGATAGAAAATTAACACAAGACTTAATTGTCATAGGTTGTTTGCAGTTCTTTGCCAATTCAGTTTAGGCTTGTTTGACAAGAAAATCAAGCAAGGGGTTGAGTACTGCTTTCCATCCCCTCCGGTTATGTGAAACCATTGAATATTTGATTGGTGTTTATTTCTTTACTGTTGTGCTTAACAATGCAATTACCACACACACTGTTCTTTGTGGCAAAAAAATAAAAATTCTAGTCTTCCATCCCGTTAGCTAACAGCATTCCGACTTGGTATGTTGGTTAAAAAAAAAAAACCTCTTCCAGTTCAATTGTCTAGGTGTTTGATATTGATTAGAAAATTGAGATCCATCTGTCTAAAAGTTGCTGCGGCTGTCAAAATATTGGTCTAGACCGCTTTTGTAATCCTGGGTTATTTGCTGATTTTCAACCCCCCCCCAAAAAAATGGAGGATAGGTAATTATTTGCATCAACTGTGGAAAGTGAGCCACTTGTTTCTATAATGGGAAGGACTGAAATATTTTAGGTGTAGTAGGAACAGTAGAATTAAAATATTTTAAATACTTGCTATGGCTCACCACTGTGAAGGATTTCTGTTATAGTGTAATAAGAGCTTTTGTACAGAGAACTAATAAAGGGTGTTTATAGTGGCCTTGGAAAATCTCCAGTGTTATGGCTAAAATCTGTTTTGACTCCAAGATGACACTTGAACAGATCCATGGTAAGTTGCCCTTTGCTCTCACCAAAGATAGCTCAATGCATCAATGAGGATTTCCAGGGCCTAACTTGAGAGCTCACAATTCTGCCACTGTTTCTGGCATTTGTCTACATAGATAGGATTGGATTAACAATGAGCTTTCCATTGTAAATTGGCTAGTATTCCAGTCTTTTAGCCAGGAGGCTATATTTGAATCGGGATCTACTAGATAGATGGGCAAGGCTTTTTGACCAGTGTTGAATGATGACAAACCTTTCAGCTCTTAAGAAAAAAACATGCCCTGAATAGATATTTGTGTGAGACTACTTGTTTGGGGAGGGAAAAAATACATTCCTTAATTCTTTCTCTGTGCTTGTCTGCCTGAGTGATTAGTTTTGGCCTGGCTCTAGGACTGGATGGACCTTGATAGTTGTGGCTGAAAGGCTGGATAGATAGATATTCTGCAAGTTCCTGGCCAGCTTGCAGCTATCTTCATCCAGGAAGTAGCATCCAGAGTGCCGATTTCCATATCAAACGTCTTTTGTCCTAGACCTGTAGTTTCTAATACTATGTCCCCCTCAGGTTTCTGCTCTTCATCATCATTCATGGATTGCTCCTTGATACCCAACTGATAGTTGGACAATTAAGGTTTGTTGCATTGAGTTCACAGTGAACCTCAGGACTGTGTTAAAACTTTCTGGATTAGTTCTGCAGTTAGGAATTTGGTACCAAACACAATGTCAGTCCCCCTCCTCCCCCATCCCATTTCTCTATTTATCTTGCTGATTAGATTTTGCTGATGGATGTAAAAGTGAGATGATCTTTCAGTTAATTTTCACAGTGGTGAGGAGTCCATGAAGGACCTTTTGATAGGCATGTCTCTCTGAAGGCTATTGTTTCCACTTGAGGCTAAGGAATTGGAAGTTCAAAGAACAGGTAAAAGAATAAATTCTAATGCAGATGTTGCATGGCGATAGATTGCTTGGACATTTTGACTCTTGCATCCTGCAATTTCACAGGGATGTGGCAGGTTGGAAGAGATGTGTGGTTTCCGATCATATGCAAAACTGGATAACTCTTGAACATTAAAGAGAATTCTACTGTGGAGAGAGGGTGAATGCAAGAATTATATATGTGTATGGGTGAATATATACATCCCAATATATATAAATATATAAATATATATGTAAATTACTTTTAGAAGAAATAACATCAGGGAAAATGCTTTGGATTGATTATGAGGTGTATCTGGTTTAGCTGATGACATTTCATACACCTGGCTTTCCAAGCATCGACAATAATTCATCTAACATAGAAATCCGTGTTAGAAAGACCAGTTATTTATAAAATGGCTGTAAATCAAACAAGATGTGGGAAAATAATCAGCACCTTCGTCCCCATTTATCTGAGGAACAGAAAACTCTTGCTCCTCCTCCTCCTCCTCCCATCTTCCCTCTATTGCCTATTTCATTGCATGAGGATGGCAAACCGGTGTGCCTTTCTTTGCCTTAAGGTGGGCAAAGGTCTCCTTCAGACATTACATGTGGCAGCTTTTTTTCTCTTTATTTGTCGGCGTTGGGAGTAGAGGCTGCTGCCAAAAAAAAAAGATTACTGAATGTTCTTAATACATTTAAAAACTAGTTGTATCTTCCCATGTTCCTTTTTTTTTTTTTTTGGCGCATCATCCATGTTTAACTAAACCCCAGGATTCTTGTTTTAACCCATCAAAGGTTGTCTGAAAAATCCTTGGGTACTTCTGTAAAGTATCTGATTTTTACTGAAACAGGTGTTTGGGAAAACACTCTCGCCAATGGTTGCTGTTACAGTGAGATCAATAAAGACCTTGATTATATCAAACCAAAATGCCTGTGTGTGTGTGTGCTTTCCCATTATCGTGGAAATGTGGGACCTGAGGGAAATTTTCTTTGTTTCTTCTTTCTTGAGATCCCAGGATGGCCTTTCCTTTCATGCGATACAAGGAGTCCTCCAAAAAATCTGTTGCTAAGTGAGACAGTTGTTCGGTGAGTTGGGCCCCCATTTTGCTACCTTTCCACAGTTGTTAAGGAAATCACTACAATGCAGTGAATCTGGCTTCCCCGTTGACTTCATAAAAAGGAGGTCACATGAGCCCTGGTCACTGCAAACATCATCAATAAATGCCAGTTGCCAAGCATCTGAATTTTGATCGCATGGCCTTGGGTATGCTGCATTGGTCATAAGTGTGAAATGGTCATAAGTCACTTTTTTCCGTGCTGTTGTAACAGTCACTAAACAAATGGTGGTAAATCAAGGCTGACCTGTATTATTTTTTTCTAATGCAGATTCTGGAAGGAGTGGGGAGGAATAAAAAACCTCTCCATTAGAAGGATGGGTAGATGAGTCCATCCATAAGAATGTATTAACAAGTAGCCGATAACCCGGTTTTGCCTGGATATTTATTTATGGGGGGGGGGGGATGTCTGGACCAAATGTAATTTCTAATGTTGGATTTTCCCCCTTACCAGAAGGAGCCCCTTGGTGGAGTACTATGAAGCCGTTACCATGGCAACTCCACTGCGCTGCACAGTAGAAGCCATTTTACAGCAGTACAGTAGAAGCCATTTTAAGGCACAACAGGCTGTATCTTAACAGAACACACTCCCTGAGGGGTTTTAGGGGTGTGTCACCCCCACAGTATTTGATTGCAGAGAGTAAGTCATCTGTGTACCAAGTTTGGTTGAAATTGCTCAAGATGTTCCAGAGTTATGCTGGAACATACACACACACACAGCCATTTTTATATATAGAGATTTTCACTCACTGCAAAACAAAACGTTTTTTGAGACAAGGTTTACCTCCCTTATTTAGGGAATTCACAAGATAATCAGACACAACTGAATCAGACACATTAATTTCTAACTACTTTCCTATTGTAAAAATGTGTTAAGGAAGGAACGCATAAGCTGCATAGTTCCCTTTTACTGGAAATGTAGAAGTAGTTTGGAAACTGAGATACTTGACACTGTTCTATAAAATTTTAGGTACAGCCATAAAAGATTTATTGGTTGATACCAAGTTGAAACCATGGGGTTAGGCTGGTTGCTTTCATTAACTTAAAATGACTTCGCTACTGTCTTGGCATATAAGGAATGGCTAAATTTAGGACCAGGATTTTGTTTCATTCCCTCACCATGCTTGGTATGGAGATTGTCCCTCCTTTGTGCACTAAAACAGAAAAGAAAAACAGTGGTCCTATTCCTAGACACACAACCTTAAAAATATATCTGAATTTGTCCAATAACAGAATTAACTTGGAGCAGGTTCATAATTGTCCTAGTTTATGAGTGCACAGATTAAAATAAAGTCCAGCCCAAAAATGGTTTCATATGGTCAGTCCACATATAACTCTTTGTTTTCTGACAAAGTAAAGCCGTCAGGCCTACAGCCATTTTTTCTTTTGGATCTTTGGCCTGCTACACTTTCTATTATTCTACTATGCATTTTCTATTGTGGGAAAATGGGTGGGGGGATTGTAAGGAGTGAGATGCTATGTAGTCCTAACAAAAACATTTCTAGAGAGCCAAGGTCATCCTTTGTCTGCACCCCTGCACCTGACCGGAACTGGATGGGTGGAACTGCCAGCATGACAGTGGGAGATTGGACCATGTGATGGACTTGTGGATGTAGGGGCAAGATCTTGAACTTTCAACTAGGTGAGGAAAACCAGGAAGCCTTCAGATTCGGGTTTTCCCAGATGTGCCAACATGACTCTCTTAATAAATTGGAACTTTGAGCAATACTTTGCCTTGGACTCTGATTTAATTTTGGATGCTATTTGGAACCCTAACAAAAGCCATCTTTTAGAATGTAATTTTAGGGGGAAACATCAAGGAATTTGGTTGAAGTGTCTTTGAAAATTTGCCATGGTCTTCGTGATATCTTTTGTGCTATTAATTGAACAAATCTGTCTATAGTTCAAGCTGATGTTTTCATAAGCAAAGGTTTGATTCCCTTGTTATTTAAAGTAAATATGCTCTTTTAACAGATGGGAAAGAAAGTGAAGCAGTACCAAGACAAAAAACACAGGGGAAAAAAGAAAAGATAGTACTAATGTATTACTACAAGAAAAAGAACCTTCTGGCACCTTAAAAGTTTAGTAATTCTAAATGTTACATAGCTGTAGCTTGTTTACACGAACATCACCGATCTTCAATCAATCAGAATAGAGCTGGAAGGGATCTCAGAGGTCATCTAATCCAACCATGTGCACCCTTCCAGCCCTGCCACAGCTGGCAAGGGGGCTGCGAGAGGGGGAGGAGGGTCACCCAAAGGGAAGCCTCCACTATGGCTAACACTTGTTCCTCGGCCAGCCCTGATTTCCAAAAGGTTGCCAAGAAGAAAGAAAAGGAGTAGCAAACTGCCCCAAGGAGAGCTCACTGGCTTTCTGAGAGAGAGAGGAGAGATACAATGACAGAGAGCGAGAGATACAGAGATACACAGAGACATAGAGAGCGAGAGATACAGGGAAAGGGGGAGACTGGCTGATGGGTGAACCTGACCCCCGGGATGGCCGTGCAAGGTTCAATGGGGCCAGCCCCTTTTCCCGCTACCCTGAGCGTCTTTACTCCTCCAGTGGAGTGGTGCCAACACCAGCTTTCCAGCAAGTGAGGCACTGGAGAATCAGCCCGGGCCACTTCTCCATCCCCCATCGTCACCCTTACCTTCTCACGCCAGGCGAGAAGAGACTGGGAGGGAAGGGCAAGGAGTGGGATCACCCAACAGGGAGCCACAACAGAAGACCCAAAGAGCCGCATGCAGCTCCGGAGCTATAGTTTGCAGACACCCGCCCTATACCATTTCAAACAGGTGGCTGCCCAGTCTTTTTTTAAAAATGTCCAGTGATGAAGCATGCACAACTTCTGAAGGCAAGGTGGTTAATTGTCCTCCCTCTTAGGAAGTTTCGCCTTAATTCCAGGTTGTTTCTCTCCTTGATCTTCCTTTTTACATATCCATAAGAATCCTGGAATGTATGCCTAAATATTGTATTGCTGTCATAAAATGAGGCAGATTTAACTCTGAATTAGACCTGCAAAAAAACAAAAAACCAGGTTGGGATTTCTAATGTAAACAGATCCTTGCTAACTTTTAGTTTTCCACGTTTTTCTTCACCCTTTTGTTTCAAGCAATTGGTAATCTCGTTCTTTGAACTTTGGGCTACTTGAAAGTTACCTCTAGGAATGATATCTCAGTAGCTCTCTCTAAAGAGCTACTGACCTATGTATGTGGTCAGGCCAGATGTTAATCTGTAAAGGAGTAAATGGAACTTACTATTTATGCACTGTTTCTGTAACAGTTCAAATTAAACTTTGCATGTTTAATTTCAGGGTTGTTTTGTTTTTGCCATGTTGAATTGTAGTTTTAGGAATACAGCTAGAGCACACAAGTCACCTGAAATTGATTCTGAATTATCACTAAAAGGGGTAAGTGCATACACATTTCCATAAATCTGTTTTTTTAATCTTTAGATAGCAACAATCTATCGTAGGAGGATGAAAAAAAAAATTGCTGACCCTTTGACATTTCAAGGTAAAAATGAACACTTTAGTTTGGTTTGCTGCCTGTTAAGAGATTATGCCAAAGCAAACGATGCGAATGTTATTTATTCAAAGTCAATGATTCCTTCTGCTTTCTTCTCACACATTTTAATGCCCTTTTGGCAAATGCAATTCAGCAATTGATGCATAGTTCTTCCTGATCTCTGAAGTGAACTGTGGTCTCAGCAGGAGTCCCTTGGATGCTGGCACTATTTCCTTTTTTTGAAAGCAACACTTTAAACTTTGTTTTAGGGGTGAGGTGGATGCAGGGGTGGGCTTCAAAAAATTTAGCAAGGGAGTCTCTGCCTGGTTGCTGGGTGGGCATGGCCGTATTTTGTTCATGTGTTTTTCCTTCTTGTTTCCTTGTACTTGTTGACAAATTAAATAAATAAATGGTGGGCGTGGCCTAGTCAGCCTCCTGTACCATGGCGGGAGATTTTTGCCCTCCCCGGGCTCCGGAGGCTTTCTTCGAGCCTCCGGGAGGGTGCAAAATGCCTCCCCGGGCTCCAGAGGCCCTCTCGAACTTCCTGAACTTCCAGTAGGCCCATTTTTCACACTCCCCAAGCCTCCGTGTGCTCCCTGCACTTATCTGCATCCAGAGGATGCGTGGGAACTCCGGGGAGGGGAGGGGTGGGTGGGGCCAGCCAAGAGTGGGATTTGGGGATTCTCCAAACTGCACAGAATGTTAGCTAGAGGTTCTTCCGAACCCCTGCGAAACTCCAGCAGTGCACTTCTGGGTGGATGGTATCCTTGTTTTGATGCCTAACCCTGGTGTAAAACATTCTAGGGTAGCTTTATTTCAGCTGCTTGCTATGGTATGGCCCCTAAGCTACTGCAGGAAATCAAAATGTAAAAAACTGATGTAGCTGTAACTGTATTGGTTCCGCGATCAGTGACGGCAGTTGGGTTTTTACATTTTCCAGAAAAAGAATGAGAGTTTGCATTGAAAATTCCATTTACCATAAGAATTTGGGGGGTGTTAAAGAAACTGTTGCTTCATAATGTAGGGTTCAAGATCTTCTTAGGGTCTACAAGTAGTCCTAGACTTATAACAGTTCATTTAGTGACTGTTCAAATTTACAATGGCAGCAACCCCGTGGTCACATGATCAAAATTCAGATGTTTGGCAACTGGTTCACATTTATGACCGTTGCTATGTTCCCTGTCATGTGATCAGCTTTTGCGATCTTTTGACGAGCAAAGCCAGTGGGGAAGCCAGATTCACATAGTAACTTTAACAACTAGAGTGATTCACTTAATAACTGTGGCAAGAAAGGTTGTAAAATGGAGCAAAACTCACTTAACAAATGTTCCACTTAGCAACATAAATTTTGGGCTCAATTGTGGTCGTAATTCAATGGCAGGATTCAAATTTTTTACTACCAGTTCTGTGGACAGGCCATGGCTTTGAAGGCGTGGCGTGCTTTGTGGGCGTGGCAGGGGAAGGATACTGCAAAATCCCCATTCTCTCCCCACTCTTTACCTGATTTCCAGCTCCATTCTCCTGTTCAGGGCAACAAAAGAAGATCATCTGGGAGGCAGCGTGGGCAGGGCCAGCCTATTTGCTGGTTCTCCAAAGTACTCAAAATTTCCGCTACTGGTTCTCCATAACCGGTCAGTTCTGGATGAATACCACCTCTGTTGTAACTCAAGGACTACCTGTATTTTAGTTCTCTTTTTTAAAATCAACAGTTGCCTTTACAACCTGGCTGTACTAAGCTGCTATTTTTGTTTTTAATTCTGAAAATCGGTGGCTGCTGCACGTTAAATAGATTGATTTTTCCATAATTGTATATGGTAAGAGTTAAATGATTTCCATTTTTGTATGCAGCATCTTATTTTAATGGCAGTTTAGTCTAAGCTGAAATGTGACCACTGATTCACTAGGAGTGGGGTGAGAGAGGAAAAACAGTAATTTCCTGTAATATCAGAACTTCATGGCAACTTCACTGGCTGCTCTCCCCCCCACCCCCACCCCCCAAAATTAGCCTTAACCCAACCAAGATGCATCAGGCTGTAGGAACTAATTGAAAGTAACAATATTTCTCTGCTATAAAAGAAGCTAAATACCTATAAAGTGGGAAAACTATTGCCTTTAGCTGTAGAAAGTATCTGTTAACATGATGGAAGAAATAACATTTAATCAAGTTTTTCAAAAACCCTTCAATTTTAATAGATGCAGTAGAAGCCTGAAGTGTGAACGCCTATCAGATTTTTTTTTAAAAAAATGTAGATTAGGCTTAATACAATCAGTAATGAAATTCTGCCTTAAAATAAACAGAACTGCACATTATCGCACTGCCATAACTCGGAGCCTTATGTATGATTGTGAGTAGGACCGATACGTCAACATGATTCTTTTTGCCTTGTGAACAAGGCAGACAAGGAAGTGTCAAGATAAAATAAACTTTTTGAGGTGAAGGGCAACAGCTGACGGACGGCTGTTAAAACAAGGTAATACTCTTCCAATCAATACCAACCCAATTAAAGCATAAAGTTATCATTTGAGCTTAAGAAAAGCTTGTGATATCTGCAATGTTCTTGCATCTACATTTCATTTTCTATTTACATGTTGAAACATTTTGAAACAATTTCTATATACAAAATAGTCTATCTGTATACTGTGAAGGAGAGCTATCGTATCCCTGTAAATGATTACTTGGGAAGTAATGTTCCAGAAATCAAGCAGACTAATTGTTTTCCTTCTATTTTTCCATAACTGAGGGTTAAGTGTGATTAGTAGACATGGGACCAAAAACGGGCTGCGAGGGGGTGCCCACATACTCCCATGCCCCATTTTGGGCCTCCCTGAAGCCTCCTGGGACCAAAAATGGGCTGCGAGGGGGCGCCCCACACACCCCTGTGCCTCATTTTGGGCCTAGCAGGCCTCCCTGAAGCCTCCTGGGACCAAAAATGGGCTGCGAGGGGGCGCCCACATACTCCCATGCCCCATTTTGGGCCTAGCAGGCCTCCCTGAAGCCTCCTGGGACCAAAAATGGGGCGCAGGGGGCATTTTGGCCCTCACTGTCCTCCCCCTACACCCACCCATGCACATGTGTTTCCTACATGCGCGGCAGAGACCCAAAAATCAGCTGGCTGGAGGGAGGCGTGCGCACATGTATGGTGGAGCTGAGCTGGGGCAACGGCTTGCATGCCCAAAGAGAGAGCTCCACGTGTCACCTGTGCACATGTGCCGTAGGTTTGCCATCATGGCCCTATCCTATTTTAGGCAAATGGTTGTCTAATCTCTTCTTTAAAACTTCCAGTGTTGGAACTTTTACAGCTTCTGGAAGCAAGTGAACATCTTTAACATTGTCAGGAAATAATCTAGCCCTAGTAGTTAGACATCATTGCTGACACTGTAGCTTTTCGTTTCTGTTCCCAGTTTTCAAAGCTCTTCTGGAATATTTCAAATGTCATACCATTTTCTGTCATTTTATTCTAATGTAACTAAAGACAAAAGGCAATCCTTTTTCTTTTTTCTTTTAAGCCTAGAATCTTTAGTTCCCTCTAGTGTCCAATTTCTGAAATAACAAAGTCTCTAATTTCTACTATGACTTAAATAAAACTAAATATCTTCGTATCCACAAAAGTGATATTTATCACATTATTTCCCAAATGTTATAGTAAAAGTCCTAATAGTTCATCTAGACCCATCATTCTTCTATGACGTTCTTAGAGTGGTTTTTAGCTGCGGGGTGGAGTCTGGGCAACCGAATGGAGCAAGCAAAGTGTTTAAATGGCCAGATGCCCTTCCTGTTGCCAATGCGGAGTTTTGTTCAGCAGATAAATTCTCAGTGTGCCCAGAGTGAGAAATCTCTGCCTCTACATAGGTTCGAACTCACAGCCTCCTGATTGCGAGGCGAGAGCTCCATTGAATAATTGTTATGGTGGTTGTCAAATGAATCAAGTGATCATTTGGCAAATCTGGCTTTGCCCCTGGTTACTTTTTGGTGGATATTGCAACGTGCTATTCAAACCAGGAAATCAGCATAAATGATGACGTGGCTTTGGATGCTGCAACTAGTCCTAAAGGGGAGACGGTTGCCAAACATCCTAATTACGATCACATAACTTGTTGTGCGACTACAAGTCATAAGTCACTTTTTCCAAGGCTGCCATCACTTGGGGTGGTTGTTAAATAAACAATGCCTGCATTGCTGAAGAAAACAATATATTTCCCTCTATGGAGTCACCCGAAGGCAAGCTCAAACCAGGGGCATGCAGTAGATCCTAATGATGGGGTGGGGAAGGTGGCAGCTTTTTCTATTTGATAATATTTTCAAGCTTTCCAAGATCATTCGTTGTAAATCAGGGATGTCAAACCCAAGGGGCCTAGATCTGGCCTGCGGGGTACTTAGATCTGGGCCATGGGACCACCCTGGAAACAGTGAAGGACCAGCCATGGTGCCTCTGCCAGCGAAAACGAAGCTCGGGAATACTGCCCATGGCTCTCCCGATCTCCATTTTCACTGGCAGAATGTTGCAGGAGGCCATTGCAGCTGAAAACGGAGCTCGGGAGCCTGTTTTCACTGGCAAAGTGCTTGGGCCACCACAGGCACTCCCAACACGAGTGATGTCATTGGCCACACCCACCCTGGCCACGCCCACCCTGGCCTCCCGAGGTCAAACACAACCCTGATGCGACCCTCAATGAAATTGAGTTTGACACCCTTGTTGTAGATGCAATTTTTTTTTAAAATTGTAAGCTACCCGGAATCTTTTTATTGAAATGAGCAGATATAGAAATTGAATGAATGAATGAGTCAGTAAATAATGTCACCCAGCCCTGAATTAATTAGTTTTTCTTGGAGCCAGTTATGGGGTTGTTGCCTGAGAGTGAGAATGTTGACATCTTCACTGCTCTTTTGGAAAGAGAAAACAAGACGTCCAGACAGATCGTGTAAAATTGCTGCGGATTCATTGCACTTTGTAGCTGTTTTATGCCTCGCATCAAACTCTCTGATATCAAGGAACAACCCCTACCCAATCAGGGAAACTGGTTACTGTAATGTAGATACATGGTGATCTCCAAGCATAAATCCAGGGTCCCTCCATCAAATGAAACTTTCTATTCAAAGACGGTCACTGAATGGAGCCAGCGGGAAACCTGGCATCTGCACCTGGAAAGGTCAGGTGCCATTTGGACAAAGGCGTATATTTAGCACCTTTTCTTTCTTCCCGTTTCCTATTTTTTCAATACAGGCTGAAGTGGAAGGCCAGGCATGTTTATTATTGCAGATGCTCATGTTATTTTTACTTTAAAAATAGGCTATGATTTTTTTGAAAGGCACATTTAAATGTATTTAGCATTAGAGCACCAGTTCTAAATTCCATTGTGTTCACATATTCATATTTTGCTACAATTTCATGGACACTACAGCCACATGCTCTAAAGTCTCTTTTGCATGATAAATCATCTGTCTTTCCACTGACACCCTCAAGATCACCAATTCAGGTAGTCCTCAAATTACCACAATTGAGCCCAAAATGTTTGTTGCTAAGCAAGACAGTTGTTAAGTGAGTTTTGCTCCAATTTTCTTGCCACAGTTATTATGTGAAACACTGCAGTTGTTGTTAGTAACACCACTGTTAAGTGAATATGGTTTTCCCATTGACTTTGCTTGTCAGAAGGTCACAAAAGGTGATCACATGACCCCGGGACACCGCAATAGTCATAAATATGAGCCAGTAGCCAAGTGACTGAATTTTGATCATGTTGTTGTGGCCCACCAGCGGCCAGTGGAGCTGGCAGCAGATTCGGATAGTGAGGAGATTGGGGAGGAACATGGGCCAGTCCTGGAGTCTGGGGAAAGCTCTGATGAGGGCTCTGTATCAGAGGCAGGGCCAGAGCTGTATGCCAGCTATCAGCTGCCTTCAGAGTCAGACATCGGTGAGGCAGATGAACAGCTGGAGCCTGTTCCCAGTGTGCGCATGCACAGAGTTGCCAGATGAAGGGAACAGCTAAAGAACAAGGGTCGACTTGGGAGTAAAGCCACAGGTGGACAATGAATGGCCCCTCCCAGGGGAAATAAAAGAGGAGCGAAAGGGGAGTGGAGTTTGCAGGAGACAATTAGTTTGCTTAATTGGTTCGTGACTCTCCGAGACTCCTTCTTGTCAAGTTTTGCAGATATCGGCCTGGCAACTCTCCAAGCCAGATAAGGTCTGTGACTGTAAATCCTCCCTTGAAAGACTTTGCTGGATGTGAATGAGCAGAATTCACAGTCAATTAATAAAAGGGGTTTTTGTCGTGACCAAGAGTTTGCTTCATATTCTTGGGAAGCCCAGGTCAGAACACACATGATCTTGGGGATTCTGCAATAGTCATAAGTTGAAAACGGTCATTAATCACTTTTTTCAATGCCATTGTAACTTCAGACAGTCACTAAATCAACATGTAAGTTGAGGATATTTTGTATATTTTAAGATATGCAGAGCAATTATTTCCATAGTAGTTATTAGTGTTTTGCTATGATTGCCTTCTTCTCAGGTTCTTTAACTTCAGAGATAACTTTCATTTCAGTAGCTGCTGGTGAGCAGCAACGTGGATTGCCTTGGCTCGGAGATTTTGGAAGACAATCTTTTAAGCAAGGCTGAAAATGTACTGGCATCCTGGAAGGTTGATTTTCCTTGCAACCATCACTGTGAGTCATTCACTAAATGTGCATGTTGTATAGCAGAAAGAATGAAGCTGCCTCCATGAATGGGCTTTGTTTTTGCAAAGTTTTCCTTAACTCAGGTTGAATTAATTGTGCCATTGGTTTCTATTCTGCTGCCTTTGAAGGTTTCTATCTTAATATTTATTTCTCTCCATCTTACTACCTTCCCAGTTTATTTGGTCTTCCATTCACGAATCATATAATTCACACAGTACACAAAATTGCCTGCCACAACGTCCTACCTATCAATGATTACTTCAGCTTCAACCACAATAACACACAGGCAAACAATAGATACAAACTCAAAATGAACCACTCCAAACTCGATTGCAGAAAATATGACTTCAGCAACAGAGTGGACAATGCCTGGAATGCTCTACCTGACTCCATTGTTATATCCTCTAACCCCCACAGCTAAACTGTCTACTGTAGACTTCACCCCATTCCTAAGAGGTCCGTAAAGGGGATGTGCAGAAGTGCACCAACGTGCCTTCCGTCCCTGTCCTACTGCCCCCATTTATTTGTATTCATTTCCTTTGTTCATGTCCATGTTCATACATATCTGCTATCTTGTACACAAATGAGAAGCAATTTAGAACTAAGGAGGAATTTCCTGACAGTTAGAACAATTAATCAGTGGAACAACTTGCCTCCAGAGGTTGTGAATGCTCCAACACTGGAAGTTTTTAAGAAGATGTTGGATAACCATTTGTCTGAAGTGGTATAAGGTTTCCTGCCTAAGCAGGGGGTAGGACTAGAAGACCTCCAAAGTCCCTTCCAACTCTGTTATTATTCTATTCTATTCTATTCTATTCTATTCTAGTCATACAGTTTCATACACATTTCTAGGGTGGCACAGATGGCAACCCGATGGCGGCTACCTTTTTCAACAGCCACAATTGTTGGTCATTTTGGAAAAATAACCTGTTCTAACAGCTAGCTTCCCTTCCTGTTTATTTCTTAGTCCAAAAAGGAAACACCAGTGTCACAAGTTCTCTTCTCTCCCCAGTGGTCCCCTCACATGATTTCCATTTTACAACTCTTTCCTAATGTGGGCTCTCATTACAACATGGTGCAAGCTTCTCACCACATTTCCCATTGCTGGAGCCCACTACCTTTGCAACAGCTCATTGATAATGCCCATGTTATACACGCACCCTTTGTAAAATACCTAGCCCAGTTAGATCTATACTATAACACACGTAAGTCTGTTTCTGTTTCTTTTGAGCCTGCTAAGATTTTATACATTCCTTTTTTTTTTCTTGTAATGGAAAAAACATAAACTATACTCAGTTTTCTCTGTCATACTGATCAGATAATTGTTTTTTTCCCTGTGTTTCAAATGAGTCTTGTATGTAATACTTTTACCTAATTTAGGAGTGGGAGAACTTCAAGTTTATGAATTTCATTTGTTTCCTTTACTGGATTCCTAAGATCCATCAAATGGAGCGTGGTTAAAAAGAAAAGAATTACAGACTCAAAACCCAAACTTCCTCTCCTGTTTGATTTCAATAACATTTATTTATTCAATGTGCAGGGATGTCAATTTGCCAAATGATTCTGTGTGGCTAACAGAGAATTAAAAGCATCACAATATGAGAAGATAGATGGATAGATAGGTAGGTAGGTAGCTAGATATATTAGATATAGATATAGATATATAGATATATAGATATAGGGGTGTGTGTGTGTGTGTACACACAACAAAGTCTTAAGTATTAGTCTGTGCAGCCAGAATTATCCACTCTGCTTCTTTCTTTAACTTTCCTATATTCAGTCATTGCCAGGTCTTGCTATTATCTGTTTTCCACATTATTATTTTTTAAATATACTAGCCATGTAATGCTTTGTTTTTCCATGCCTCCTTACTGATCTTCTTTTGGTCTTTATTGTAGGCCAGTTTGGTCTCTCCAGTATTCAATAAACCTTCTTGGTATACTTGCTTCAGTGCATCTTCTTCGCTGCCCTTCAGATATTCTTGCAATTGTCACTAAGAAAGACAAAAAAAGTCTGGATAGTGGACACAGCAGAACAGAGAAGAGAGCGGAGGGGAGGGGGTAAAAGAGAGGAGAGGAGAAGAGAAGAGAAGGAACTGGAAAAGATAACAAAATACAAAGACCTGCAAATAGAAGTAGAATGACTATGGCAAAAGAAAGCAAAGACATTACTAATCGTAATAGGCACCTTGGGTGCAATCCCAAAGCAACTTGAGCATCACTTGAACTCTATCAAATTATCAGTCAATTGCAAAAGGCCGTTTTACCGGGAACAGTTTACATCCTGTAACAATATCTGTAACACTATCAAACAACCACATCTGCCTATCTTAGGTCTTTAGGAAGGATTCAATGCAATCTCTACAGACTATAAGTTGTACTGTTTAGGGGAAATTGTTGCTTATTATCTGCAGTTCAGAGATGGTATTCAGCAGGTTCTGACCAGTTCTGTGCAACCAGTAGTGGAAATCTTGAGTAGTTTGGAGGACTAGTAAATACCACCTCTGACTGGCCCTACTCCCATCTATTCTCTGCCTCCCAACTCCCAGCTGATCTGGAGGAAATGGGGATTTTGCAGTAACCTTATCCTGGAGTGGGGTGGGAATGGAGATTTTTACAGTATCCTTCCCCTCCCATGCCCACCAAGCCACGCCACGCCCATCAAGCCATGCCCATACAACCAGTAGTAAAAAAAAATTGAATCCCACCACTGCTGCAGTTATAAACCTGAAATCCTTGGTGACTTTATTGTAAATGATGCAGAAATCAACCAGAAGATTCAGATCTTCTTTCATCCAGCCACACTCTGAATTATGATTATCTTAGAGCAGCAAATTCCCCTTAGTTTTACTTGGACAAACTTTCTTCAACTACCTCAGTTTGACTGCAGTTCATTACTGGATAATGCCTTTCCCGTTTTCTCTCGATTGTCATTACGGTGTTTGCCTTGGGGCATTTTTGGTAATTGACTAAAGTTTTATAGCTCTTTTCGCTCTTTCATCAGACTATGTCCAAATTTCAGCTTAACTATTGTATGAAATTCCTGGCAATGAGACCTGCGCCACAATTGTGCAATATCCTGTCCATGTGCGATGCATGTGGCAGTGCAAGGATGGGATCATCATACAAAGAACACAAACAAACACTGTTAATCAAAGGCACAGATGCATTTCAACAATTGACTCAATGTGATGAGAAAGGGGTCAAGCATAAAGGAACTTGCTTTGTTCTTGGCTACTTCTAAACAACAGGAACTCCCTGCTTTGAAAGAAATAAGAGGTGACGGGAAGCCAAATGCTGAAGTTTAAACATGAAATGCTCAGGCCTTTTTGTTGTTTTACAATTCAGTTTTGCAAGATGGGGTAAAAATATTGCAGAACAGGATGGAAGTGGCTTTCTACTGCCTTTGTCTGAGATTCTTTTCCTAATCAACTTCCCAATCTTGCTTAATAATCCTTACATTCCTTAGTGGGCTTCCATTCAAATTCTAACCACGATTGCCCATCTTTGCTTGGTTTCTGAATCTAGGCATATTGGCCAGGTGCTAACACTGTCAAAGCTTAGTGCCTTCTTTTCTCTTGGTCTTTATTTGTTAAGAACATTTATATGGCTGCCCAACTTGCAGTGACTCTGGGAGGTTTTCCTAATACAAAACCCAGCAAAACCTCATCACTTGCTACTTATAGGTAGTCATCACTTAACCACAATTGGAACTGGAAGCTCCATCTCTAACTGACATGGTCATTAAGTAAGACATCACATTTTGCTTTCAATTTTATTGATATCTGCTTGACGGAAGCCAAGTGGGTCACGTGTGTCATGGTTCGAAGCAACACCCCCAACGAAAGAAGACTCCGAAGCTTGAAGTTTCTCAAAGTTCCATTTTATTAGAGATGTCCTATTGGCACATCTGAGAAAACCCGAATCTGAAAGTTTCCAGGTTTTCCCCACCCAAATGAAAGTTCAAATCCCTGCCCAGCCCCCACATGTCCGTCACATGGTCCAATCAAGCACCATCCCAACTGGAGATGTCTCCCAGTCACGCCACTACAGGTGCAGGGCAAGACGTCCTTGACTTTCTGAGAAAGGAATGTTATTATGACTGTGTATCTCCCATACTCCATATAATCCCCCCTCCCAGTTTCCCACAGCATTGAATGTGGCAGGCCTGAAAGCCCAACGCAAAAGATGGCTTCCAGGCCTGACAACATGCACATTTTGATAACATGACCTCAGGAATATTGTGACAGTCATACATGTGAGGATAACTAAGCATAAAACTATTTATGCTTGTGTTTGTTACTTTAATTCGGCTCACTGGAAAGTTTTCCTTATTTAGGTCTCTTATTTCCTCAGCATGGCCCCATCAATATCTAACCTCAAAAGAGACCCAGGTTGTAATTGTTATCAAAGCAAGCCATTAAGGCAGTGCTTCTCAATTATTTTCTGTCATGCCCCCCCTAGGAAGAAGAAAACATTTCGTGCCCTCCGGGCGACTGTAAATAGTATCATTTGTCTATAAAATTGTTATTACACTTCTGCATAACACTGTATCCTTATTAACGTATAAGAGAATAAAAAAAGAAAGAAATGTGGATCAATTTACAACAAAGAATAGCTTTATTAACTGTAGCAGAAAAGATTTAAAGGAGCACAGGATTTAAAGGAACACAATATTAAAAAAAACTTTAACCTGCAAAACAAAAATATATAAAATAATTTGAGCTGAGCCCCCCTTTACGGAGCCTCGTGCCCCCCCTGGGGAGCCCGCCCCACTATTTGAGAAGCACTGCATTAAGGTCCAGAAGAAACTTAATAGTTATCTTCCTACATAAGATAACCAATAAATTCAAGAGAGATGGGAGATATAAATCCAAGAATCCAAACAAAAGGTTTGCTGCTTCCTTAAAGTTTTAAACTGAATTCTATATATTAAGGTAAATACAGCTCCTGAACCATAAAGTCAACCCATTGGTCCTTGCATCAACCCAGCCAGTGTGGCACTTAGTAAATCTTCAAGTTGCGCAAACTCAAGTGTTTGGGGGTACAGATACTGTAATCCTCAGCTTACAACAGTTCATTTAGTGACCGGTTACCATAGTACTGAAAAAAAGGAACTTATGACCCTTTTTCATGCAACCATTGCAGCTTCCCCATGGTCACATGATCAAAAATTCAAACGCTTGGCAACTGATTCGTATTTATGATGGTTGCAGTGTCCCAGAGTTATGTGGTTCCCTTTTGCGACTTTCTGACCAGCAATGCCAGGTTTACTTAAGAATCATATCACTGACTTAACAACGGCAGTGGTTCACTTAACAATTGTGGCAGGAAAGGTTGTGAAATGGGGAAAATTCACTTAAGAACTGTCTCGCTAACAACAGACATTGTGGGCTCAATTGAGTTCGCAGATCGAGGACTACCGGGTTGGGATGTTTTGGGAAAAGAGACCACAAGTGCTAAAATGTGGCCGACAACACGGAAGATCCAACTGTTTGGAATCCTTACCATATATCTGACATGAATACAATTGAACGGGTTGAGAAGTATTTTAAGAAAAACATTTTGCACTCTTCTGTACATAATGGAATTTCCTATGCTACTAGGCTCAAAATTCTTGGTCTGGATTATTTGGAACTGCGTGGCTTGCAGTCCGACTTAGGTATTGCATATAAAATTGTACGTAGTAATGTTTTACCTGTAAATGACTTTTTCTGTTTTAATCGCAATAATATGTGTGCAAACCACCACTTTAAACTCCGTTCTAAACTTGACTGTAAAAAATATGGGTTTTTTTTTGTAAGAGTTGTCGAAATTTGGAATGTTCTGCCTGATTCAGTTGTCTCGGCTACAATTTTTCACAGTTTCAGTCACAAATTGACTTCCGTGGACCTCTCTTGGTACTTAAAAGGTCCATAGAGTGGAAGTGAATACATGCCCTAACGTGCCTATCTGTCCCTGTCATTGTATTTTAATACTAGCCGATAACCCGGCATTGCCCGGGTATTTATTTATGGGAGGAAAATGTCCGGACCAAATGTAATTTCTAATGTTGGATTTTCCCCCTTACCAGAGAGAGAGCCCAGAGGTGGTATTCAGCAGGTTCCGACCAGTTCTGGAGAACCGGTAACGGAAATTTTGAGTAGTTTGGAGAATTGGTAAATACTACCTATGACTGCCCCTGCCCCCATCTATTCTCTTCCTCCTGAGTCCCAGCTGTTGGGGAGGAAATGGGATTTTTGCAGTAACTTTCCCTTGGAGCGGGGAGGGAATGGAGATTTTACAGTATCCTTCCCCTGCCATGCCCACCAAGCCATGCCCATCATGCCATGCCATGCGATGCCCACCAAGAAATGCCCACAGAACCGATAGTAAACATTTTTGAATCCCACTACTGGGAGAGCCCCAGAGGTTACCAATTTTTCTATTACCGGTTCGGGCGTGCTCCCGCATGATCCCGCACGTGTGTGACGCTTCTGGGCATGCGCAGAAGCATCCAGCGGGTGGGCGGAGCCTCCCACTACCGCTACTACCAGTTTGCCTGATCTGGGCCGAACCGCACCTCTGGAGGGCCCCCTTGTGGAGTACTGTGAAGCCATTGACATGGTAACTCCACTGCACTGTACAGTAGAAGTCAGCATGGCAGAACGACACGACAGGCTGTATCTTAACAGAACACATACCCCGAGAAATGTTAGGGGTGCTCACCTCCACAGTATTTATGCTGGAACACACATATGCACATGTACACACACACAATTATTTATGTTTTCGTTTCTGTTTGACAAATTACAATAAGTAAGTAAGTAAGTAAATAATAAGTAAATAAATAAATGGCTGAGGGGGGAGGCTGAAACCAAAACACACACACACACACACACAAGAAAGGGGGAGTAGTGAGCTCCCTCCCATATTTGGGCATACCAGGGGTTGTAACACAAATAGATGTGTGTGTATGTGTATACACACACACACACACACACACACACATACATACATACATACATACATACATGCATACATACATATATGTATTTGTGTTACAACCCCTGGTATGCCCAATATTTATCAGCACAAATACAACACATACATATATACATATACATACATACCGGTACATACATACATACATACATACATGCATACATACATACATAATTTCTGTTTTCGTTTCTGTCTGACAAATGCCAATCAATCAATCAACCAATCAATCAATCAATAAAAGATGGTGGTGAGACTGGCTGAGGGAGTGGGTGGGCTGAAACCAACTGTGTGTGTGTGTCGCTGCGCCTGTGCCTCCTCCGTCCCCCACCAGTTCTTTCGTCGGACCCATCGCCGGCAACGCCCGCCAACAAGAGGAGCCGAGGAAACCGGTGCGAACTTCCTCCGGCCTCCCCTAGTTGGAGAGCGGCGCGCTCTCCAGAAGCCCCAGCGGCGCGTGGATGCGCAAAAGGGAACAAAGGGCTGGCTCTGCGCTCCGCCGCTTCCAGTTCGCTCGCCGGGCCGGCGGGGGATGCAGCGACCTTTCCGGTGAGCGGGGGCCCGACTTTCGCGGCTTGTGGGGTGGGGTGGGGAGCCTCTCCGTCCTCTTTTCTCCCGGCAGGAAGCGCTGCGGCTGTTCCCCGGGCGGGTCGAGCTCTGCGCCGCTTTACTGCCAAGCTCAGCGGGGAAAGGCAGTTTTCGCTGGGCGTTCTTGAGCCTCTGTCCTGCGAACGGATGCCGGGCTCGGATTTGGACGGAGCCAGGACCGGGTGGGTTCAGGTTTACATTCCAGTGTAAACTCTGTTTACTCCTAAGCGTAAGTTCCGACGGGTGTGTGTTAGTGGCACTTTTCTCAGGAAAAACAGGATTCGGGAGAGAAGCGAATTGAACCTTGCGGGTAGACCGGGACCCTCATTCGCTCAACAAGCGATGTGTACAGAGAATTATTAATTAAATCCGTGGCTTAATTTATAACGCGAGTCCAACCATTGTGGTTAGTTTATGATCACAGCAAACCATGGCCACTGGGTGATATAAACGCGGGCACCTTAATCGTGGTTTTAAACATGTGGTTTAAACGCAGACACTGGTTAAAATTACATTTCAGTCACGTTTTTAGCCTAGCCGGCTGGGCAAACACGGTTGTGCAGTTGCTTTACAACACAGTGTCAGAATGAGTTTGGGTCAATTGCAGATATATTAGTTTTTGCTTGTAGTCCTGATCAGTGGTCACCAACTGGTGGTCCGTGAGAACATTTTGGTGGTCCGCAGAAAAATTATTTGCATTTTTATATGGCACTAAATACTATTTATCTTTTTTTAAAAAAAAATTATATTAGTGGTCCCTCAGGTCCCAAAAGTTGGTGACCAGACGACACAGCCTCTTCTAAGTGTACATGCAACCGAGGGCTTTTAAAGATTTGTTTGCCTCTTTTGTGTATTCTTTGAAATGGGGAGGTGGGGGAGGAAGGAGGATGTAGTAGTTTTTAAATGGCTTTGAAAATGCAGGCCTGGGTGGTTTGGGGTAGGCGATGGAGAGGTAAACAAAGCATTTGAATAAAAAACGTGGGTGGACCGAAAGTGGAATAATGTAGAGTGCAGAAATTCAGGGTCTTTACATACATTACTATGGAGCTTAATTTGATTTATTGCTGTTGAGCTTTGCTTTGGGACATGAAATAAAATGAGTCTAATTAGGAGAGAGGAAATTTGTGAGTCACCCAGAATCTAATAAGTGAGATGGGTGAGTATATACATTTTAAATAAATAAATAAGCCTCTTATTCAGGTTACTAATTGCTAGCAGCCCAAATAAAGTTACTGGACATAAGAGGGAAATATTAATTCCAAATAAGAAGTCTGTCATTTTAGTAATTAAATATTAGCTGATATGGATGGATGGAATTTTCCTCTCTGGATTTGAATTGGGGATCTGGATCATTAGTTCCCAAATCTCAATGGGTTTAGTGCAAGTATAGTCTGTTGTGTGTCTTGTCAATTACTGGACTTTACTTCTTCATCTTCTAAGCCAGTGCTTCTACAAGTCAGTTTAAGAGATATGCTGGCTGGGGAATTCTGGGAGTTGAAGTCCATACATCTTAAAGTGGCCGAAGTTAAGAAATACTATTCTAAACATTGGTCAGGATTTGATAAGGGTTGTAATCTAAAACACTGGAAGTTATTTAGGCTTGTGTTTCACATTCATTAAATAGCACCTGCTACTATTATTTGGAAGTATAGCCATTATCTAGAAATATTAGCATTTCGGTGAAATTTATTTTCTGTGGCTTGCTGTATACGTACAGCTGTTGTGTATTTAACAAGTCTTCTATATTTTACTATTGGTCTTTTCCTGCCTGTGACTGACTTTCTCTCAATCTACTTAAACTTTGCTATTTCTTATGGGCCCCAGACTGGGGGAGTGTTTAATACTTTAGTAAATACATCTACAGCAGTGATGGGTTCAGGCCGGTATGCTCCAGTATGGGCATACCGGTGCCTGCTGGGAGCAGCAGCCACCGTACCAGAACGGTGCCCACCTGCTCGCCCATGTTCCTTACCTGTATTTGAGCCAACCGGGCCATTTGCGCATGCGTACACAGCGACCTCTGCCGAGCACCTGGGAAGGTTATAAACAGTGATCACACGATCCTGGGTAATTGCAAAAGTCATAAATACATGTCAGTTGCCAAGCGCCAAATTTTGATTACGTGACCATGGGGATGTTACAATGGGCATATATGTGAAAAATGGTGAGAAGTCACATTTTTCAGTGGAAACTTTGAACACTCAATAAACAAAAGGTTTATGTCAAGATCTATCTGTAGTACCTGGAGATGATGTGAATTGCATTCAACATAAGTGTAGAGCTGCAGGTTGGAGTGAGGATACTATAATCTACATTGCTGGTTAAAAATACTACCACTTACTTCTATTCCGTTGACTCCTTAACAATCTCCCCCCCCCCTCTCTCTCCCTCTGTGTATTTATTTCTAAAAATACTGGCAGGGTGGCACATTCCCCAGTTTCCCTTGGGACAGTTGTTGATAAAATCAGTTTTTTTCTAGTTTCGAAGACTTTGGCAGAGTGGTTTTTTTTTAGTTTCTATTAGGAAGGAATTCTGTTTGCTCTGTGTTGGGAGCTACAAGCAGTGTCCAGTCTGGGAACAATATTTAGCATTTTAAAGAATTCCCCTGACAGATTTGGCTACATATCAAACCACACATTGTGTTTGCCATATGAGTCCTGCCCAAGCACCATTGACATGTTTTTCCCTCATTTCGGTGGCTGAGCGATGCAAAATCTTATGGAGTCAATAGTTAGTTGGTTGGTTTCCTGGATGTGACCTTCCAGAATAGCCAACTGTCTCTCCCTTGTCTTCTTTTTTTAAATATCATTTTTATTCAGCATTTTTAAACATTAAAATCACAATTACACTTTTACAGCTTTCCGCTATCGGTATTCTTTTTTCTAATTTCTACTTTTCCATTCTACGGCCTATTGTTTCATACATATACCCTCTTGTTTCGTGGTTATTATTTTTAGAATATATACAACGTATATACAACATTTACATCTCTCTTGATTTCTGAATATATACCATCTCCTTTTGTTATATTTTCTATACCCTCATTATGCATTAATTTTACATCTCTTTTCGAGCCAATTATACCACCTATTCCATATCTTATAATTGTTTCCTCTCTATCCCTTAGTTCCATTGTTAATTTTTCCATTTCCGCGCCTTCTAGCACCTTTTTTATGATCTCTGCTTTTGAGGGGATGGTGTTTTGTTTCCAGTTTTGGGCAAATGAGATTCTGGCTGATTCATATTATATGAAGCATAATATATTGAATTTCTTTGCTTATATTTCCTTTTATTATTCCCAAAAGAAACAGCTCAGGCTTCATGTCAATTTTTTATTCCGTTACTTCCTCCAACCGTTTTTGAATTTTTGTTCAAAATTCCTTAGCTTTGAGACAAGTCCATCACATGTGATAGAAGGTACCTTGTTGATGGTCCCTTGTCAACTTATTTATATGTAGTTATTCCAAATGGTTCATCTTGGAAAATTAGTTCTTGGTGAAAAAAGAATATGTATGTAAACAAATCAGAAAACTTCTCTTCTCTCCAATTATGTTCGGTCTTGTTTTATTTATTTATTTAGGGTGTGGCCTCTGCAGAGGTCATGTAATCACTGATATACAAATTTAGTTTAAATAAAGTATGTGTGTATTTGCTGATGCTTTATTTAAACTAAATTAATGTGTGTGTGTGTGTGTGTGTGTATGAAATACAAATTTAGTTTAAGTAAAGCATCAGCAAATACACACACACACAAGGAATGTGTGTGTATTTGCTGATGCTTTATTTAAACTAAATTTGTATATCAGTGGTAGTTTGACGTCTGTCATAGGCTATATGCTAAATAAATAAATAAAATTAGAGATAGAGAAGATCTCTGATTTGTTTACATACAGAATTTTTTCCCCCACCAAGAATTAGTTTTCCAAGATGAACCATTTGGAATAACTACATATAAATAAGAAGACAAGAGACCCTTGTTGACAAGGGACCATCAACAAGGTACCTTCTATCACATGTGATGGACTTGTCTCAAAGCTAAGGAATTTTGGACAAAAATTCAAAAACGGTTGGAGGATCCTGGTCCTATTAGACCTCTCGGCGGCTTTTGATACCATCGACCATGGTATCCTGTTGCACCGACTGGAGGGGTTGGGGGTTCGGGGCACCGTTTTGCGGTGGTTCGACTCCTACCTTTCCGGCTGGACACAACGTGTGTTGGCAGGGGAGCAGAGGTCGACCCTAAGCCCCCTCATCTGTGGGGTGCCACAGGGGTCGGTCCTCTCGCCGCTCCTGTTCAACACATATATGAAGCCGCTGGGTGAGATCATTCGTGGTTTTGGGGTGGGATATCATCTGTACGCTGATGATACTCAGCTGTACATTTCCACCCCGAACCACCCCAACGAGGCCGTCAAAGTGATGTCCCGGTGCTTGGAAGCCGTACGGGTCTGGATGGATGACAACCGACTCAAGCTCAACCCCTCCAAGACGGAGTGGCTGTGGGTTCCGGCCCCCCGGTTCAACCAGTTACTTCCATCTCTGGCCATTGGGGGCGTACAACTGGCCCCCGTGGAGCGGGCACGCAATTTGGGCGTCGTCCTGGATGCCTGGCTGTCCATGGATGACCATGTGACAGCCGTGGCAAGGGGGGGCGTTCCACCAGGTTCGCCTGGTGCGCCAATTGCGCCCCCTATTGGACCAGGATGCCTTACGCACAGTCACTCATGCGCTGGTGACGTCTCGCCTTGACTACTGCAATGCTCTCTACATGGGGCTTTCCTTGAGATGCACCCGGAGACTCCAGTTGGTCCAGAATGCGGCCGCGCGGGTGATTATGGGGAGTACGAGGTACTCCCATGTGACACCTCTCCTGCGCGAGCTGCACTGGCTTCCTGTGGTCTATCGGGTGCGTTTCAAGGTTTTGATAATGATCTTCAAAGCGCTCCATGGCTCAGGACCTAGTTACTTGCGGGATCGTATCTTGCCCCATACATCCCTGCGACCAATTCGCTCGCACAGAGAGGGACTTCTCCAGGTGCCGTCCACCAGACAGTGTCGGGGGGCGACGCCTAGGAGCAGAGCCTTCTCTGTGACGGGCCCAGCCCTGTGGAACGACCTCCCCCCTGATATCAGGACCACCTCTGACCTCCGCTCCTTCCGCGTAAAGCTCAAGACCCATCTCTTCCAAGTAGCTGGCCTGGCTCAACCATAGTTTTATCATATCGCTCCCTACGGGTTTTTTAATTGTGTATTTTGTATCGTAATTGAGGGGATTTTTAAATTGAAATTTTAATTCTATTTTATCCATTTGTTTACCTCCTCCATGCATATGTTACTGTTTATATTTGTATATTTTATGTGTTTTTAATTGTACGCCGCCCCGAGTCCTTCTGGAGAGGGTGCGGCTAAGCAAATAAAATTTGATTTGATTTGATTTGATTTGAGCTACATATAAATGAGAAAACAAGGGAGAGACGCTGAGAAAGAGATGTGGACAGTACAATGCAGGAGATAAAATATTAAATTAATATAAAACCATAATTAAATCACCATAATACGGAGCCATATAATTGCAGTGGGATAGATGTTATAATTTGATATCTGAGGAAGTGAATCAAGTCACTGCTTCTGGTATGGCTGACATGAGATCATCCCAGATGCCTTGAAATTTTCTGAGGAGATATTCTTGAAGCATATGTGTTATCGTTTGTTTCAGAGCACCACAGTCACACTGCAGGCTCTCAGCCATTCCCCACTTTGAGTTCTGGCACAGCCTGTCTCATTTTGTCTCATTTTCAAAGAACTTTTAAAATAGAAAATAAAATTTTGGAGGTTAGTGCCACGTGCAATAGTACCTTCACATCCTGCAAATTATGTACTAGGTTAATTTTATTTCAAAATAACTTAAACTGCAGGGATTCCTTTAACAACTGTGGCAAGATAGGTTGTAATATGGGGCAAAACCCAACTTAAAAACTGCCTTGTTTAGCAATAGAAATGTTGGACTTAATTGTGGTCGTAAGTCAAGGACTAGCTGTAAAGGTGTAAGTTTAAGAATTTCAGGAAAACTTTAAAAGACCTTCATAATTTCTGCCTACTTTTGGTATCACTGCGTAGGCTTTTTCATGATTGAGACTTTGATTGATTACACGGATCGCTTTTAAGGGCTAAACTGTTACAGCAGGGGTGTCAAACTCAAGGCCCGTGGGCCAAATCCAGCCCATGAGATGCTTAGATCTGGCCTGCGGTGCCACCCTGGAAACAGTGAAGAACAGGCCTGCAGTGCCTCTGCCAGCAAAAATGTAGCTCAGAGGGACGCATGTGGCCCTTGCAAGCTCTGTTTTCGCTAGCAGAGGGTTGCAGGATGCCGTCCCAGCCAAAAACAGAGCTTGCGATGGCTGTGGGTGGCCCCCTTGGCTCCATTTTCTCTGGCAGAGCGTTGCAGGAGGCCTTTGCAGCCGAAACAGACCTTGGTAGCCTGTTTTCGCTGGCAGAGCGCTCAGGCCACCACAGACATCCCCCAACATGAGTGATGTCATGCTGACCATGCCCACCCTGGCCCCCTGAGAACAAACACAACCTTGGTGCGGCCCTCAATGAAATCGAGTTTGACACCCCTGTGTTACAGCGTTACAATTTTTGTTTTTAAATAGGTAAGAATCTAGGACAAGAATCTAGCTGTTGGGAAATGATTACTTTCATCATCCCTCCTAAGGTAGCTGTAGGTTTATAGGAAAGGTTTGGATTCTGTTTGGTACAGTTGGACTTTTCATGACTTTATGGCCTCCACAGAGTCATAAGATTTTCTTGGCAGCAGTATAAAAGCGATCAGTTATCAACGTCTCCCCTTTATTTAGCTGGCCCGGACTCAGTAGAAGTTATCCAAATGCTCCGCATCGCTTGAATAAGAATTGCGTTGCATAGTACACTGAAGCTATAGTACTTCATTTGATGATTTGCCAGAATGAGGGTATAGTATTCCAAATATCCTCTGTAGTTTAAACCTGGCACTTCATCCTGTTACTTCCATAGCTTGTTTTGCATTTCTCCTGCTTAGAGGTGTAAAATGAGGATCCAGATTGTTGGGGGCGGTGGGCTGAGTCTAAACTGCTTAGAGGGGGCTGCAAAGCACTGTGAAGTGGTATGTAAGTCTAAGTGTTATTGCTACTGTGTTTCCCCAAAAATAAGACACGGTCTTATTTTCTTTTGACACCCCCCCCCCCAAATAAGCTTTATTATTATTTATTATTTTTGAGGTGCAGGAGGCGGTGAGCGTGGTAATATTTTCAGGGAGGGCTTATTTTTGGGGAGGGCTTATTTCAGCACATGCGTTCAAAAGCCTGATTGGGTTTATTATCCGGGGAGGGTTTATTTTCAGGGAAAACAGGGTATTAGTAAGAAGTAGCAATTGATGACTGACATATTCAGTATTTCTGCCATGCACGACTCTTAACTTCTAGCATATTTCCTTCACCTGCCATTGCCATCTTGATGTTTTTTGCTTGATATTTCTTTCAACTTTTTGCAGTTTGGGGATTTTCTTATGTATTAATCAAGTTGTAATCAGATATGATTATGGATGCTTGGAGTTTGTTGTATTCTCTAGAATAGGAAATGAAACTAATCCTATATTCAGCTGCGGTATGTCACTAAAAACTAGTTGGCTTTTGTTCCAGTTTGTGATTAAAGTTATGTTTTTTAATAAACTGCTGTCAGACTTTATACAGGTAGTCCTCAACTTACGACCACAATACAGCCCAAAATTTCTTCTGCTCAGTAAGATGGTGGTTAGGTGAGTTTTGTTAAGTAAACTTTGGCCCATTTTACAACCTTTCTTTCCATGTTAAGTGAGTCTAGCTTCCCCATTGACTTTGCTTGTCAGAAGGTTGCAAAAGGTGATCACGTGACCCAGGGACATTGCAATTGTCATAAATATAAGTCAGTTGCCTAACATCTGAATTTTGATTATATGGCATTGGTCGTAAGTGTAAAAAAATGTCCATGTCACTTTTCTCAGTGCTGTTGTAACTTCAAACAGTCACCAAATGAACTTTTGTAAGTTGAGGACTACCTGTAAAGGTAAAGGTTCCCCTCGCATATACGTGCTAGTTGTTCCCAAATCTAGGGGGCAGTGCTCATCTCCGTTTTTAAGCTGAAGAGCCAGCGCTGTCCGAAGACTTCTCCGTGGTCATGTGGCCAGCATGACTAAAAACCACAGAATGCTGTTACCTTCCCACCAAAGGCGGTTCCTATTTTTCTACTTGCATTTTTACATGCTTTCAAACTGCTGGGTTGGCAGAAGCTGAGACAAGTAACAGGAGCTCACTCCGTTACAGGGCACTAGGGATTCGAACCACCAAACTGTCGACCTTTCTGATTGACAAGCTCAGCATCTTAACCACTAAGCCACACGTCCCCTTTGGTGCAGACTACCTATAGTCTGCACCAAAAATAGTTAGTCCAAGTACTCTGATTTGTTAGAAGGAAGTTTTGAAGTTACAGCACAAGAATTCAAACAAGGACACTACTTTCAAATTAGTACCTATATAGCAGTGGTGGGTTCCTGCTGGATCGCACCGGATCGCGCGTGCTCCCTTTCAGCGCTCCACCTGGCTCGCGCGCTCCCTTTCAGCGCTACACCTGGCTCGCGCGCTCCCTTCCGGCGCTGAAACCGGAAGTACAGTCTTGCCCCGCCCCTGGCGAAGCAACGACGCCTGCCTGCGCTCCACCAGCTCGGCTGGGAACGGAGATGTTTCCTCAGCGGAGCGGCTCACATAGTCACGCAGGTAGGTGGGCTTTTTGGTAGCTCTGCCTGACCTGCGCAGTTCAGTCAGAGGGTGTTCTTTGGACAGGTTGGACAGACCTGTTTGCTCCACAGCTCCGCTTGGTGGAAGTTCCTGGAATCTTTCACAGGCCGCGGCTGGAGCTTTTAGAGCCGGTTCGCTCAGAGCTCGCTGCGGGCCTGCAACACAACCAGATAAGTTCCCTGGTACCCTCGGGCTTGAGCTGCCTGTGGATGGAGTGAGTTCTTGCTCCGTTTGGGTAGGGTTTGACTAACTCATGCAGGAGTTACCTCTGGTTGTCTAAGAGTGGAGTTGGAGAGGTGGCCACGGAGTTGTTCAACGTGCCTTCTCCAATTCCGACCGTCCTCGAGCTCTACAAGATAAGAGCAAGGCCCAGTGATGCCTATTACTGTGGCAGGAATCCACAGAGTTCCCCGGCGTAGTTGTGGGTGTAAACTGAATCCCCTATGCCAAAGTTCCCAATTTTGCTTGTGGAGTCAGGGGGCGATGCGGCAGAATAGTTTGGGTGCAGCCAGTCTAAGTGGGACCTTAGCCAGCGACCCATGACAAGCTCAGAGGGGTTTCTCCCTGTAGTGGCACTGTGTGTGATGTGCTGAATTAGCAAATAGTGGTCAACCCATGTTTGCCAATCTCCCGGGCCCATCCTAGATAGGGTCTCTTTTGCAGATCTCACCATTCTCTCCACCTGATCATTGGAGGCCAGATGGAATGGCGCGCCCAGGGCATGCCTGATTCCCTGAGCTGCTAGAAAGCTCTTGAATTGCATGGCTGTGAATTGAGGCCCGTTGTCAGAGACCAGGACGTTGGGCAGGCTGTGAGCGGAGAAAAGTCTCTATAGTACCTTGATGACCGCTTCTGCCGTTGTGGAGATCATCAGGACTACCTCTAGCCATTTCGAGTAGGCGTCCACAACTACGAGGAATATCTGGCCATGAACTGGGCCAGCAAAATCAATGTGCACCCTAGACCACGGAGCTTGAGGTTGCTCCCACTCCTTAGCGGGTGCCTCTGTGGGAGCTGGTCTGGACTCCTGGCACGGTGTGCATGTAGCCACTCATTCTTTGATCTCCCTGTCCATGTTAGGCCACCACACGTACAGTAACTCCTGGCCAAAGACTTCATCCTGACAATCCCAGGATGCCCTACATGTAAAGCTCTAATATTGCAATGCGCAGTTTGGGTGGAACAATGACCCGGTCCCTCTACAACAAACAGCCATTAACAACAGACAATTTGTCATGTTTTCAATGGTACATTTTGAATTCAGACCCAACCGGCCCCTTGGGCCATCCCCTCTACACCCAGTTCAAAATTTGTTTGATGGTGGAGTCTTTTGCAGTGTGGTGGGCAACGTTACTAGACGAGACAGGACCAGTCTCTAAGCAGTCAATGAGAAGAACTGGCATCTCGGGGTAGGGTCAGCAAGAAGTTCTGGTAGCGGGCAGCAGTGCAGAGCGTCAGCGTGCCCCAAAGTGGAGCCTGGTTGGTGGATGAGGCGGTAGGAGTAGGCAGCTAAGAAAATGGTCCATCTGGTCATCCGCGGTGATAATGACACAGGAGTAGGTCAGTCCCCAGCCAGCAAGCCCAGTAGTGGTTTATGGTCCGTAATGAGTTCAAAATCATGGTGGTATGGTTACTCATGGAACCTTTTTACTCTGGCCACTGCAGCCAAAGCCTCACGGTCCAGCTGGCTGTAGTTCTGCTAGGCAGCAGACAAGGTCCTAGAGTAAAAGGCTATGGGAGTCTCGGTTCCGTTGGGCATGCGGTGGCTGAGGACGGCTCCGACGCCAAACGGGGAAGCGTCGCAGGTCAGCACCAGTGGCAGGGTCTGGCTGTACTGCACCAGGAATGTGTCTGCTGACAGAAGTCTTTTTACCAAAGCAAATGCGGCAGCCTTGGTTCTGCCCCAGGACCACTTCGCGTTCTTTGCCAGGAGACGATGTAAGGGCTCAGCAACGGTGGCTTTTTGTTTAAGAAAGATGCTGTAGGAATTAAGGAGCCCGAGGAACTCCTATAGCTCGGTTTGATTGCGAGGTGTGGGGGCGTCCTGAATTGCTTTAATTTTTTTCGTAGTCGGGTGAATCCCAGAGCCGTCGATTTGGTACCCTAAGAATTCAACCCTTGGCACGTTAATTTAGCATCTTTCTTTTTTGTGATAGAGGCCTTTGTCTCTAATTCTAGCCAAAACAGTTAGTAAACTTTTGAAAAGTTGCGCCTCATTTGCAGCCGATACCAAGATGTCGTCGAAATAGGGGACGACTCCTGGAATCCCCTGCAAAAACCATTCTATGATGCTTTGGAACAGTCCAGGGGCAATACTAACTCCAAATTGCAGGCGGTGACATTTGAATGCACCCCTGTGCATCACAATGGTTTGGCCCTCCGCCATAGCGCCATCTACAGGCAATTGTTGGTATGCCTGCGCCATGTCCAATTTAGCGAATATTTTGCCGGGGCCTAAAGAATGTAGTAGGTGCTGTACAATGGATACAGGGTAAGCGCTTTGTTGTAGCGCTTAATTGATTGTGCATTTGTAGTCAGCGCAGATGCGGACAGACCCATCAGATTTGACAGGTGTCACTATAGGGGTCTCCCAGTGTGCGTGATCAACCAGCTCTAGGATTCCCTGGCCTACGAGCTTGTCAATTTCCAGATCAATTTTGGGGCGGAGAGCAAAAGGTACTCTCCTGGGTTTTAGCCTTATGGGGACTATGTTGGGGTCCAAATTAAAAGAGATTGGAGTCCCCACATACTTACCCAGACCGATGCCGGCGATGTCCTTGAACTCCTTAAAAATTGCTTCAGCGCTCTCGTCTTTCAAGGCGTTGATACTGGTCACTTCTAGGCCCATGGCTTCGAACCAGTCAAGCCCCAGGAGGCTCTGCAGGTCGCCACTGACCATTGTCACTGGGAGCTGGCCGTTGTACTTCTTGAATTGCACCCGGAAGGTGCCCTGGCCCACGATGGGGACTCGGTTCCCCTGGTAATCGCGAAGGCGGATGTCAGGGGCGCGAAGATGCTGCTTCTTCAAGCTAGGATAGCCCGCTTGAGTGTAGACCATGGCATAATGGTCAGTGATGATCCTATGTCGATTTCCATCTCGCATGGAGAGTCCTCGATGAGGACTGTGGACTTCAGCTTTTTTGGCCGCCTAGTGCGGACTTGGCCGATTGAGGTGTGGTAGGTGACTCTGGTGTCGCCCTCTGAACGCTGTGATCTCTTCTGTCATGCCCTTTGGGCCTCTGCTGGCGGTTAGCTCAGCTTCTTGGCTGCCAGGTCGTCGTGGGATGCTTGCTTCTGCAAACTTTGGTGATGTGCCCCTTTCACTCACAGTGCTGGCAGATAGCACCGCAGAAACAGCAAGCCGATTGGGCATGGTCTCCTCCGCAGCTAGTGCAAGGCGGGAAACGCTGTTTGAATTTGCGCACCGGTTTGGTGCAGCTACTGCGCATGCGGCAGCTGTCATCTTCTTCGCCTTCTGAGCTCTCGGCCTCTGCAGCCTTGCGATGAACGCGTGTGTTCTTTCACTCGTCTTGTGGAGTGCTTTGGCGCAGTAGGGTTTCTGTTAACTTGATGGCCAATTCTGATGCCTGGCTTCGTCCAAGGCAATTTGTAGAGTGAGGTTAGATTTGTTGAGTAACCTCCTCTGTAAATTAATGTCCTGCACACCGCATATGATGCAGTCAAGAATGAGCTCGTCAAGGTCTCGGAACTCGCAGTACGCTCTGGCCTTTTGTAGCGCCGCAACATACTTGTTGATTGATTAGCCTTCCTTCTGGTTGCAAATATTAAATTCGTGCTGGTGGACGTGCTTAGACAGCTTGGGAGCGTAGTGAGTCCTCAGCGCCTGCTGGAGCACGGACCAAGCGACCGATTGTAGTGCCATTGGTTCTGACAGGTCTTTGGCAGTTTCGAACACTTCCTCTCCATAGTAACCGAGAACATGTTCTTGTTGTGGCCTTCAGACAGGCCCATGAGGTCGTTGGCTTCGAGGAAGCAGTTGAACCTCAGCAAATACGAGCCCCAGTGCTCGGTGACTGGGTCATACGGAGTCAGTGGGGCGTCCATGGCCATTTTGGGTTCTGAGGGCGTTTTGAGTTTGCTGCTCAAAAATGGCTGCTTGAAGCCGCACTGAGCTCCGGGTTGGATTTACTTGCTGGATTGCTACACTGTTTTTGGTTCGCCTAGTTGCCTTCCAATCCTACCCTCATCGCCAGTGTTAGATCGGGTAATGGAAAGGCACACACAGGCTTAATGGTAACAACAGCTCTTTATTAACTCAGTAACAACTATATACAATCCAGAGAAGGTTGAGTCTGACAGCAGCCCTTTTATAGGGAGCTGTCAGACCCTTCAACCAATGAGATTAAACCTCTGTTCCCGCCGGAACAGAGGACCTTGGTGAAAACCATTATAGTGGAAGCTAGTATCTAACAATTTCTTTTTGTAAATGTATTGAATGTTTGCAGAGGCATCCCTTGTTTTGCCTGGAGGGGTCACCATTACACAGGTTTTTAAAGGGGTTTTATACTCCGTAGAAATGAAAGTAAAAAACTATATAACTGAATACACCAATGAATAAAAGGAAGGGTGTCAGTATTAAAGACAATAAAAATACCTGCCTGAACAAGCATTAAATGAAGTGAATCATTCTGTAATCGTGTTGAAAGATCAAAAATGTCCTGTATTTTTAAATTGACGCGTGGAAGAGAGGCTGCTTAGACAGGCTAGTTCTGTCTAGTTACTATTACAAGTTGTGAGATAACGAACTTTTTTTGCTCTCTTCTCTCTTCCTTTTAGGCTTCCCTCTAGACCAGGGGTGCCAAACTCAAGCCCACGGAGTGTCTAGATCTGGCCTGCAGGTTTGCCCTGGAAACAGTGAAGGATTGGCCTGCGGTGCTTCTGCCAGGAAAAGTGGAGCTCGGGAGGGCCACAGATTGCCCTCCTGAGCTCCATTTTTGCTGGCAGAAGGTTGTAGGAGGCCATCGCAGCCGAAAACGGAGTATGCAAGGGCAGTCTTCCTGAGCTCAGTTTTCACACTGGCAGAGGGTTGCAGGAGGCTGTCACAGCCATAAACGGAGCTTGGGAGCCCATTTTCTTTGGCAGAAGCACTTAGGCTGCCACAGGTGCCCCAACACCAGTGACATCGAGCTGGCCACGAACCCCCCCCCCCAGATCAAACTCAACCCTGATGCAGCTCTCAATGAAATCAAGTTTAACACCCCGCAAGGGTGTCCAACCTTGGCAAGTTTAAGACTTGTGGACTTCAATTCCCAGAATTCCCCAGCCAACATGGGAGTTGAAGTCCACATATCTTAAAGTTGCCAAGGTTGGGGAAACACCGCATGAGAAACATAGTTTGGCAGAGTCTACGTCTGCATACTTCCTTTATTCCCCCTCCCCTCCCCCATCTCCTTAGATCAGCAGGCTTCCTTGCATTACAAAAATAATGCTGAGCTGTTTCCTAGTTCCTAACTTTAATCCTGTAGCTTTACAAACAGCATTGTGGTATAATAGCAAAAATCTGTGAGAGGAAATCATGGTTGCCTGGAAACTGCCTGGCAACCAACCTGTGTTCAAAAAGTCGGGAGGACAGAGGAAGTAAAATGATCAAACTTCTGTATATTCCAAAGCATGGTGCCTTTGCTTAAGTTTGTGCCTTAAAACATTTGGTAAAAAAATCTTGTTAAGTAATATTTTTGAAGAGCCTTAAGGCCGCATCCTTCCCTCACTTACATGGGTATTACTGAAATCCCTGCTCTGGTGTACTTCGTTAATTAAACTTTTTCATTTAAAAAGCTCTCCGAACAGAATAATAAAAATCCAACAGCTTCCACTTTCCACTTCAGTTTTAAAAACTAAAATTAAAAGGACTCAGGGTTCTTGGTTGCAGGGTGTGGCCGGGACTTGTTTTGCACAGTTGTGACTGACATCTTGACTTTTTTGCCCTGTGGATTCCCTTCCCGATACAGAAGAAAAAGGAGAAAGGAAGGAGGGGAAAAAAAGAAATCAAGATAATTCAGACACTGTTTTTAAAAATGTTTTATTGCTACTAAAATGGTTTTCTGTGGTGAAGTAACATTTTACAAACCCATTTTTTCTCTTCGTGCTGACCTCCAGTAATTAGTGGGTTACATTTCATATTCCAAAGATAGAAATCTTGCCTTGAAAGGAAATATTGGAATGATTGCTCTGACATTTGAGGTGGTAACTTGAATTACAGAGATCCAATTGAATAATAAGAAATGTGGCAACCTTATATGGTAGAGCAGGTGTGTCTGAGAATTCTGAAAATTGAAGTCCACATGTCTTAATGATATTTATATATCACTCCTTAATAAAAAAAAATTTCAAAGTGGTTTGGAATTGAAAAAAAGTAAACGTGTTAGCATATAGAATAGAATAACAGAGTTGGAAGGGACCTTGGAGGTCTTCTAGTCCAACCCCCTGCCTAGGCAGGAAATTTTACATCACTTCAGACAAATGGTTATCCAACATCATCTTAAAAACTTCCAGTGTTGGAACATTCACAATTTCAGGAGGCAAGTTGTTCCACTGAATAATTGTTATAATTGTCAGGAAATTTTTCCTCAGTTCTAAGTTGTTTCTCTCCTTGATTAGTTTCCACCCATTGCTTCTTGTTCTATACTCAGGTGCCTTGGAGAATAGTTTGACTCCCTCTTCTTTGTGGCAGCCCCTGAGATATTGGAACACTGCTATCATGTCTCCCTTAGTCCTTCTTTTCATTAAACTAGACATACCCAGTTCCTGCAACCGTTCTTCATATGTTTTAGCCTCCAGTCCCCTAATCATCTTTGTTGCTCTTCTCTGCACTCTTTCTAGAGTCTCCACATCTTTTTACATCGTGGTGACCAAAACTGAATATGATGTGAATGCAGCTCTAACTATAGATATGAACATCCAAATTGTGCCATAGGTAAATTCAGTAATGTGATGGCTTTGTTTTCGATGACTGAGGGGACAATGCCAAGGTTGGACACCTGTGTAATAGACCAAACTAAAAAACTTGTATCATATAGATTGAGAGTACTTTTATTGGAAGATTAAACTATAATTCTATAGTAACAGAATCTTACATGCCTGAGTGTGCTTCCCCCTATTCCACTGACGGGGAAACTTTTTGGCACTTGGAGTGTGCCTGCGTGTGGCATCGAGTGCTGAAAAGGGAGCACTTGGTTGCACTCATCTAGGCTGCAACCAGAAAGAGGAGCTGCCCAGGGGGTATGCACGCGCCGGAAAATAAACTTCCGCTTTCCGGTGTGCACATGCACACCTGCCAGCAAGTCTTCTGGTTACTGCTATGCATGATCAGCTGGCCAGTACACATGCTCACGGCGGAAAATGGAAGGCCAGCTGTTCCGGTTTCTGGCACTGCTTACACTGCAATTGATCGTCATGTGCGCATGCGCACCAGAAACCTGGAAGAGGAATGGACGGCATGGCTCCACTTGCCACTTCAGTCACGCGTGCCATAGGTTCGCTATCATGGCTCTATTCCCACCCTCACCTCCATCTCTTTATCTCGGTATGAACTGGAGAGGAGCTTGCCTGACACTTTTCTGTTATTTCCTTCATCTGGGTTTAATCCTTTCTTATCTGATCATTGACTTGCTCTTCCTCCTGTCATCCAAGGCCATTTCCGATGTCCTCTTTGATGATTTGACAAAAATAAAATTTACTTACTTGTGCCAGCTTGAAGGGCTGCAAGAAAACCCAACTTCCATAATAAGGCTGGCTGTGCTTTGAAAATGGTTTGCAAGAAATGCTTCAGGCCATTGAAAACACCGTACCTGTTATGCTGTTAAAATTTTTTCCTGCATTCATTTCTTTATGGCAGTCGTCACCAACTGGTGGTCCGCAAGAAATTTTTGCTGGTATGCAGAAAAATTATTTGCATTTTATTTATATTGTGCTAAATCAGGGCTCCACAAACTACGGCCCCTGGGACGAGTATGTGCAATGAACACTTGTGTTGATGCAGAGAATTTCCCCCTTCTGGGTCTTTTTGTGCAGGTCAGAGAGGGGGGAGAAATTTTGACTTGGGGTCTGCTTCTCCTTCTGGTGCGGGGCTTTGGGTGAAGGATGGAGGGAAGCACTGCTTGTAGCAAAGAGCCGGAGGGCCTTGTTCCAGTGGGACTGCATCATGGTCTGGAACTGGCTGACCATCTCAGCCTGCTGAGCCTCCAGGCGCCGGTATCTGACCTTGCACTCCCACAGGTCTTCCCTCTGCTTGGAAAGCCTATGCTGCTAGTCCTCAGGGAGGTGCTTCTAGGTCAGATCCAATCTGAACTGAGCCAGCGGTTTTGCCAACTCTTTCTCATGGTGACTGCTTGGTTCCAAAAACTGCTGCCTGCTGGGGCCCTAAGGAGACCGGGCAGGCAGGCGAGGAGGAGCTGGGAGGGGAGGGCCGAGTGGAAGCTGGCGAGGCACCCTTTGACTTGAGTGACATCGAGTTGGCCACGTCTATCCAGTCACATGACCACCTAGCCACGCCCATCCAGCTGCTCATTAGACAGATCATATTAGTGGTCTGTGGGATTTAAAATAATGAATTTAATGGTCCCTGAGTCCAAAAGGTTGATGACTCCTGCTTTATGGTGTGAAGTCTTGAAAGTGACTTTTAAAGCAGTAGCTTCTCTTTTTACTCTAGCAAGCCTAAAAACACGGCTGCTTTAATAAAGAGGAGGGTGATATACTTATGCGATGTCCAATGCAGGACTTTGAATAATTTTCGAAAGGTGCGCAGCCTTAATCCAGAATAGGAGAGCAGACTTTTTAAGTCTTTTACTCTTTACCATTTTCGGGCACTTTCTGGGTTCCATTTACATTCCTCCTGATATTTATTGCCTTGGATCCTTTCCCCACTGTTTTCCTTCAGCCTGATGATATCTTGTAAATATTTGGCTTCTGCTTGGTGGCTGCAGCACAAGTCAGTGGTGTTTGCGGAAGAAATATCGCATTTAAAGAGCGTGTGTTTCAGTCTCTGTGGTTGGCATTTACCCAGAGGGCTCCTCAGCTTAAACGTACTGACCATCAAGAAAACTTCCAAAGAAGAAGGAGAAATCTGGTTAAAATGTAGGTGCTCCTGCTATTTTTCTAGACCAAGACAGAACATGTTTATTTCTTTTTAATGCAGGGCAACTGGGCTCCCTGGTGTGTGTGTAAAACCTAGGCTTAGCCCCTCCTAAGCATGGTATATAGTAATAGAAACTCTTGCCTGAAATTCATGAGGGATTATGAGCAGGGGTGGGTTTCTACTGGCATTACTGCCAGTTCAATGCGTGTGCGATTTTGCCCGTGCGCACTAGCTTTACTCGCATGCCTAACGTGTGCTCTGCGCGCATGCACAGTTGCCTATAAATAAGTCTGTGCATCCGCAGAACATTTAAAAATGACAAAAATACATGCTGCGGCAATCGGAGAACCGGTTCGGGGTCGTGGCGAGCATTCCATCCCTACCGGTTCAGAGACCCAGTCACCATTTCCACTACTGGTTCCACTGAATCGGTGCGAACCAGTAGGAACCCAGCTCTGGTTGTGAGTCATATGCCATTGTGTTTTTCACAGGAGTGTCATCATTTGCTTTTCTTCTTTCAATATGTCATTCCAGCTCAGAATTCCATGAAGAGGCATTTGATGGGTGAAGAGAGAGAAAATGGGTAGCAGGTTTCACCAATGCGGTGAGAAGAAGGTACGGTAACTCTGGAGAGATGCCTCAAAGGGTGCTTTTTCAAAGGGCAACTAGGCTGTTTTTTTCCCTTGAGGAAGAAGACGGTTCGCTTCTCACCCAGGAAGCTTCATCGGTTCTGGTGGCATGGTGGCGGAGATGGAAGGATTCGTTCTGACAGGATGGAGGGCTCCAGGGGTTGGAAAGAACTTACTGTATTTTTCAGAGTATAAGACGCACTAAGATTTTGAAGAGGCAAATTTAAAAAAAAAGTTTTTTGCACTCTGCAGACCTTCCAAAAACGGCCCAGTTTTCATGAAAACAGGCCCGTTTATTTTGTCAAAAAAGGGCATGGATAGCCTTTAGGAGGCTTGTAGAGTGCTCCTGGGGGCTGCTCCCCCAAATGAGCAAAAAACGGCCCATTTTTTGTCAAAAAAAGAGCATGCATAGCCTTTAGGAGGCTTATAGAGTGCTCCTGGGGGCTGCGGGGGCACAAAACAGCCTGTTTTTTGCTCATTTTTGCCCTCCCCAGCCCCTTGGAGCGCTCTGGAAGCCTCCTAAAGGCTATGCATGGCCATTTTTGCAAAGAGGGCGGAGTTTCAGGAGGCCAAAAATGCTGTATTCAAGACATACCCAGATTTTCAGCCCCCCTTTTGAGGCAAAAAGGTGCGTCTTATACTCTGAAAAATACAGTATTCCTTTGCAGTCATCTGGTAGTTAGCACTCTCCCTGAGAGCTTTGGAGGCCACCTGGAGGTTTATCTGCGCCCTGAAGGTCACCTGTATCAGGGTGCCAATATGCAGGTGTGGAGAGAGAGATATGGACAGATACATTTTGCAGTGTGTGTTACAGTATCTTGGAAGGAGGAAATGAAGGAAATTACTCATCCGCCCCTCTTTTGTCTATTGTTTTTTGGGAAGTAGCTAAGTCAACATTCCGATAGCTATCCCAGCAGGATTAGGAAAGTTTTAACTATGGGAATCGCCTTAAATGAATCATCCGCAGTAAATCTGGTTCTTTTGTGTGGCCTTTGATTTATTTATATTTCTATGCCCCTTCAATCATGATGATTGCAAGTGACTTATCTTTCTTTCTTTTGTCTGGAGTTGGTTTACAAGTTGCCATTATCTAGCAGAGGAGCGGATCCTACTTTAAAAGAAGCAAAGTGGTTTGTGCTGCTGTACAGTTATGTCTAGAGTGGGAGGGGAAGCACCCTCTGTGAGTCAACAGTATAATTTCAGGAGTGGGGAAATAGCAAAGAAGATTTGGGAAGATGCTGGCAAGGATGTTCCCCAAAGAGTGTAAGCAAATGGAGTTGGATAGACTTTGATTCCTTTGTGTTAAAGAGTGGCTCTTTTTTCTGACACGTATGTGCCTCTGTGTATGTCTGTGAGAGAGAGAGAGGGAGGGAGAGACAGAGACAGAGAATATGAATTAAGCACCAAAGCAATTCACATACAACCCAGGCAGGCAACATACAGTGTTGCATTTGAATTAAGTATTATTAATATTGTTCATAAGGGGAGACAGTGGCTCAGTGGCTAAGATGCTGAGCTTGTTGATCAGAAAGGTTGACAGTTTGCCGGTTCGAATCCCTAGCACCGTGTAACAGAGTGAATTCCTGTTACTTGTCCCAGCTTCTGCCAACCTAGCAGTTCGAAAGCATGTAAAAATGCAAGTAGAAAAATAGGGACCACCTTTGGTGGGAAGGTAACAGCGTTCCGTGCACCATCGGCATTTAGTCATGCTGGCTACATGATTACGGAGACGTCTTCGGACAGCGCTGGCTCTTCAGCTTAGAAACGGAGATGAGCACCGCCCCCTAGAGTCGGGAATGACTAGCACATATGTGCACGGGGAACCTTTACCTTTACCTAATATCGTTCATACAGGTAAGTCCTTGACCTCTCACTGGAATTGAGCCCACAATTTATGTTGCTAAGTGAGTTTTACTCCATTTTACAACCTTTACAACTAGTTGTTAAGTGAATCACTGCAGCTGCTTAATTACTAACACGGTTGTTAAGTGAATCTGGGTTCCCCATTGACTTTGCTTATCAGAAGTTTGCAGGAGGGGATTACATGACCCTGAGACATTGCAGCCGTCATAAATGTGAGTCAGTTGCCAGGTGTCTGAATTTTGATCACATGACCAAGGGGATGCTACAATAGTCATAAGTGAAAAATGGTCAAAAGTGTTGTTTTAACAGTGTTTAGCAGTCACTAAACGAACTGTTATAAATTGAAAGACTATCTGCAGTAATTATTAACTATTCTATTAAATATTGCTTATGAATATGTTTGCTTGGTGGAGGGATTTTAGGATTTTATTTGAGAAGTCCCAAGAGGATTCATTTCCAATGACTTCTCTTTCCTTCCCGTCAATTTTGGGAAATGCTGATACCCCTCCCTCTCTTTTGGAAGAAATTAACATTAAAGGTAAGAAGTGGATGATGGTAGAAAGGAGCTATTTAGAAACTATCTGCTTTTGTTGCAGTAACCTGTTTTTTTGAAGGTTCTTGCAGATGCTTACTGGCAACTAGATGCTAGAGAGAGCTGTGTTTCTCTTTTTAAATTAAATATATTTTTTAGTTTATCAAAATGTAAAATACAGAAATACAAAGGAAAACAAAGATAATGGGAAAATAGTGGAGGAAAAGAGGAATGAAAAAAGTGTAGAGTAAAAGGGGGGAAGCATTGACCTGATTCCTTTTGGAGCAATAGAATGAGGGAATAACACAAAACGTTTGACTTTTTACTTTTATATTTAATTTTAATATATACTTGCCATTTCTATAACAACAAACCTATCTAATCAGCAACACCTAAAATCAAAATTTCATCCCCCCCCATCTCAAGCACAAAGTCCAAAAGCAGTTTCCAAACAAACACAAAATTAATGGCGTTCTTTCCTTTAATCAAAGCTTGTCAATTTAGCCATCTCTGATAACTCCCATCCATTTTTTTACAGCTATTCGTCCGTGGTGGGAATCAAAGCAGTGGTGAAGTTGTTTTTTTTTTGCTACAGGTTCTGTGGGCGTGGCTTGGTGGGCGTGGCAGGGGAAGGATTTTGCAAAATCCCCATTCCCTCCCCACTCCAGGGGAAGGTTACTGCAAAATCCCCATTTCCTCCCGATCAGCTGGGACTCGGGAGGCAGAGAATAGATAGAGGCGGGGCCAGTTAGAGGTGGTATTTATCGGTTCTCCGAACGATTCAAAATTTCCACTACTGGTTCTTCAGAACCTGTCTAAAAAGGCTGAATTTCACTCCTGAATCAAGGTATCCTTCCATTTTTGCGCATAGAGTATTCTTGCTGCTCTGCAGTCCTGTTTCTGGCAGGTTGACAGGTGGACTTCAAATCCCAGGCTGGCTGGGGAATTCTGGGAGTTGAAGTCCTCCTGTTTCCAACTTGCCAAGCTTGAGAGATGCTGCACTAGAGGCTTTCTTAAAGCGCCTTCCTGACAAATGAAGAAGAGAGTCCTGCCTTCGAAATCCCCCTCACTTGGCGGCTGAGTGCCTTTGGCTTCTGTTGCCAGGAATCTCCCAGCTTTTCATTGGCAGAAAAGTCCCCGAGCTGAGCTGCCTCACACATGCTCCAGCCCACAGATGGTCGAAGAGGCTGTTCTTGCCCGGAGAGAGGGTCAGCTCCAGTCGTTCTCCGCTAGTCCTGTTTTAATTGGCATTGGCTAGGATTTGATCTCTGGAAAACAAAGTGCTACAGTCTCTGCTTCATCGGTGGCTGGCATTCCTCCCACAGTCCCCAAGGATGGGCTTAACTGCTTCACCACCAGAGAGGATCAGCCATGGCCAACTTTGAAGGAACCTCTTGAGAATCTGGAGAGAGAACAGAGGAATCTCTTTGAAAGCTCTTCTGGAAAGATTGAGTGGCTTTACTTTGAGTCAGCTGGTTTGTTTTCCTTTTTTAAATTCCTCATTGCAAAGAGAGGAAATTGGATGTTCTCCCTGGCAGCTAAAAATCAGGTACATTGTGTTGACTCCCCCCCCCCCTTCTGTTGTTGTTCTTCAATTGTAATGTTATATATCCTTAATTCTGGAATCTTAAAAATCTGGTGGGATTGGAAAATAGATTTTTCTTGCTGCTAGTTTCTCTGGTTGTCTTCAAAAGTTCTTTTGGGGCTGGGCTGGGGGATGCTTTTAGCAGGTTATAAACATCAAGATGTCCAGCACTATAAAATCTTGTTTCTCCTTATAGAATGTTGAAAAAAAATTTTTTTTTGATAGTCTCACTTGTTGCTTGTTCTTTTGATGCTGAGTATCTAATCTCTTCTGCATTTTATGGCCATAGTAAAACTACACGGGTGCAGGAAAGTTGCATTTTCATGTATGTGCTACCGGAGCATGTAATAATTGCCACAATTCCTCACACTCTGGCAGATCATGAGATGTCAGAGAAACATTGGTATCCTTTGGAAAGTTAAAGAAAGCATGTTTACATGCAGAATTTGCTCCGTGTCTTAAAGAGATCATTGTATCTATTGTGGCTGGTGGGTCATGATGTATTTTTAGATAGAACAGAGTTTCTCCGTCAGAATGTACTTTATTTTGATGATTGCAGCTTAGAATTTAGGGTAGTGGAAAAACAGCCAAAGAGATGATTTATGTTATTCACGCAGACTGGATGAAGTAGATTTGCACCCGGAATTTAATGACGTTGATTTGGGAATGAATCCTGATCCCGGGACCATGCATTTCCAAATGGATTTGATTTGTGCCTTCTTCTTTTTTAAAAAACAACAACAACAAATAAATAAATTCTTCTCTTGCCAGATTAGGAAAATTACCAGCTTTCTCTGGCAAACACATCGTGCTTTCTGAAGAGCGTTCTAAACTAGTTACCAAAACATCGTACAGTCCAGTAGCAAAGAAAAAGTTAAAGTTAAAAAAAAAAAACACAGAGGAAAAAAGTGCGCTCCCTTTGTGGTGATAAGTTTGGAGAGAAAAATGCCTTCTGTGACATTTTGAGAAATATTTTAAGAAATGCTGTTTTGGCTGGAATTCCCAGAGAAATCCCGCCCCGGAGAGTAAAACCCCAGTGGATGAAGTGAGAAGTCTGTTCTGCGTGGCTTGGGAAGACACCACAAGGAGTATGTCACAGGGTTTTATGTTAACCTGTGTTTTTAGCAATGGAGAATGATGGATTCCTCTGTTATAAGAAAGCAGCATGTTATGCCATAACTTTTTATAGGCTAGAGCAGGGGTGAAATCCACCAGGTTCTGACAGGTTCTGGAGAACGGGTAGCGGAAATTTTGAGTAGTTTGGAGAACCGGCAAATGCCACCTCTGGCTGGCCCCAGAGGGGGGTGGGAATGGGGATTTTGCAGTATCCTTCCCCTGCCATGCCCACCAAACCACGCCCACCAAGTCACACCACGCCCACAGAACCGGTAGTAAAAAAATTGAATTTCACCATTGGGCTACAGCAGGGGTGTCCAAACTTGGGAACTTTAAGACTTGTGGACTTCAACTCCCAGAATTCCCCAGTCAGCATGGCTGGCTGGGGAATTCTGGGAGTTGAAGTCCACAAGTCTTAAAGTTCCCAAGTTTGGACCCCCCTGGGCTAGAGCCTACTTTGCCAGTGGAACAAAATGGTCATATTTCTACAAATGCTTGCATTGTTTAAAGTGGTTTACCACCTTTCTTCGGGAGATAAAAGGAATATTTGGCAGAGTGTATGTGGTGGTGGTGTTGGTGTTTGAATGACCTGACTACAACCTGCCATAGGTAGTTTGGGTCTCCTCACTCCCACCCAGCATTCAGTTTTATTTCCCTGATAGGCAAGAAGAATCCCACATGGGGCAGGCTCAAGTAATGTACCGTTGGATTTCATGATGCTGAGAATGGAGTACACAGAATAATGGAATGAGAAATGACATTAGAAGTCATCTAATCCAGCAGTCCCCAACTTTTCCGTCTCGGTAGCCTAGCGGGGGGGAGGAGGAGAGGGGATGGTTTTGTGTGAACAGCACTGGTCACGTAAGTGGAGCTGTGCACACTTGCTTGCCCATCGCTTGTGTGGCCAGGTCAGTAGTGGGCTACGGCCCACGAGTTGGGGACCCCTGATCTAGTTCAACTCCCTACTCAGCACAGGTTCTGCTAAAGCAGGCATGTCAAACTCAATTTCATTGAGGGCTGCATCAAGATTATGTTTGATTTTGGGGAGCCAGGGTGGGCATGGCCAGGGTAGGCATGGCCAGCTAGACAAGTCACTTGTGTCGGGGGCACCTGTGGTAGCCCAAGTGCTCTGCCAGCAAAAACGGGCTCCCGAGCTCCGTTTTTGACTGACGGCTTCCTGCAACCCACCGCCAGTGAAAACGAAGCTTGGGAGTGCCACTTTTGGCCCTTGCGAGCGCCATTTTCGGCTGTGATGGCCTCCTGAAACCCTCTGCCAGCAAAAACAGAGGTGGGGTGGGCCGCCCACAGCCCTCTTGAGCTCCCTTTTCACTGGCAGAGGCACTGCGGGCCTTCGTTGTTTCTAGGTTGGTCCTGCGGGCCGGATCCAGCCCCCAGGCTTTGAGTTTGACACCCCTATGCTAGAGCATTTCTGACAGGTAACCATTCAATCTCTGAATGTCTCTGTAATGAAGAGTTTGCCACTTTATACTGTATGCCTGCCTATAATGATATGTGTTGATGATGTTGGGACACATGGGGGGTGGGGGGGAAGAAGAGATGTTGCTTAGAGAATGGTCAGATAAGATAGGGCATATTCTGCCACTGTGTAATGGGAAGAGAGTCAGAGAAGAAACCTCCTCAGGATACAAAAGAGACACCAAAGATTTGTCCTTATCAGACTTCAAGATTCTGTTAAAGTAGCCATACAATAAAGTAGAATTAGCTCATCCAGTTGTGTTTCCTGTCTGGTCATCGGGGAAGGCTGCTCCTGCTAAACAATTAAGAAATTCTTTCTGACATCTAGCCTGAATCTGCTATTATGAGTTTTAAGGTGTTGTTCTTGTTCTGGTTTTCTAGGGCAATAGACAATATGTCCACTTCCTCTTCTATTTGGCAGCCCTTCACATATCTGAAGATTGCCATCACATCTTCCTTCAGTTAATATTTTCTGAAGGATAAACTTACTCAGTTCCTTTAACTCTTTCCTAGGGCTTCATTTCCAGACCCCTCACCATCTTGATAATCCTCCCCTGCATCACTCCAATTATCATGGTCTGTGATGGCATATGCACCAGCAGGAGCAGAGAGGGTATCTTTTGACAACACAGTTTCCCAGAGTGAAGCCCAGATTAAGCCAATTAGGGTCACCTGCTTATTATTTATTTATTATTTATTTATTCACATTTCTAAACCGCCCCCTCTCCCAAAAAGGGACTCGGGGCGGTGTACAGTCCACAATAAATCACAGATAAAATACAAATATAAATAGGGCTAAAAAATATATGTATGTATGTATGTGGAGGAGGTTAAAATTAAGAGTCCTGTACAGAAGAATAAATAAATATGAGGCTAAAAGCCCTAAAAACAATTAAAACCAAAACATTACCCTTAAAATAACCAGATGAGAATATACTACCAGGAGTTCATAGATGTAACATTTATAATCATGCCAGGCCAGCTAGTCGGAACAGGTGAGTCTTCAATTTTTGACGGAAGGAGCGGAAGTCCGAGATGGTTCTAATGTCGGGGGGGAGGTCATTCCAGAGGGTTGGGCCCATCACAGAGAAGGATCTACTCCTCGGCGCCGCCCGCTGGCATTGCCTAGTGGACGGCACCTGGAGAAGGCCCTCTCTGTGAGAGCGGATTGGCCGCAGGGATGTATGTGGGAGGATGCGATCCCGCAAGTAACTAGGTCCTGAGCCATGGAGCGCTTTAAAGATAGTAATCAGGACCTTGAAACGCACCCGAAAAACCACAGGTAGCCAGTGCAGCTCGCGCAGGAGCGGTATTACGTGGGAGTATCTAGACCTCCCCATGATAACCCGCGCGGCCGCGTTCTGGACTAGCTGCAGTCTCCGGGCGCGTCCCAAGGGAAGCCCCATGTAGAGAGCATTACAGTAATCTAGGCGAGACGTCACCAGCGCATGAGTGACTGTGCGTAGGGCATCTCGGTCCAGTAGGGGGCGCAATTGGCGCACCAGGCGAACCTGGTGGAACGCCCCCCTTGCCACGGCTGCCACATGGTCATCCATTGACAGCCGGGCATCAAGGAGGACGCCCAAATTGCGCGCCCGTTCCAAAGGGGGCAGTAGCTCGTCCCCTATGGCCAGCGATGGAGTCAGCTGGCTGAACCGAGGTGCCGGAAGCCACAGCCACTCAGTCTTGGAGGGGTTGAGTTTGAGTCTGTTGTCCCCCATCCAGACCCCGACGGCTTCCAGACACCGGGACATCACTGCAACAGCCTCGTTGGGGTGGTTTGGGGTTGAAATGTACAGCTGCGTATCATCAGCGTACAGATGGTATTCAACCCCAAAACCACGGATGATCTCGCCCAGCGGCTTCACGTATGCATTGAACAGAAGGGGCGAGAGAACCGACCCCTGCGGCACCCCACAAGAGAGTGGCCTCGGGGTCGATCTCTGCCCCCCTGTCAACACATATTGCATCCGGCCGGAGAGGTAAGAGTCGAACCACCGTAACACGGTGCCTCCGACTCCCATCCCCTCCAGCCGGCGCAGAAGGATACCATGGTCGATGGTATCAAAAGCCACTGAGAGATCTAATAGGACCAGGATAGAGGAACAACCTCTATCTCTGGCCCTCCAGAGATCATCAACCAACGCGACCAAGGCTGTCTCAGTGCTGTGCCCGGGTCGGAAGCCGGACTGGCGTGGGTCTAGATAATCGGATTCATCGAGGTGACGCAGAAACTGCTGCGGCACCACATTCTCAACAACCTTCGCCAAAAAAGGGAGGTTGGAGACTGGACGATAATTAGCTAGCTCCATTTGGTCGAGTGAAGGCCTCTTGAGTAAGGGCCTCACCACCGCCTCTTTCAAGACGGTAGGTAAGGATCCCTCACCCAACGAGGCGTTCACCAGGCCCAGAAGCCAGCCTCGTGTCACCTCCCAGGATGCCAGTACCAGCCAGGAGGGACACGGGTCCAATGAACATGTGGTGGGTCGCAGCCTTCCACGCAACCTGTCTAAATCCTCGGGGGCAACAGAGTCAAACTCCTCCCAGAGTGGACTCACAAGACTCACTGCTGACGGCCCGTCCAGACCACTGGAGGGGGCCCATCCGCTCCGGATCTGAGCGACTTTGTTCTGCAGATATTCTCCAAACTCCTCTGCTCTACCCTGTAAGGGTGCCCCCCGCGTCTCTTGCACCAAGAGGGAGCGGGTGACCCTAAACGGCGGCAGGGTGGTTATCCGCAGACGCAATAAGAGCGGCACAATGTCTACGTTTGGCCGCTCTCAATGCCACAAGGTAACTCCGTAAATAGGCGCTTACCTGTGTTCGGTCAGACTCGGAGCGTGAGGACCTCCACCTGCTCTCTAGACGTCTCCTCTGGCGCTTCATCACCCTCAGCTCCTCGGTATACCAGGGAGCCCGGGTGGGTCGCTGCCGTAGGAGAGGTCGCAAAGGCGCAACCCGGTCCAAGGCCCCAGCCGTCGCCCTATTCCAGGCGGCCACTAGGTCCTCCGACCAAGCGCGGGTCAGGGCTACAGGTAGCGGCCCAAGCTCCGACTGGAACCTATCAGGTTCCATCAGATGCTTGGGGTGGTACCAGCTTGGACAAACTGGTTCCGCCTCCTCGCGGTGGGGGGTAGCGCCAGGGAAGTCTAGCCGGAGACAGGAGTGATCTGACCATGACAGGGGAGTAATGTCTAAGTCCCTTATTCCCAGATCACTCGTCCACTGCTCAGATACAAAAACAAGGTCCAGTGTGTGGCCACCTGCATGTGTGGGGCCCTGAATTAGTTGGGTCAGGCCCATGGCTGTCATGGAAGCCATGAACTCCCGAGCCACCTCGGATGCTGCTCCCGTTGACGGCAGGTTGAAATCCCCCATAACCAAAAGTTTGGGGATCTCCACCGCCGTCTCCGAGATCAGCTCGAGGAGCTCGGGCAGGGCTGCTGACGTATAGCGAGGAGCCAAGTATACAATCAGCAGACCCCACTGCCTCCCTGGGCCCCATTTCACACCAAGTGACTCACACCCGGGTATCTGAGAAACAGTGAACTCCCTCGGCTCTAGACCATCCTGTATAACCACCGCCACCCCTCCACCCTTACCCAGGGCCCGGGGCTGATGAAATGCATGGAAACCTGGTGGGCACATTTCCACGAGGGGCAAACCACCCTCGTGACCCAACCAGGTCTCTGTTATTCCTGCAAGGTCCAGCTCCCCCTCAGAGATCAACTCATTAATGAGGGGGGCCTTGTTGGTCACGGACCTTGCATTGCAAAGCATCAGCCGCAGGCCCTGTCTCTGTAGATCCCGACCACCTAGGTTGCGGGGGTTGGTACAAACGACCGGGCGTAGCCAGCAGCCACGGTCTCCCAACCGACCTTGTGATCTTCTCTTGTCCTCGCATCCCCTCCTCCCCGCGACCGTTGTAATAAAACAACCCTCTACTGGAATAGTTTGTTCCCTCTCCCCCCCCCACTCTGCTCACTTCCCTCCTGGACTCACCTGTTCGTGTGGCACTGGCTTCCCTCCTGGCCTGGTTATCCCCCCCCTTCCCAGAACCCCCTAAAAACAGTATAAAACATTTTGCTAAAAAGCCCCTCAGCTTCCTCTTCTTCCACCTCTCGGGGTTCACGAACCCGTCATCAAGGCTGGCCCTTGAGAGAGCCAAGGGCCATACCTGCGAGAGAGGGGCCTCCCGCAGGCGAAGCAGGTCTGTCCTCGAGTAAATTGGTAGGTTGTTGACCATCCCGATAGGGTAGGGGTGCAGATGATATAAAAGTTAATAGTTAAAAACCAGTGGGCTAGAGTCTCAATGGAGGGCGGAGGGTTTTTCAATGTCCAGGTGGTACTTAGAACTTGGAGAGAAAAAAAGGGGGGGGGGAGAGCAAGCCATGATTGAATATCCCAGATGGTGGGGGGAAAGGCAAAGGTGGTAAATGGAAAATGTAGGCACAGGATAGATGATAGTTCCATTCATCATGGTGTATGTGGCCCCCCCGATGGATGGGGGGGGGCATTCTTGGCCCAGCTGCTAGGCTCCCAGTGTTAGTCCGCTCGAGCCAGCAGGGGCCCGGGAGGAGGGGAAATGGGAGTAGCCAGAAGCAAGTAGCCAGGAATGACAAGATGACAAAATATCCCAAGGGGTCCCTGGCTGCAACTTCCTCCATTCAACCATCGTCGCAGTCATCTCCCCTTGTCTCTTCCAGCAGCCTCCGGCTGCCTCCCAGTCCTTCTCACCTATCCGATGTTTCCTGTTTCTCTCCCTCGGGTCCTTTGATGTTTCAGGGATCTCTCCGGTGCCTCCAATGCCTCCAATGCCTCCGGGGCCTCTCACCCCCTTCTTCTCCCCCTTCTTCTCACTCTCCTTCAGCTTTCCGGCTCTTTTAGGGTTTTTCGGTGTTTCTCTTCTATTCTTGGTGTTTCTCAGCGTTTCCCGCCGGCGCAGCCATTGCTTTTTCCTGCCGGTGGCCGTTTGCAGCCGTTTGCAGCCCTCCAGTCCTCTCCTCCCTCCGGTCTTCACCGACCACCCTGGCGGGCCAAAACAAGCCCGAAACATGCCTGGGTGGTCGGGCTATCGAACTCTCGGCCCCCTCGGATGATACGGGGGCCGGCAGCAACCCTTAATCGGGCGGGAGCTCCATGGTGTTCTTGGAGCTCAGGAGACGCCTGCCATCATCATTGGAAGCTCCTCCTCCTGCTTGAGCAGGGGGTTGGACTGGATGACCCACAAGGTCCCTTCCAACTCTGTACTTCTATACTATTTTCAGTATGGGCATCAAGATTTCATGATTAATCAAGTTGAATGCTATAGGTAAAGATAAAGATTCCCCTCATCCATTTGTGCTAGTCGTTCCTGACTCTAGGGGGTGGTGCTCATCTCCGTTTCAAAGCCAAAGAGCCAGCGCTATCCGAAGAAATCTCCATAGTCATGTGGTCGGCATGAATGCTATGGTTTCTTTTTAAATTTAATTTTATTTAATTGCAGTAGTGCCAACCAATATAGTAATAGTACACCAAATGTAAATAGATTGTATATGAACTAATTCTTTGCTTCAGGTAGGAGCTTGTATTTTTTTTCTTTAACTAAGCGGTGTTGGTGAGAGCAGCATGAAGTGCATCACATAATTTTAATAAAAGCAAAATTAGAAAGTTTGTTGCACTGTTGTGCGATTCCATGCATTAAGACATATCTTTAACATTATCCAATCACTGTATGCAAGAGAGGGAAAGAGTTCCAGTGCAACCACAACACCTTAAGATATATCTAGAGAGTTAGATTGTTACAGCTTTAGTTTGGCAAGATTCTCTCCATTGGATCTAAGCAAATAAAAGATTGGATGCAATGGGATCTTGAGTTGTCTTGTCCCTGGCTTAGGCCGGGCACTGTCCTTTTGGAATGGTGATGCCCAGAACTGGACATGATATATTCCAAATAGGGGTCTATCAGGACAGAGTTGAGTGGACAGTCCCTTCTTCATGATCTAGATTAATGTTTCTTAACCTGGGCAATGTTAAGGTGAGTGGACTTCAACTCCCAGAATTCACCAGCCAACATGATAGCCAGGGAATTCAGGGATTTGACATGCACCATCTTAACGCGGTGGCTCAGTGGCTAAGATGCTGAGCTTGTCGAACAGAAGGTCGGCAGTTCAGTGGTTCGAATCCCTAATGCTGCGTAACAGAGTGAGCTCCCGTTACTTGTCCCAGCTTCTGCCAACGTAGCCGTTCGAAAGCATGTAAAAATGCAAATTGAAAAATAGGGACCACCTTTGGTGGGAAGGTAACAGCATTCTGTGTGCCTTTGGCTTTTAGTCATGCAGCCACATGACCACGGTGACGTCTTCAGACAGTGCTGGCTTTTCAGCTTAGAAACGGAGATGAGCACCGCTTCCTCGTGTAAGTGAGGACCGCTTTCCCTTCGGAAGGGAGGAGACCGCGCCATCCCTGCCCCAAAGCACTCTGCTCCCCGTGTGGAAATACGGCTGGCGTGCCTGTGTTGTTTACCAGCCACCCTTGGGGACGTCAGCCGGCTGCCCTGCCTAGGTTTATTAATAATATATATCATATCATCATATATAATTAATATACTATACTGATATAAAATATTAGGCTTATAAGTCAGAATTTGATGGCCAATAGATTTAAATAAATAAGACCTCCCTTTTTACAACCCGGTAATCCCTTAATTTTCAGGGACGTGGTGGCTCAGTGGCCAAGACCCTGAGTCTCTCGATCAGAAGGTCAGCAGTTCAGCCGTTTGAATCCCTAAATGGGATGAGCTCCCATTACTTGTCCCAGTTTCTGCCAACCTAGCAGTTCGAAAGCACGTAAAAAATGCAAGTAGAAAAAATAGGGACCACCTTTGGTGGGAAGGTAACAGCGCCTGCGGCATTTAGTCATGCAGGCCACATAACCATGGAGATTTCTTCCACAAAGCTGGCTCTTCGGCTTTGAAATGGAGATGAGCACTGCCCCCTAGAGTTGGGAATGACTAGCACATATGTGCGAATGAAACTTTTACCTTTTATCTTAACATGGATGAAGGTAAGAAACACTGATCTAGATTTCTGTTACCTCACCTGCCTCATGCTGATGGCTTACGTGTTTCATGGCATTCTGATCCCACTGACAAGTATTAATGCTAAGCCATGTTTTCCTATGCTTGGATCTTCATTCTTTATATCCTTCCCAGGTATAAAATGTTACATTTCAATCTGTTTAATCAGATCCTGTTCCTTTCATCCTATGATCATCCTTAGATCTTCTTGAATTTGTGCTCTTCCCTGTAAAATATAAATTACCACCCCAACTCTCAAACATTTCTGAATATGATGTACTGTGTATAATATTTGAGCAATGAGAGATAAAACCTGGGGAAGAGGAAGATGGCAAAATGATGGGTAAGGATTTGTGTAAGTATCATCTTCCGCTATCTCTATCCAGGAGTTAAAAATGTGTCTCCTTGCTGAATGATAATGTCTGCTTTATGGGATGTTGGCATTAGGCCATGGATGCTCAAGTTTTATTACAATAGAAGCTCTTGTTTAAGCAGTGAGAGTGGGAAAACCCACAGGGAGTTGGGGGAAGGTATATTGGTGAAATGCTGAGATTAATTTGTGTGCACTGGTTCAAATGTGAAATGGATGGGATTCCTCTTGACTCCAGCAGCAACCCAGCAGTCATGGTGTGATATCCAATCCTCGTGTCATTGACTAAATCTGGCTTCATCATCAGGGACTGGTGTGACATCTGGAAAGCCTTTAACAAATGGATAACAACTGCACATTTGCAATCAAGCTCAAGACTTTCTCAGCTGACAGATACATCTGGGGACATGGAAGACCAGCTCGGGAGAGTCGGTGGTGGGAATTTCAGATCTTTTCGTTGTGTTTGGGCATTGTGTGAATTCAAGTCTAGCCCATCTGGAGTCACCCAGTAAAGAGAGGGTTGGTTTACACGTTGCCAAGTTGAGCCTTGAGATAAGCCATAGATGGTGACGTTGAGGCTTGGCTTATGTTATTCATTGAGCGTTTTTCGGAATCTTATACTAGACTTGATCCTAGCTAAGAAGTCGTGAAGACAATTTATTATAAGCATGTCCTATTGTTTTCTTTATATTTCTTTGTATTTTTGTATCAGTTTTATAGATTTGATATGGTCGATTTATCTAATAAAACATCTGTCTGTCTATCTCTCTTTTTCTATCTCCATCTCTCTATATCCATGATAGCGAACCTATGGCATGTGTGCCAGAGGCGGCACGCAGAGCCCTCTCTGTGGCCATTTGCAGCATCGCCAGCTGCTCTTCTGGTTTCTGGCATGCCGGCCAGCTAGTCTTCGTGGGCAGCAGAGCACCAGAAAACAGCCTGAAAGCGGCCCGAAAAATGTTTAAAAAACCAGGCTGCTTCCCAGGCCATTTTGAGGGTGCTTTCGGGCTGTTTTTCATGCCAAAAACAGCCCAAAAATTGCCCGAAAAAAAGCCAAAAAAGAGGCATGCACATGCCGGCCATCTGTTCTTTGGGTTTTTGGCACTCCAGTGTGCTTGTGTGCATGCTCGTTCCGGTTTGGGCACTTGGTACTGAAAAGTTTTGCCATCACTGCTCTATATCCATACATCCGTCCGTCCATCATCCATCTTCTGTCTTCTGTCTATCTTCTATCATCATCAATCAACTACAGTATGATTCTACTTCTGCATCGAGGTTAATGCAAATACGTATTGTAGACACTATTGCTGACTATCTTGCTCCATTCTCCCGTCTACAAATTGTAGACAGAACACCAAAAACCCAGCAATTCAACCCCTGAGCTTCATAAATTCCCCATTATGGCAAATTGTACTTTTTAGAAAATGGTTGTGAGGATGTCCTCAATAACAGGAGGAGGTGTGGTGGCCTTGAGACCTTCCAGAGTTCAGCTTTGTTTTCTACACTGAATACAAACCTTGGGGTGGTTTAGTATATGTATATGGTGATTGGTGTATACCTGAAGAGAAACCATTTCAAAAAATTAAGAATACATCCAAGTCCACCCTGTATCCCGAAGCTTCTGTAATTGATCGTGCTAGTACTGAGCCACAGGACGTGATGTGTTTTCAAAAAGCCTTTGAAAAGGATCTAAGCACATTCTTGGGGCTGGTTTTAAGGAGGAGAAATTGACTGATCCTCCTTTTCCTGCTGTGGTGAGAATCGGCAGTTCAGGGATGTATTTTCTTCCTTAGCATGTTTACAAGCTGCATTCACACATGAGTTGTGTGTAGTTTGTTGGATTTTGGCTTAGCAAAGCAAATGGGATAAATTCACTGGGCCTTGATTAAACAAAGTGTGTGGCAAGGTTGACTCAGCCTTTCATACTTCCGAGGTGGGTAAAATGAGGACCCAGATTGTTGGGGGCAATATGCTGACTGAAAACCACTTAGAGAGGGCTATAAAGCACTGTAAAGCGATATATAAGTGCTATTGCTATTAATGTAGCAGAGGAGCGGAGTTCAGTTTTAACCTCAAAGCTGTTGCCAATTGCCCCTTTATAGATTCTGGATTATTAAGGATCATTTAAGAAGCAATGGGAGAGGTTTAACTTTCAATGAAGACATCAAGGTGGTAGACAGCTTTTTCCTTTTAGGATCAACAAGTGGAAAGGAACAAGCAGCCAAGAAATATGTCTCAGAGTTGCACTTGTTAGAGCAGCTATGAAGACCTTGAAAAGATACTAAACTACTATGATGTGTCCATACCTATAAGGATCAGAGTCAAGCAAGCCATGGTGACATCCTATGGAAGCAAAAGTTGGGGCTTTGAAGAAGCAGGGTAGGAAGAGTATTGATTCTACTGAACTTTGGTGTTGGAGAAGGCTCCTAAGAATACCATAGACAGCCAACTAAAATAAAAATAAAAACCCCAATCGATCATCAGACAAATCAACCCAGTGTTTTCACTCAAGGCACAAATGACTTACTTCAGACACACGTAATGACCCAGCTCTCTTAAGAAGTCTCTAATGCTGGGAAAAGTGGAAGCAAAGAGGACAGCCAGCAGCAAAGTGGACGGTCTCAGTTACGATGGGAAAGGAGGGCACCATTGGGAGACCTGAAAGAACAGATTGGAGATGGATTGCCCTAAAGAAAATTATGTAGGAGATGCAGAGAGTTGAAAACGAGCTAGAGGCACATAATCCATCAAAAGAGGTGACCAAGTTGCCAGGAAGTTCTGTGTTGTCCTCTTCAAAACCCCACATGTGCCTTGAAAACATTCATTCATAGCTTATGTCCTTGCAAAGTCTGGCACAACAGTATCTCGATGCATTGACTATCAAATCTGCCTGTTTTGTTTCCCTTTGTATTTCTCCGCAGGTGGAGGATTGAAGCACAAGTTTCACCCCCACCTCCCCAGATTTTTGCTGTCCTAAGTTGTTATTTTGCATGCAGGCGGCATGTGCTTTCAAATAAGGAAAGGTCCTGCCCTTTATTTGCCTAGGAAATTAAGGAAAGCAGTATATCTGTTCCCATATTTTGAATGAATTTAGGTGCAGTTCTCCTATCTCACTTTTTCTTCCAAATTCAAGGACATGTACATAGGTGTACATGGGATTTTCTTCTCCATGTTTCTGCACAATGACCTTGTGAGATAGGAAGAAATTGGTGCATAGCACTGGATTAGAACAAATCAGACATGCACATAGTTAACAAGTGTAAACAGTGCTATGCATTCCTATAATAACTTAGTGCAAAGGGTGTTCACCAGATTTTTGTTTGGTCAATTAGGGTTTATTTACCATGTTTCCCCAAAAATAAGACAGGGTCTTATTTTCTTTTACACCCCAAAATAAGCGCTTGGCCTTATTTTCAGGGAGGTCTTATTATTTTTGAGGTGCAGGAGGTGGCGAGCATGGTCACCTCATGGCTGCTGCTCTGTTGCAATATTTTTGGGGGAGGGCTGATTTTAGTGCATGCACCCAAAAGCCCGATTGGGCTTATTATCTGGGGAGGTCTTATTTTCGGGGGAACAGGGTAGATCTATACAGGTACTCCTCAATTTATGACAAGATTAGGAGCAGAATTTCTATTGCTAAGCAGGGCAGTTAAGTGAGTCATGCCCAATTTTCCAGCCTTATTTGCCACGGTTGTTAAGTAAATCACTGCAGTTGTTAAGGGAATCACATGATCATTAAGCAAGTCTGGCTCCTCCAATTGACTTTTCTTGTTAGAAGTCAGCTGGGATGGTGACCAATAGCAATTGCATGACCCCAGTATGCTGCAACCCTCACAAATATATGCTGGTTGCCAAGCAACCAAAATTTGATCATGTGACCATGCTGCAATATCATATTGTGAGGACTTGTTGCAAGTCTGTTTTTCAGTGTCATTTAACTTTTAACCGCCGCTAAATGAATGTTGTAAGTAGAGCACTAACTCTAGTGACCAACTGTCAATATATACCTAATAATTTGAACTATGCAATCTTTTAACAAAAATTAACTACATGATATATCTATTTTTTTACCCAGAAATTTACCTATTTATATAGGTAAAATTCAATTTCTTTTCTCTGCAACTGCTTACGTATTATAGGTGTTAAGTCCTCGAGGCTACGACGCCATTGACTATCATTACGGCCCCTGATTGGTTGAGACGCGAGCAGCCAGGTGGCGGGAGAATGCATCCATTCTATTGGTTCAGCATCTCACAGCTCTAGTATAAAAAGGGCTGTCAGCTGTCAAATGCTGCTGTTTGCCGGGTCGAGGTTTGCCTTACATTTTGTCTTGTTAAACTGTTAATAGAGGTTGTGTTAGCTTCAACCTGCCTTGCCTCAGTTCCTGTCTGCCTCATTCTCCCTACAGAACAATAGCTATGTACCATGCAATCAAACCACTACAGAGACAAAACTTGGATCATGGTACGTTTTTGTTATGTTTCAGGGCATCCTAAAAAATCTGAGTTAATCTGGTGAGATTCATACTGAGAGTGAACAAACGTGAATTTAGATTGCTCCAATCCTGCTTCAGAAAAGGATTGAGGCAGATTACAGAGAATGAGGTTATCGTTTGTTATTGCTCGGTATGCAGAAGCGTAGGTGGAAAGTTTCTATTGGATTTGTATACCTCTTGTAAGATCACGAGACATCTTGATTGGTCCCAGATTAGACAGGCCTTTGATCTGCTGTTCGTATCTGATGTTCCAATGCCTTCGTTTTCTTTTTATACCTTAGTGCAGGGGTGTCAAACTCAGGCCCACGGGCCAGATTCGACCCATAATGTGGATGGATCTGGCCCGCGGGGATGTCCTGGTGTACCCAGTGTGAACAGGAAACATGCCAGCAATTTGGTGAGTGGCATCAAACTGCCCACGCCCACCCAGTCGGCCACACCTGACCGGGGCCCCGAGGTCAACCACAGCCCTGCTTAATGAAATTGAGCCTTAGTGAATTACTACCATATTTTTGGGAGTATAAGACACACATTTTCCCCCCCTAAAAGAGGGTGAAAATTTGGGTGTGTCTTATACACTGAATGTAGCTCCACCCACCCACCGCCCTCACTCTTTGGCCTCTGTCTCCCAGCAATTTACCTCCATGCAGCAAAAGGGGAAAATGGGGCTTGCGGAGGGGCAATAGGCTATAGCAGTGGTCGGCAAGCCGCAGCTCGCGAGCCACATGCGGCTCTTTACACATTTTAATGCGGCTCTTCTGTGTGCCGGGCGCCCGCTCCCCTCCCTCCCACTGTTCCCTCTAAGGTGCGCGGCTGCGCGCCCGCGCAGGTGGCAAGAAAACACCACGCAGCAGTTTCCAACTGCCGCGCAGTGCTTTCTGCTGTCACAGGCGCCGGAGGCTGGGGAGGTCCTTTGCAGACGGCTAGAACTGGCCGCCCGCAAAGGACCTCCCCAGACTTGTTTTGGTGAGCGCGGGGCGACTGACGCCAGGAAAGCAAGCCCGGGGAGGAGGTCCTTTGTGGGTGGCCAATCCTAGCTGCTTACGCCCGCCGCTGCAGCTAAAGTAAAGCCCCTGCCACTACCGGAATATCTGCTGCCTCCTCCTCCTCCTCCTCTAACAGCACCCGACGCTATGGCAGAGGTGAAGCCGCCAAAGCTCCCGCCGGCGCCCCCGCCTATGGCAGCGGCGCCTCCCCCTCTGTTCGGAGCACCTGCTGTGCTTTTGAGGAGCCATGAGGCCGCGGGAGCCAGTAGGAAGGCGGCGGGGGGGGGGCAGGAGCAGGGAAAAAAGGCCTCATGGCTTCTCAAAAGCATGGCGGCGGCGGAGAAGGCAGCAGGGGTAACGCGGTGCTCCGAGTGGAGGGGGGCGCCAGCGGGAGCTTTGGCGGCTTCACTCCAAATGTAGTGGTGCTGTTGGAGGAGGAGGAGGAGGAGGAGGCAGCTGTTGTTCTGGTGGCGGAAGGGGCTCGTCGAACATCTTCAGCAGCAGCCCTGCCCCCTGTGAAAAAAGCCGAAGATGGATCCACGCAGATGACGTCGCCGCAACATGACTGGAGGAGGAATTCTGGGAGTTGAAGTCCACAAGTCTTCAAGCTGTCAGGTTTGAAGACCCTGGGTTTTTTCTTTTTTCTAAAGGGTTAGGGGTGCAAGGGTCTTGCAACTTGACAGCTTTAAGACTTGCATGCTTCAATGCCAGAGTTCCTGAGCCAACATGACTGGAGGAGGAATTCTGGGAGTTGAACTCCACAAGTCTTAAAGCTGTCAGGTTTGAAGACCCCTGGTTTTTTTTTTTCTAAAGGGTTAGGGGTGCAAGGGTCTTGCAACTTGACAGCTTTAAGACTTGCATGCTTCAATGCCAGAGTTTCTGAGCCAACATGACTGGAGGAGGAATTCTGGGAGTTGAAGTCCACAAGTCTTAAAGCTGTCAGGTTTGAAGACCCCTTGGGGTTTTTTCCTAAAGGGTTAGGGATGCAAGGATCTTGTAACTTGACAGCTTTAAGACTTGCGTGCTTCAAATGCCAGAGTTTATTGAAACTAAAAACAGTGTACCATCCTATGTATTTTCGGTTTTAAAAATGTGGCTCTCAAAATAAATTTCAATCTTGGTTTTGGCGAGATTTGGCTCAGTTGAAAAAAAAGGGTGCCCACCACTGGGCTATAGCAATCCCTGCAGCCTGAAACAGTTGAGGATTGGGAGGCCCATGCTGAAATTGAAAATGAAACTTGCTGTTTGAAGGAGGCAAATTGTTGGGAGGAAGAGGCAGAATTTTTTTTCTTGGGCTAATCAGGTTGTTTGCTGTTTGCTGCAAGAAGGAAAATCAATGACTATAAATGCCTATAGAATGTTCAAATTATTAGACTTATTTTTTAAAGACTGCTTTACTATTTTTTTTAATGTTTTAATTTTTAATTTATTTTTATTTTTTATTTTCAAAACAGACACAACACAAAGAATCCTCCTTCTTTACATACTGTAGGAAGTGTATCAGTTGGTTACAAAAGACTTTCGTGCATCTCTTCCACAGTCATCAACCATAATTCATATTAACTCAAGTATTTTAACTCAGATATTTATACATGTTACCATCATCATACCTCCATTTTCATTTGACTATAATTGTTTAAACGTACTTCATCATAAAATATATCAAGATTTAAAACATAACTACATACTGCATTTCATTTGCTATTTCTAATATCCTCCAATAATACTGAATCCTTATGTCCTATTCTAACTAAACATCCATAATGTTTAGTAACAAAAATTTCTAATCCTCCTTTCCAAATCACTGTTTACAATTTACATCTACTTTCCTTATGTTGTACCCATGCATATATATACATTGTCATCATTATCCCTCCTTTATTTGACTGTGTCCTTTATTATAACATTTCCCCCCCTAATAAACTAAATTTAACAGTTCCTTTTTTATTAACCTTTATATATAACCAAAAAAATTCTAATCTTCCTTTCATAGGTACCATTCAATATTCATATCCAATTATTACTTATCATAGCAATACACATGTATATATTATTATCATTATCAATTATTTATTTAACTATATCTATTGTCACTAAATTTCACTAAGTTTAACTAGTTTTAGATTATACCCTTTCATCTATCAACCTGTATCTTTCCAGTAGCAAAACAATCTCATGTCTTCTGCCATTTGTGGTATCAGTCCTCTAATCATCTCCTTAATCAAATTTGTATGGACTCCTCTTTGCAACTCATTGCTTATTAAGTCTCTCATGTAGTTTTGATGCCCTTCTTCTGTTTCCTTAATCAGCTTATCTTTAATTGTCAGTGGTGTTTTCAACGATGTTGTTAACAAAATTTCTCTCCTTAAATCCATAAATTCTTTTATTTTTTCTTCTTCTGTATCTTACCATCTGGGGTAGAGTTCCCCTCCATTTAATTACTCTTTCCTTATTCCACTCTTTCCATTTCCAGACACAAACCAATCACCATAAATATCAGCGGATTTAATTTCTTTGTAGTCATTTTTCTCTTCGGTTTTTAGGACTCTAACCTCCGTTTTTTCCACTTGATAAACATCTCCAACTTCTTCATCATATTTTACTGTTAGATGCTCTAGATTTTCCAACTTCTTTTCTGTCCACTCAAATGTGTTTGATAATTTCTGAATTTCTAACAATATCTTTTGCAAACTTAAAGTTTCTTTCTGCTGTTGAGATTGTGCCATTATCTCAAGCTGACAAACACTGCTGCTCTAGCTTGGAAGGTTTTTACAAGATTAAGCATAAATTCACAATAAGGCCTTATTTTCACTTTTCTCTGGTTAAAGATATACTTCAAAGGAACATCTGTATGCTTTTCTTCTTATCACTCTCTGTAGACAAAATAGTGAGACCTTGAAATGCCAAGCCAGAATAATCAGCGAGGAAAATAAAAGTGTTTTGTTTCCAATACACAAACTTCCAGCTTCCAAGTAGCAGTGTCGTCGTTCCCTCTGTTGTTACAATCTTCTTTGTTGCTTTTTGTATCTTTTTTTATTCCAAGTTTAAAAAAAATTCTTGAATGAAATAGAGAAGAAAAAGGGAAAAACACACACAGCAAGGAAGAAGGAGAATTTTAGTCCATAGGTTGCAAAAAAATAATAATGAAAAAAGAAGAAGAAGAAAACTTAATCCCTTCGGTTTAAAAGGCTTGTATAAATTCCATCCATGAAAATAACATTTAAAAAGTAAGATAACCCACTGTCCAAAACCATTCAAACTAAATTCTGCCGCTTATTTCTTCTGTTCTCAAATTTAAATTAACTTTAAGTTTTTTATAGGCAGTCTCTTTTAAAACGGTAAAAATTCCTCATCAGCTGGAAACACTTTCTCTTTCCGTATCCGTCTGTTTTGGAGCCCTCCCCCCCGACTTCATCAGCCATGGCTGGATTTTTTTTGTCGCCGGCTTGAAGACCTTCTCTTGGATCGATCAGGGACTTTGCGATGTCCCTGAGATCAGCAAGACGTATTCCTCCTGTTCACCATCTCTGTGGGACAGTTTAGGTCTGATTGGACCACCCAGCGGAAAAAGTATCGCCTGCAGTCTCGTTGCGATGTTGGCTCCTCCTCTCAAGGCTGCTTTATTATTGTTCTAGACAACTTAACAAAATGAAGAAGCTTTATAAAATAAATGCTTGATCTGAAGAGGCCCAGTGCTATTGTATCTTCTTTTAAATAGCAGAGAATAATGTATACTTCCAGAAAGCCATATCAATTTTAATAGCATCTTACAAGTTTAGTCTGAAATGTAACACCACAAATACTGTATATTGTCTGTACTATTTGCTGTTGTTGCAAGGAGGCAAATTGCTGGAAGGCAGAGGCAGATTTCCCCCCCCCCCTTGTTTTCCTCCCCAAAAGCTAAGGGCGTCTTATACTTTGGAGCATCTTATACTCCGAAAAATACAGTATTTTAAAAAGTTGACTCCACTTTTTAGATTTGTTCTTCTCTCTTTGTGTGTCTTTTGTTTCATGTAAGTCCCTCTCTCTGTAGGTTCTTTAGTATATCCTTAGCCCCTGATCTGATCCAGCAGAGTTATTGTATTCACCAAACAAAAGAATTTCTGTATTTCCTTCCCAGGAACACCTGGCTGGCCATTGTTAGGAAGAAAACGGACCAACTTGGCAGAATTTTTACGTTCTAAGCTTACAATGAAAACTCAGTTACTTTGGTGCAAGTGCCTTTAGAAGCTGTTGCTTTGTGTATGTCTTAAGAAAGATTAAATCTCTGTGATGAGATGGCCAAATGGGTGAATAACAATAAAATATTAAAATAAGCAAAAAGAGAATGAAAGTACAGATAGCAGCAAATCCTGGCTCTGGACTATCTGCCCATTTCTCCAAAACCTTGGCAGGAATGTAAGGAGTCTTGGACAAATTGTTATGTTTCCAACTTGTGTGCCTCTCGGTATATTGTGTCAGTTCTGCTGTCTCCTTGCTTTAGCCTTGACTGCTGTTAAAAGCTACTGCATTGTTTTATCTGGAAAATAAAATGCATTTTACTGATTTTAAGCAGTCAAACTGCAGAAACAGAAAGAACGGAGGAAGTTTGGAAAAATAAACCTGATAAAAATATACCATGCTGTTCTTCAAAATTGTATATCATAGTTGGCTGATTGTAATTTTGTTTTAGTGGAAGCTATATTTTCAACTGAGTGAAAGTTCAAGACGCATGGAACATTGGCTTTGTCCCACGTAAATCAAAACCTCATAGATTAACAATGTCTGTAATTTACTTCATCTCAATATGAATAGTATAGCCTTTAGATAAGAGTAGTTTTCTTTAGAACAAATCTTGTTTTTGTGTGTGTCTGCCATAGATCCAATAACTCCATACCATTTGCTTTAAATCAAGTCATCCAGGGTTTTACCTATTCCAGGTTGAACATGTAGAGGTAGTCCTTGACCTACAACAGTTCATATAGTGACTGTTCAAAATTATAACAGCACTGAAAAAGTGACTTAGGCCCATTTTTCAACTTCTAACTATTGCACGTCTCCATGGACCAGAGATGGTATTCTGCCATTTTGCCCCTGGTGCAGGCGAACCTATAGCAGCGGTGGCGGGAGGGTCCACCCACCCAGCCATCCAGACATCATCATGAATGCTCTGTGCATTCGCAGAAATGCCATGCGTGCTCCCAGTTCCGAACCAGTAGAGAAGATAAGAGGAAGCCATTATTGTCATGGACATTTCATCAAAATTCAGACATTTGGCAACTGATTCCTATTTATGACAGTTGCCGTGTCCTGGGGTCACCTTTTGTGACCTTCTGACAAAGTCAGTGGGGAAGCTAGATTCATTTAACAATCATATTTAACAAAGAATTCACTTAAACTGTGGCAAGGAAGGTCATAAAATGAGGCAAAACTCACTTAACAAATGTTCCACTTAGCAACAGAAATTTTGGGCTCACTTGTTGTAAGTTGAGGACTATCTGTATTTGCTATTCAAACTTTCATAATTCTAATTTCTCTAATATTAGTAATATTAGTAATTATTAATAAATGAGGCCTATGGGCTGTTTAGATTTTGATAACTTTTGTAAAGAATGCTTCTTTACAAGGAGCCACGGTGGCGCAGTGGTTAGAGTGCAGTACTGCAGGATACTTTTGCTAACTGCCGGCTGCCTGCAATTTGGCAGTTTGAATCTCACCAGGCTCAAGGTTGACTCAGCCTTCCATCCTTCTGAGGTAGATAAATGAGGACCCAGGTTATTGGGGGCAAGAGGCTGGCCCTGTAAACCGCTTAGAGAGGGCTGTAAAAGTACTGTGAAGTGGTATATAAGTCTAAGTGCGATTGTGATTCTTGGAGATGTTTTCTAACACCAGTATCAGCAGATGCTAATTTTTGGAATCTTTTTTTTTTTTTTGGCACTCATGTAAGGAAATAAAATAATTTACTCCTTTTGTTCATCCAGCATTCCATCAGTTCTAAATCATTGCTTGGATTCCTCAGAACACAGGAATATTACAAGAGTTAAAAACCATCTGGGTCACTGTGAGTTATTGTATCTCTTTGTTTTTTCAACCCTGCACTAATTAAATCAGCCTTGTAGACCTGCTAATAGTTATGAGGAACATAACTACTGTAGATAAATTTGTCAGGCTAAATTAAATTTATGTCCTCCTCAGTGTAGACAATCAGAGAACGTTTTGCTGAACTGCAGGCTTTCTGAATAATTCAGCGTTGAATGGTACATCTACTTTAAAACATGTAATATTCCTGAAGAAACTGTAGATTATTATCTCTCTTTTTAGTTATTGCAAATTTTCCAGCAATATATATTTTGGCAATGTAAATACAGGTAGACCTTGATTTACGACCACAATTTGGACCAGAATTTCTTTGGCTAAGCAAGGCATTTATTAAGGGAGTTGTGCTGATTTTATGATATTTTTTTTGCCATCGTTGTTAAGTGAATTACTGCAGTTGTTAAGTGAATCACCTGGTTGTTAAGTGAATCTGGCTCCTCCATTGATTTTGGGAGAGGGAGACAATGCTGAATTAGGTAAGCTTAGCTCTTCCATGTTGAGGAGCCCTGGCTTTTCTCCTTAAGGATAACTTGTGTTGTTGTATTCAATTCAATCAGGACACGGTGGCTCAATGGCTAAGACTCTGAGATTGTCGATCAGAAAGGTCGGTGGTTCGAATCCCTAGTGCTGCATAATGGAGTGAGCTCCCGTTACTTGTCCCAGCTTCTGCCAACCTAGCAGTTCGAAAGCACTTAAAAAATGCAAGTAGAAAAATAGGAACCACCTTTGGCGGGAAGGTAACAGCGCTCCGTGCGCCTTCAGCATTTACTCATGTCGGCCAAATGACCATGGTGACGTCTTCGGACAGCGCTGGCTCTTTGACTTTGAAACGGAGATGAGCACTGCCCCCTATAGTCAGGAATGACTAGTACATATGTGCGAGGGGAACCTTTACCTTTACCTTAATTCAATCCAATATTTGGCGATTGGTGATCAATTGATCAGACTCAGACATAGAAACTCAATGGGTGAATTGAGGTCACTCATTATTTTTCAGTCGAGCCTATTAAGGGTATAAAATCGAGGTAGGATGCAACTTATGCTGTCTGAGCTCCTGAAAGCAAAGTAGAATAAGAATAATAAACAAAGGCATAAATTTAAAAGTGTGTAACAAAAGTTTTTCCCAGTTATTCAATGGATAACATTTGTGCCCCGCTTGTGATGGAAGACAGTCTATTCATCCCTTTCTCCTCTTCTCAACCAAGGAGTGTCGACTTTCCTTGTGCTGTTCACCAAGTTTGTGTTGCACTCTGAATAATTTTCCTAAAGGGGAAGAAGAAACGTGTTTGGATTAACACTGTCCTTTGTGCAGTTATATGGCCTCAGGCAGTGGTGGGTTCCGGATCCTGTTGCAACCGGTACGCTGTGCACAGGGCTGGGCGTCCTAGTTGTCCATGCGTGCTGCGCACTCATGCACACGCCACCACCCTGCAACACCCAGCTGCTCGGTGGAGTTTACGCAGGTGCCACACGCTGTGCACACATGCACAATTGGCAGGTCACGTTATGAACAGCTATGGAACGCAGGCCGGTGGGCCAAACGAGCCACTGTACCGGTGGCCGCTGCTTCCAGCTACTACAGGTACAGCTATACCAGTCCGTATCGCCCGGAACCCACCACTGGCCCCAGGGTTGTTTTTTCTTTTCTCCCTAGTGGTGGCAGCATCCAGGCTGGATTAACTCTTATCCAATCATATTGAGGACTGAGTCTGGTAACATCTTTAAACTCCACCCCTGTTGCTAGGTAGACCCAGCTTTCGACTCAGTCCCTCGATGAGGACGGCTGCGTCATCGCTTATCTCCGGTCTTATTGATCTAATTGCTTGTTTGATTATTGGTGATTTGTGAGTACTTGGCTGAATTCTGAAGGAAAGAAGTTAATTTCAGCGACCCTATGGCACTAAGGTCTTGCAGGGACCAGGCGTTGGTGGTCAGAGCCTCTAAGCCCTGTTAGGGCACGTAGGCTAGCGTTGTGGCAAGGGTGGCCATTACTGCAAGGAAAACTGTTGCCGCTCGATCTGCACCGCTTGTTATCGGGTCAGAAGGGGCCATCTATTGTATTGGACAGATCAGTCGCTGCGCTGTTTTTTTCTTGTTCGGCTTGCCGTGAGCTCAGCTGGAGAACGCTCCGCCGCTCCTGTTAACAGTCGAGCGGCAAACCACGGCTGCGACTAAAATAAAGATCTTTTTAGTAAATATCTTTTTTCTTTTGGGGAAAACAATTTGCAGAATTCTGAAGGTCCCTTAATTGGAGCAATATGAAAAGATGATGAGGCCTGTAAACACGGCCCTTGTTGCTTTCGGGATCTCTAATTGGCAGGAGAAGCCGCGGTTTTGCTATGAATAGAACAAAAATCATAATGTTGAGCTTCCAAATATAATCCTTTTATATGCAGCGTGTTGTCCCTAAGCCAAAGCTTACATATATGAATGGTTTCATATTATCTGAAATGCTGTAGAGAGGGTCCCCCCCCCTCTTTTGGCATGTGTTTCCTCTTATTCTAGGTCAAGAAAACTCATTCTTTTACAGAGCAAAAATACTAATGTTGGCACAAGAAGGAAAGAAAATGAAAACCATAGATAACAATACCTTCGCTAAGCACATGAAATTTTGCAAAATAACAGCAGACTTTTAGATGTCAAGATTAAGAGTTCTTGAAACTCTAAAACCTCATATGGGACACTTTAGTTAGCTAAATGATAACATTGTCTCTATGGGCTTGTGATGATTGTTGTTGTTCTTATTTCAATTCGTACTTCTATTTTTTGGCAACTCTGTATGGCGGGAAGAGCAGAGTGACGATAAATGGCCATCTTTCTTGGTACAGAGTATTGCCAACTTTATAGGGGCATAGGGAAAAATGTAGGCACCCAGACTCCGTTGTTTCTTTCACCAAAGTCATAAATGAATAGAAATTGATGCAGTTTCTACAGGATACCAGTTAAGCGCACAAGTTCTTTCTGTGAACCTGAATGCCTACCTGCAGTTATTCACAAATCCAAAATGTAGAAAATTCAGTGTGTCGAAGGCAGACTTTTGAATATGTTTCCACTTAATGTGCTACTTGATTATTGTTGGTGTGTGTTTTTAATTATAACCCCCAAACGGGATCCTAGAGGCCATAAACTCCTCTAAGTAGCTGTAATTCATTTTAAAAACAAGGGGGAAATCTGTGAGAGGATACCTAAATTTTCAAGCATCTGAATTGCAATCACACGACTGCAAAAGGTAGTGTAGCATTATAAGTTTTCCAAATCTGTTACGAATTTCGCTGTTAAACAAATAGTTACGTGTTGAGGATTCTAGTAAAGTACCATATTTTTTGGAGTATAAGATGCACTTTCACCCCCAAAAGAGGGTGAAAATTTGGGTGTGTGTTATACACTGATGTAGCCCCACCCACCCACCGGCCTCCACCCTTTGGCCTCTGCCTCCCAGCAATTTGCCTCCTTGCAGCAAACGGGGAAAATGGGGCTTGCGGAGGGGCAATAGGGTATGGCAATCCCTGCAGCCTGAAACAGCTGAGCGTTGGGAGGCCAATCCAACCAACAATCAGCTGCTTGTGCTAATCAGGCTATGCTGAGACTGAAACTGGCTGTTTGCAGCAAGGAGGCAAATTGCTCAGAGGCAGATTTTTTTTCTTGTGCTAATCAGGCTGGGCTGAAACTGTAACAGGCTGTTTGCTGTTTACTGCAAGGAGGCAAATTTCTGGGAGGCAGAGGCAGATTTTTTTTCTTGTTTTTCTCCCCAAAAGCTAGGTGCAACATACTTCGGAGTGTCTTATACACCAGAAACTACAGTATGTTTCCCATTTCCTTCTTATACATAACTCTTCTTCTGGATAGAATTATCTCCTAAATTTCTTGAGAGCCACTTTGATGAAGATAAGGCACAAGTTAGAAACCGAGAGCTTGTGAGCTGTACTTCTGTCTCAAAGCGCAAAGCCACCTGGGTGACCTTGGGCCATTCATTCTCTTTCAATCCTAGGAAAGTAGCAATGGCAAGATACTTCCAAAAAAATCTTGTGAAGAAAACTGTAGTGGCTTGTCCAGTCAGTCACCAGGAGTCATCACTGACTCAAAGGCACACACACAAAGACAAAAAAAAAAACCCTTTATGTAATTTTGTCTTTAGTATATTGAGAACAGATGTGACTTGAACACTTGCCCAACTTTATTGTTCTAAAGTTGTAAAACAAAGAATTCCCCCACCCCCTGAGCAACTGTTTCAGTTTAGTACCTAATCCAGTTTACGGGAGAGATGATGATCCAATTTAGAATAGTTATGTAGGCTTTTAAGTTGAAGCTATAACATTATGGCTTGATAATAGAACACCAGAATTGGCACTTGCTAGAAAGCAGCTGTAGCCCGTTTCCTCTGGGCCTGTGTGTAGGTTGCTTGTGTGAGTAAGATAAAGGTAAATTTTCCTGTACACCGCTTGGAGAGTCCAAGCAATGGGTTAATTCAGTCTGCTTGCCCTTAGGACTGAGGAACTATTTTTCCTTTAGCCACACCTCCTCTTGGTGTGCTCAATCCCCCAGAATTCTTCCTCAGTCAGCCCGTTTGGACGTAATTAGCTAGAGCTCTGAGCTGAATTAATCCTTTTTTGGCTTGGACTCTCTATTTGCGTTTTATTTCTCTTTCCTAACATTTCCCCAACTTTGTGAGACGTTTTTCTTCTCATCGCTGCGTTTTTCTCCAGCAGAATCTACATTTGAAGGCCAGGAGGTAAGTTGGAAGGTGGTGGGGGGTGCCCCTCAGCCGATCCTTATGGGACGGCTTCGGAGGCCTGCCGCTTGTCGTTAAAATGGCGCGGCTGCAGCGGCGAGGTTCCTACGTTCCCAGGCCCCTCGTTTGTTATTTTAGACGAAGTTTTTTTCGTTCCCCGGCCTGCTATAGAGGACCTCTGCCGCAGGGAGGAGTGAGCGATCGTCGCCATTCGAGGCGCGTTCGCTCTTCGCTCTCCCTTAGCCCCACGCTGTTGCGGCGGCCATTTTAGGCGTGAAAAAAAAAGCTCGCCCAGCCATGGCCGCCATTTTGCATCAGCCTCGTTATCAGGAGACCGCTGGAGGTGGCAGGGCCTAGCAAGGGTTTCTCAGGCTGGGATCGCCACCTTCGTCTTTTTGCCTATTTTTGCAAGCGGTGCTGGTTCCTGGGCCATACCAACGGTCATTATACCGGCTCAGGGAGGAGGCCTAAGTAAGCGCAGGCCAAAGCATTTTTCTAGTCATTCTCCTCCCTGCTTCTGCGGAGCCTTGCGCCTCGGTGCAGGCCCCAATCCTACCCCTGGGCCTCTGACTGGTATTAAGCATGGGATACTTTCATACGTATTGACTCAATTACTGTGCATATAGCAATTTTGACAAATCTTTTTGTTTTGTTCCCCTTGCAGCAACCAGTCTCTCTCTCTAACTTCTGCCTTGTCATAGCCTTGCTCCATCTTGTGTGGTCATTGACTATGGACCTGCCTAGTCCCCCCGATTCCCAAGATACTAGGCCGAGCCTCTCTCAGGCCCCTAGCAAGGGTTCCTCCTCATCGGGGAGTGGGGGTGCGGGCAAGAGTGGTGGGGGTACCTCTGGGAAACAGCGTTCCAGAACCCCTTCCGTGGCTGAGGCCAAGGATACTGAAAGGCGCCAGCGGGCCCTTGACAAGCAGTTTGAGAAGGCCAGACGCCAGGCAGTCAGGGAGCAGTCCCACTCAGGAATCCCTCCCTCCCGGGAGGATCTCCAAATGGTACTTGCCGAGGAGGTGGAGTCCCAGGACCTATCCCCAAATAGGTCATTTGCAGAGCCGGCTTCCCCGGCACCCTCCTGGGCCTATGAGCAGGCTCCTCCCCCTGGGGATGCTAGCATAGATGATATGCAGGGTGAGGCCTCACCTCCCCTAGAGGAGGTTTGGATCCTGATTCTGACTCAGAGGAATTATCTCCCCGCATGCAGGAACTGATGGCTCGTGCCATTGCCAAGGGCATCACGGAGGCCATGAAATTCAAGAATCCCACTGCAGTGACCCCAAGGGGTCCCAAAACCGATCAGGCAGCTCCCCCTCCAAGCAAGCGTGCTCGCCATCCTTCCCTGGAATCCTCGGTGGTCAGCGAGGCCTCTGCCATTGAGGTCCCTGACCCGGAGGTGCTAGGTCTCTCGGACGACGAGGACCTTCCCCCTGAAGCGCCCGCCTTTGCGGGTCTGTTCAAGCCCAGCCTTTTCAAATCTGTCCTTCACAAGGTCAAGGCTGCCACCAGGGTGGGGATCAAGCCCAAACTGGCCGCGCCGGCGGCGGATGCCACTCCGGCTAATCCCAATGCGGTCATGTTTGATGTCCCAGCACCTCAACAGGAGTTGGTTCCGGTCCCGGGGCTGTTTCTCGACCTAATCCAGCGCCAGTGGGCTCAACCAGCCACGCAGTCCTCTCCCAGTGGGGTAGATAGGAAGCTTTATACTATGGAGCCAGTGCTGGAGGACCTTCTGGCCCTTCCCACTGTCGACCCGCCCATCGCTGCACTCACTTCTAACTCCTCCCTACCGGCCGACCTTCTGGAAGGCCTTAAGGCGGAGGACAAGAAGGCGGAAAAGGCGTGCCACAAGACCCACCTGGCGGCTGCCTGGGCCATTAGGGCCTCCTTTTTCAATAGGGCTTCTGTGATCTGGCTGCGTGAGCTCCTAACCAAGCTCCCGGCGGGAGACGTCCGCCTCCACCAGGACGTGTCTAAAATAATCGCGGCTTCCCAATACGCCGCTGACGCTTCCCTTAACGCCACTAAATTCGCCTCCAGGGCACTCGGCTCTAATATCACTTCTCGCCGGCTGATCTGGCTCCGCCATTGGCAAGCGGACCAGAAAAACAAGTGGAAACTGGCTTCCGCCCCCTTTAAGGGGTCCAAATTATTTGGCAAGTCCCTGGATCCTCTCCTCATCGAGTCCAAGGACAAGAGGAAGATCCTCCCTTCTCTAAACAAGAAGCAGGAACGTAAGACCGCTCCCTATTCTAGGAGGCAGTCCTTTTGTGCCTCCGAGCCTTCCACCTCTGCCTCTTCCTTCTCTCCCTCCAATAGGTCCTTCGGTCAGCAGGGCGACAGGTCCCAGGACAGGCAGGCAGCAGTTCGGCTTCCGCAAGTATAACCGCGGTGGGGCCTCCAACAGGCCGTTCCGTAAGTCAAAGTGATTGCCCGGGCTCGGCGCCCATCGGGGGTCGCCTCCAGCTGTTTGCCCCCCATTGGGCCCAGACAACCGAGGATGCTTGGGTTCTGCAGATAGTCAGGGAAGGCCTCTCCCTGGAGTTCCTGTCCCTCCCCCCCCGGACCTTCATCCGGTGCCCAGTCCCGTCCTGCCCTCAAAAGAAGTCAGACATCTCCTAGACATCAGGGCCGTGGAACCAGTTCCCCAGGGCGAAGAGGGGAGGGGGTTTTACTCCATCCTCTTCCTTGTGCCAAAGAACTCGGGGGGGGGGGGTGGAGAGCCATCTTGGACCTCAAAAACCTCAACAGGCACATCGCCTACCGGAGGTTCAAGATGCAGTCACTGCAGACCATCCTGGCGGGGATTCGACAGGGAGATCTACTCACATCTATAGATCTCAAAGAGGCATACCTCCACATTCCCATCCGTCCTCAGCACAGGAAGTTCCTGCGCTTCTATTATGCAGGTCGCCACTTCCAGTACAAAGCTCTCCCATTCGGCCTCTCGTCCGCTCCTCGGACGTTTACCAAAGTTCTGGCGGTAGTGGCGGCCCAGCTAAGACGCAGGCCCATAAGGCTCCAGTGCTACCTGGACGACATCCTTATCCAGTCGTCGTCCAGGCAGCAGGCATTGCGGGATCTCCAAACCACTATGAGATCCCTCAGAAATCACGGCTTCACTCTAAACATAGAGAAGAGCCATCTCACTCCAACAAACAGACTTGTACACCTGGGGGCGGTGATAGATACCAACTTGTGCAGGGTTTTCCTCTCCCAAGACAGGTTGGATGGTCTAAGGTCCATGACCCACAAGGTGATGAGCTTGAGGCAGGCTCCAGTGGTCCTTCTGTCGCAGCTGCTGGGAAAAATGATCTCCTGCATTTCCATCGTGCCGTGGGCCCGCCTGCATTCCAGGGCGCTTCAGTGGCTGCTGCTGCCGCACCAGAGGGCATCCAGGAGCAACTCTCCCAGGCCGATTCGAGTTCCGCCGGAAGTGAAGAGGTCTCTCCGCTGGTGGGTGTCTCCGGCCGTCCTCAAGGGCCACCTATTCAAGGAGCCCGAGAGGTTGATCATCACCACAGACGCCAGCCTCTCCGGCTGGGGAGCCCACATGGGTTCCCTGGTTGTCCAGGGCAAGTGGTCCCAAGTGGAAACCAGTTACAGCATCAACCTACTGGAACTGAGAGCTGCTCGCCTGGCCCTGCGCCATTTCAGCCGGTCCATCCATCGTCAACATGTGCTTCTAATGACGGACAATGTGGCCACCAAGGCCCACATCAACCGCCAGGGCGGCACCAGATCCAGAGCACTGATGAGAGAGGCGGAGTCCCTGGGCCGCTGGGCGGAGCTCCATCTGGAATCCCTCCGCTCCGACCACATCTCCGGAGTGGACAACACACAGGCAGACTGGTTGAGCAGGACAACCATAGATCCTGCGGAGTGGAAACTGGACCCTCGCCTGTTCCACCAGATGTCCAACAGATTCGGAAATCCGACCGTAGACCTGTTCGCGTCCAGGGACAACAAGCAGCTCGACCGCTTCTACTCCCGGTTCTTCACCCCGGGGGCGGAGGGGACAGATGCACTGTGTTGCAAGTGGCCCCGCGAGCTACTGTAGGCCTTCCCTCCCCTGCCTCTCCTTCCTCAATTCATCTCCAAAGTCATCGCAGAGGGAGCGGAAGTTCTCCTCGTGGCCCCACACTGGCCCCGCAGGTCGTGGTTCGCCGACCTTGTCCACCTGTCGGTGTCTCCTCCGTGGCGCATCCCTCCGGACCAGATCTCCCTCAGCCAGGGGGCCGTGGTTCATCCAGAGCCCCAGTGGCTCCAGTTGGCCGTCTGGCACTTGAGGGGGACCAACTAAAAGGCCAAGGCCTGTCAGAGGAGGTAGTGAACACCATTCAGGCGGCGAGACGTCCTTCAACCACCAGAATTTATGATGCGTCTTGGGCCGCCTTCGCAAAGTGGTGTGAGGAGCTGCTCATCGAGCCGACGACCGCGCCTGTTCCCAGAGTCCTTGACTTTCTTCAAGCGGGACTCAACAAGGGCCTGGCCCCGAACACCCTTCGACGCCAAGTGGCGGCCTTGTCCACCGTCTGGTCGGGCGACCATCTTTTGCCTCTCAGCAAAATCCCGAAGGTGCGCCTCTTCCTCAAGGGCGCCTCTAACATTCGCCCTCCCACCGTTCATCGCTACCCCACTTGGCAGCTGTCCGTGGTCCTACGGGCCCTCTCCGGCCCTCCATTCGAGCCTCTACGCACTACTTCTCTTCGATTCCTGACGCTGAAGACGGCCTTCTTGATTGCCATCACGTCCGCTCGCCGGATTTCGGAGCTGGAGGCTCTGTCTGTTCGCCAGGACCTGTGCGTCATACACCCTGACAGGGTCATTTTGAGGCTGGACCCGACCTTTACACCCAAAGTAAACTCATGGTTCCATAGAGCGCAAGACATTGTGTTGCCAAATTTTTGTCCTCATCCGTCGCATCCCAGAGAGCGTTCCTGGCATAATCTTGATGTCAGGAGGGCCCTGAAGGTTTACATCGCTCGTACTGCGGAGTTCAGGAAGTCAGAGGCTCTCTTCCTCTCCTTCCAGCCTGGTTCTCTAGGGAAGAAGGTCTCTTCCTCCACGATTGGCAGGTGGCTTCGTGCCTGCATTGCGACAGCCTATGAAAGCCAATCCAAAGCCGTTCCGCGCGGCATCACCGCACACTCCACACGAAGTGCTGCTACCTCGGCGGCCTGGGCCACCCAGGCCTCGATCCTGGACATCTGCAGGGCCGCTACGTGGTCCTCTCCTTCTCCTTTTGTGCGACACTATAAATTGGACATTTTCGCCTCGGCTGAGACGTCCTTCGGCAGGCGTGTGCTCCAGGCGGTTGTGTCAGAGACCGAATCCCGGGAGCCTTCTTCTGCCCACCCAGATGGACAATAACTTGGGTATGTCCCATTGCTTGGAGTCTCCAAGCGGTGTACAGGAAAATGACCATTGGCTTACCTGAAGGGTCCTTTTCTGTACACCGCGGGAGAGTCCAACCCACCCTGGCTCTCAAGGCCGGGATTCGGGTTCTTCATGTCAACAGTACATCATCTTGGACGCTTCGCTCCGTCCGCACGAACTGACTCCTTCTAAGAATTCTGGGGGATTGAGCACACCAGGAGGAGGTGTGGCTAAAGGAAAAATAGTTCCTCAGTCCTAAGGGCAAGCAGACTGAATTAACCCATTGCTTGGACTCTCCCGCGGTGTACAGAAAAGGACCCTTCAGGTAAGCCAATGGTCATTTTCCCCTTGCACATATGTGCTAATCGTTCTAGACTCTAGGCTAGGAGGTGGTGCTCATCTCTGCTTCAAAGCTGAAGAGCCAGCACTGTCCAAAGATGTCTCTGAGGTCATGTGGTTGGTATGACTAAATGCCAAAGGCGAACGGAACACTGTTATCTTCCCACTAAAGGTGGTTCCTATTTTTCTACTTGCATTTTTGCATCCTTTCGAACTGCTAGGTTGGAAGAAGCTGGGACAAGTAATGGGAGTTCACTCCATTATACAGCACTAGGGATTCGAACTGCCAAGCTGCCGACCTTCCTGATCGACAAGCTCAGCGTCTTAGCCACTGAATCACCATGTCTACTTGTGTGAGTAGATCAAGCTAAACCTTGGCCAGTTTGTAGCAAATGATTCTCCTTTCCACATACTTGAAAGTTGTGCCATGGGCCTTTGTATTATTAACAAACAGTTCTATTTATTGATAGTGTGCGGTCAAAATTCTCCATGTAGTAATTTTAATTGTTTTAATTTTGAATTCTTTGACATGGACTGTACACCGCCCCGAGTCCCTTTCGGGAGAGGGGGCGGTCTATAAGCGCTAATAAATTGAAAATGGAATTGAATTGAAAAATACCCCAAAGCTCTGTTTTGTTGCTAGCTGAACATCTTCTTTTCAACAATTATTTCTTTCTTACTATTTTGTTCTAGTCTTTGTGCTTAATGTAGGGATTAATAGTCTCTTTCTTCATCATAAGGTCTCCTTTCCTCTTCTTCAATTATAAGAATGGCCTCTGATACTACAACGTTAACTACAGCTTCTTGATTTAGCTTGAACACAGTTCAGTACTCCGAGTGTAGTTATTCTTGATGTTTTGGAACCTAGCTGGCTATTTGATTTTATACTTTTCCAGGTGCTGCGACCCTGAGATTTTGATTATCCAAATGTACGTTGGTGTTCTGATCTAGACTTCCCAAGAGCGTGAAGCAAACTCCTGGTCCCGACAAAACCCCCTTTTATTTACTGTGAATTCTGCTCATTCACATCCAGCAAAGTGTTTCAAGGGTGGATTTACAGTCACAGACCTTCTCTGGCTTGGAGAGATGCCAGGCCGATATCTGTAAAACTTGGCAAAGAGTCTCAGAGAGTCACGAACCAACTAAGCGAACTAATTGTCTCCTGCAAACTCCACTCCCCTTTCGCTCCTTTTTCATTTCCTCTGGGAGGCGCCATTTATTGTCCACCTGTGTCCTTACTCCCAAGTCAACCCCTGTTCTTTAGCTGTTCACTTCGTGTGGCAACTTTGCGCATGCGCACACTGGGAACATGCTCCAGCTATTCGTCTGCCTCACTGATGCCTGCCTCTGAAGGTAGTTGAGAGCTGGCATACGGCCCTGGTCCCCTTTCTGCCTCTGACACAGAGCCCTCATCAAAGCCTTCCCCACACTCCAGGACTGGCCCGTGTTCCTCCCCAACCTCCTCACTGTCTGAATCTGCTGGCAGCTCCACTGGTGTGCCACAACAGTTGATGCGGGTTTAAATAATAATTGCAGATGATTTTTTTCTTTTTAAGAAATGGGCAGTTTAATGTGGAAATAGGAAGGAACAGAATAAGTCAGTGGTCACGAACTGGAGTAGGTAGGATAATACTAATACAGTCCTCCTATATTGTGATATATACACAAGAAACTTTTGGTGATTCAAAAGTTATATTGTACTAAATCGGGTCCTCAAACTACGGATATGTGCAATGAACGTTTGTGTTGCTGCAGAGAGTCTTCCCCCTTCAGGGTCTTTTTGTGCGGGTCGGGGAGTGGGGGAGAAATTCTGACTTGGGATCTGCTTCGGCCTCCTGGTGTGGGGCTTTGGACGAAGGCAGGAGGGAAGTGCCACTGGTGGCAAAGAGCTGGAGGGCCTCATTCCAGTGGGACTGCATCATGGCCTGGAACTGGCTGACCATCTCAGCCCAGTGAGCCTCCAGGAGCCAGTATCTGGCCTTATACTCCTGCAGGTCTTCCCTCTGCTTGGAAAGTCTATGCTCGTAGTCCTCAGGGAGGTACTTCTACTGAGCCTCTTTCTCGGCCATACCCAATCTGAACTGAGCCAGCTGTTTTGCCAACTCTTTCTCATGGTGGCTGCTTAGCTTCAACAACTGCTTCCTGTTGGAGCCCTAAGGAGGCCAGGCTGGCAGGTGAGGAATGACTGGGAGGGGAGGGGCGAGTAGGGGCTGGTGAGGTGCCCCTCAATGTGAGTGACATCAAGTTGGCCATGCCCATCCAGCCACAGGACCACATAGCCACGCCCACCCAGCCGGTCATTAGGCAGATCTTTTAGTGGTCCACAGGATTTAAAATTATGAATTTAGTGGTCCCTGAGGTCTGAAAGGTTGGTGACCCCTGAAATAAGCGACATTTTGCTCAAAGACAAATAAACCATAATTCTGCAACATGGCACAATTGAATAGCAAAACTCTTCCCATGTCATGTTACTTCGGATTGTAAATTTTTGTGGAGTTTTTTTTTTTTTTTTAAGTGAATGAATACTTCTTCCACTGCAAAGAACAGAAGTGTTATTATAAAGCGTACAATGAAAAGTTATAAGCCATCTTCCTGATACATGATATGCCATATGTCAGAAGTTACAAACCTCTTACTTGGTTTGCTGCTCTCTGCATCTCATAGTATTTATGTAATTCAGAAGTAGGAAAAGTTGCCTATTTCCAGTCCGTGTCATCTTTCCAATCTTGCAAGCTGCCATTTGCTACCTGGATATTTTGAGTGCAGGGAGAGAAGAGATGAAGAAACAGAGAAATCAGTACTATGAAACTCTGTGCTGGATGGGCTTACAATTGTGCTATGTAAGAACTGCATGGTTGCAGAGTGGGTGAGATGTTTCTTGCAGCATGCTTAGTGTTCTGCAAAAAAGATGCAAAACCAGTGCTGACCTTATGTGAGAGATTGTGCAGAAGCTGGGAAAGTAAAGGAAGGGATAGGCATAATGAGTCAAGAGATAGAAAGGGAGTCCATTGGCAACTTATTTTGTAAATGGAAGCTGAGCCCAGGTGACAAGAAACCTAGGGAGAAACATTTCATATCGTTCAAAGAATCTGTGCCCGAATAAATTCACTATGAAGAAGGCTTTGAAATTTTTCTTCAAATGTCCTGGACCAGGGGTATCAAACTCAATTTCATTGAGGACTACATCAGGGCTGTTGTTGACTTTGAGCGTGACCAACTGGGTAGGTATGGGCGACTGGGTAGGCGTGGCCAACTTAATGCACTGGGTGGGTGTGGCCATCTTGATGCCACTCACTGGACATGGCCGACTGGATGGGCGTGCCCAGCTTGACGCCACTCCCCAAACTGCTGGCATGTTTCCTCTTCGCATTGGGTAGACCGGGCCGAAGTCCCTTACATTTTCCTGTATGGCCCCATGGCTGGATTCGACCACATCACATGCTAAATCAGGCCCCCGGGCCTTGTGTTTGACACCCGTCTTAGACTCTGTGTTAACTAAAGACTAACAATAAAAACCCATTATTGAAGTCTGTGCTTTTTGCTTGTGTCTTGCCCATGTAAATAAACCATTGTAAGTTAAAGATTATTCTATAGGATAATGGCCTCTGGTTCATGCATTCAACAGCTAGCAATTGGGTAATATCCCTCTCTAGATTAAATATATAATCATGGTTAAAGCTAATCCCTCTATTAGTGCGGTGCTGAAAATAAATGCCAGGAAGACTTTTTAAGCCTTCAATCCTGACACGTGAGTTAAAGTATCATCTGTGTTGGACATTCCCCATCCCAGAATATAATTAATTCGGTATGAAGCATCTTCTTACCTTACCTTACCTTACCTTACCTTACCTTACCTAACCTTACCTAACCTATATAAAAATGGCTGTGCGTGTGTATGTTCCAGCACAACTCTGGAACGCCTCAAGCAATTTCAACCAAACTTGGTACACAGATGACTTACTCTCTAGAAACACATACTGTGGGAGTAAGACACCCCTAAAATCCCTCAGGGTGTGTGTTCTGTTAAGATGCAACCTGTTTCCCCTATAAATAAATGCACGGGCAACATTGGGTTATCGGCTAGTGTTGCTATATATTTAAGGAGTGCCGTGAAAACCGAGGGAGAGGTGTTACAGATTACAGATGCTTCTCCTGCTGCACAGGATGTGTTTCTTGGCATGGTTCTCATTTAACGGAACAGCCAGCACAAGTTGTTGCTACAGCTTGAGGAGGAAAAACAGGAACCTTTCTTCCCCTTCCTCAAGAATGTCATGCTTGATGTTCTTTCCTGCCTATATAAGGGGGGGGGGGGGGGAGGAGGAGATCGGAAGCCACTTTCTTCTCTTCCTTAAAAGCATTTCTCAGAGGTGCAGCTGACTTGCCAGTGAATTTTGCATGCTTACATGAAAGGACTTTGGTGGACCAGTCATCATTTATAAATTTTCCTGCTATTATGCTGATCCTGGTGTTGATTACAATTATTAAGTGTAAAGAAGCCTGTAAATCATGGTGTTATTTATTGATTTCATGTTTCTAGACAAATTATTGGGATGTCTGCATAATTACGGCCTCAGATATATTGAGTCTCATCTATTGCATTTTTGCTGAGTTAAGTATTATCTTTTCTCGAACCCTTAACTATTCTCCAGGCTTCCAGTCTAGGATTTAGATATGACACTGTTCAAGGAATCATATAGGCCAGTGACGGCTAACCTTTTCCGGACTGAGTGCCCAAAGTGTGCACGCACCCGAACCCCTCAAATGCAATGCGTGCACGGCCCCCGTGCATGCACCCCACACCCCGCACAGAGGTGGCTTGCTACCAGTTCACTACCGGTGGTATTTCGGGTCGCAGAACTGGCAGCGACTCAGGGTGAACCCCCCCCCCAAACTGATTCACAGGTGTTCTTTAGTAATCTCTTTATGTTCTGCACATGCACAGAATTTATAGTCAATTGAGCACGTGCACGCAGAAAAACGCACGTGCAGCGAACCGTCAGCAATGTTGTCAGCAACCCACCTCTGCCCCCGCATATGTACCCCGCTCCCCGTGCATGCATGTGCAGCCCCACATCCATGCTCACGTGCCCCCTGCATGTGCCCTGCCTTCCATGCATTGCTGGCAGAGACCTGAAGACCAGCTGGCTGGCAGGAGGCACACACGTATGTGCGGCGGAGTTGAACTGGGGCGACAGCTCGCGTGCCCCACAGAGCGGGCGTTGGGTGCCATCTCTGGCATGCGTGCCATAGGTTCACCATCACGGATATAGGCATTTCACAAAATTAGTAGATGTGTGTAAAAATATTCTTACCATGTCCACTGCTTTCATATACACAACGTGGCATAGACTGCACCTTGGGTTGCTACAGGCAATCCAGCTATACATATTGTACGTACTGTATATATTCAACAGCCAGAAATGTTACATAAACTAGTAATACAAAATGTTCTTTTGTTAATATCAAGGTCCTCAAAAAAACATACCCCTTCCTGCCCTCACAATGTTTTTAGCTTTCTGTCAAGGTAGATGTTTGAAGGTGTCACTGCTGAAGAGCAGAAGCAGAATTTAAATGAATTCACTATAAATCTCTTTTATTCACAGAGCATAAATCTCTTTAAGGTAATACATAGACATTTGAATCATGTAGAGTACTGTCTTCATGTATTTATCAAACTTATAAGCAATCCATCTTATCTAAGTGAATCTGGGCAGTTTGTAGGATAAATAGAATTCTAATATTCAGCTTTATTTCTTTATACTTCCTATAATTAATAAAACAAGCATTTGACTGTTTAAAAATACTGCAAACGCTGAGAAAATGAATTATAATTTTGCAAAACTAGAGACTTGGAAATTTGGAGAGAAGAGCAAAATGCCCAAATTGTCCCCTTGTCATATTAAAATGCGTCTCTTAAATAAATAAATTTATTTCTGGAGAAGTATGAATAGATTTGATGTTGGACCGGATATGCAGATAAATATGTCTTTAAAGAGTCTATCATCCAAAACTTTAATTGCAGTTTCCTGTTTTTGTCTTTTTAACTGCAGTTATTCCAGTGCAGGATTTTTTTGGTTTCGGCTGACAAAATTTGATTCTTATATCTGCTATTTGATGTGCTGGCTTCTATTTTGTCTCTACCCAGGATTGTTCCATTGTCAATCTCATCCTAATAAATTAAAATTGTTCAAAACAAAGAGCTCAAATTAGGATCTATAACAGAGGTGTCAAACTCAGTTTCATTGAGGGACGCATCACGGTTGTGTTTGACCTCGGGATGGTGGTGGTGTAAGAGTGGGTGTGGCCAGGATGGGTATGGCCAGCTCGACATCACTCGTGTTGAGGGCGCCCTCCCAAGCTCCATTTTCACTGGCACAGGGTTTCAGGAGGCCGGGGCCGCCGAAAATGGAGCTCGGTAGCCCGTTTTCGCTGGCAGAAGCACCGCTGGTTGGCCCTTCACTGTTTCCAAGGTGGCCCTGATCTAAGTACCCTGCGGGATGGAACCGGCCCCAGGGCCTTGAGTTTGACACCCCTGATCTGTAAGGATACTGTTATGGTTCCACCAAGGCCTTCTCTGTTGGAAAAGAGCCTCTTTTTTAAAAAAAAATAGTTGTCTTTTGACCCAAGGCTGAAAAAGGAATAAATGCATATTCCGGATGCTTCCTGGGAAATGCCAAAAGACAACCTGTTTGGTGAAATCATTTCCGCCTTGACCCGTTCAACTACGAGCCTCTGCTGGCTGCTACAATAACATTTCCCCTGTTCACTGCCCTTTGCTGAAATTCCATTTTTTCCCGGAGGTTCAGGTCATATTCAGATGTGCCCTGATTTTGCAACACGCTGCTTGAGGATGGAAATGCTTTTGTCTCTCTTGCGTGACTTTCCTCTTTCCTGTTGAGTTAGTCCCTCTGAGTATTGTTTAACTTTACGCATCTTTTTCTTTTTTAAAGTCAAGAATTGAACCCTAGGAGGTGAAGTTGGAGGATTGGTTTTGTTAAATATGTTCTTCCATGCTCCTGCGAGGAGTTTACACCCCAGCACTTCAGTAGAATCTCCTCTGCCAGGTGTGACGTCAAAAATGGGTTTGCTTTTCCAAAAAGCCCAAAGACGTTGCATGAACCGTGTCTTACGCTGATCGTGTAAACCAGCTAGCTCCCTTTTGTGAGTTTTTAACTGCCCTTTTCCCCTTCTCATTGTTGGAAAGAAGAGCAGTCTTGAAAAGAAATGAACTCAACCGAAGCAAATGGAGGTGAAAAGATGTTAGCTTGCCAAGCTACTAACTAAAGGATGTCTCGGCTTGCCAAAAACATGGATGAAATGGGGAACGGCGGCCTGGGGTTCCAAACAACAGTTTATGGTTTTCAGAAAATGACTTCGCCCTGCCAATGTTTGCAATGGCAAAGTCTCTCTGCTTGGCTGTCATGTGTAGCCTTTTCCTTGGAGCAGATAGAAAGGAAGCGGAATTCACCCTAACCTGACTGCAAAATATGGTAATATATGCGCTGAGATGACTTGAAAGCCAGAAACAATTTTCAAGATGTCCTACTTAATTGCTAAGTCATGCATGCGTCTGGCTCAGATGAAAGGGTTTTTTTTTGGGAGGGGAGCTAAAGGTGTGTGTGTGCGCGCACTTGTGTTTGTATGTGTGTATATAAGTGCTTCTTCTTCTTTGCGTTGATTCTCTTAGCTAAAAAAAAAAAAAACAGGGCCAAAGGAATCCCTCCTGCTAAGTAGAAGCGGAGACCTAGACAGATGCATCCTGCAACTGTGGGCCTCTATTCTCTTCCCTGTTAGCCACACTATCTAAATTTAGCCCATTGTTAGGCTTGTCTCTGATTCCTGCCAAGTCTCTCTTCTTATGGTGGAATGTAAATTCAAGATGTGTGAATAATTGTGGCACAGGACAATTCAGGGGGAGGGATGGAGCTCCCTCCCACCCCCCACGAGTGGCTGGCAGGGAAACAACACTGCTATTGTGTCTTTGGAAGCAGAGTTGTTGCGTTTTGCTGTAGTCTTTGCTGTAGTCTTTTGGGATCCTGGGCTGTTGTGTCTTTACGTACAAAGCCACCTTCTGATAGACAGCGTGAAAATGTCGAAGCAAGAAATGGGAGTGAGTTGTATTCTGTCCTCCCATCTCCTGGGATCTGTTAAAATGTGTATTTGTTCGTGGTCAGATGCAGTGACATCTAAACGTTAATATGCATTGACAGCCAGCCATAAAGATGCATTGTTTGGCCTTTGTCACTCATATAAATTGAAAGAAATGTGATTTATTCATCTTTCAGCTGAGATGGCTAAATTAATTTCTTAATATCAATATGTTATATTGACTAATTCATTCTCTCCACCTTGTTTTGGCTTAGCTATACAGTAATATGAGTTTGTTTTGGTGTAGCATAGTATGCGAATCCAGTCTCTGTGCTTTTACGTGCTGTGATTAAGCAAACATGGCTTCGCATGAAACGTGAATCCTATCAATATTGGAGTAGGAAGCCCCAATTCAATTTTCCACTTGATTATAAACTTTTTCTGGTTACTCTTTTGCCAGTTACCATCTTTCAGTACCATTAATTCTGAATTTACCTAACTTATCCTTAAATGTCCCTACTGTCTGAAGATAAGATGAATGAAAAAAAATGAGATAACAACTTATCAGCTTCAAACTAACTTTGGGATGTGTAGTAATTTTGGGTCACTTGTGCTCTCTCAGCTTGCAGTTACTTCCCTCCACACTCACAGTATGCTTTCTGTATCTGAGCTGAGATTACATTTTAGATTTCTGCTGAGTAGAGTAGAGTAGAAAAGAAATACAAGAATTTGTCTCCGGTGCATAAGCTCTCAGTGCACATACACGCAACAAAGTCATAAATAATAAAATCATAGGTTACAATGATAAATCATAATATAACAAAGTGATAGCCATAAGATACCAATAGGAGTAAGTAGTAAGAAAGATGAGAAGGATAATAGTAATATAGTCCTACTATATGGTTATATATACACTATATATATACACACAGTACTTAGGCATAAGATAGTGCTGTGGGAATTACGTGTTTAGCAGAGTGATGGCATGGGGAAAACTGTCTTTGTGTCTAGTTGTTTTGGTATGCAGTGCCCTATAGTGGCATCTTGATGGGAGAAGTTGAAATAGTTTGTGTTTGGGGTCTTTAGATATTGTCTCAACCCTCCTTCCGACCTGTGAAATATACAGGTCCTCAGTGGAAGGCAGGCTGATTGCAATTGTTTTTTCTGCAATCCTAACTATCCATTGAAGTCTCTGCCTGTCGTGTTCAGTTTCTGTACCAGATTAGATAGCTATATATAGAAGTACAAATGACAGGCTCAGTACTTCCTCTATAGAATTGTATTAGCAGCTCCTTGGGCAGCCTGAGCTTTCTGAGTTGGTGCAGGAAGAATATTTTTTGTTGTGTCTTTTTAATGACAGTTCTAATGTTAAGTGTTCACTTCAAGTTCTGGGAGATTATCGATTCCAGAAACGTGAAGCTCTCTACTATTGATGCTGTGTTGACTAATACTGCCCCTCCTAAAATCTACTATCATATCTACAGATGATACAACACCCTTTTCAGAGTGTTGAGTTCCATATTGTTCTGGTTGCACCAATGGGTCAGTTGATCTACCTCTTGTCTATATGTAGACTCGTCATCGTCCCAACTGAGGCCAATGACTGTTTATCATCTGCAACCTTTAACAGAGGGATCCTTTGAGAGAGAAAAGAGTAATGAAGAGAGCACAGAGCCCTGGGGGACACCTGTGCTAATTGTGCAGGTATTTGATGTGATTTTGCCTAGCTTCACCTGCAGCTTCCTATCTGTTAGAAATCCACTTACAAGTATGGTCAGGTACAGCTAGCTGAGTCAGTTTAGAGGAAAGAATGTCTGGAATGATGGTATTGAATGCCGAGCTTGTAGACCTTTACATAAGTCCTTGGGGATTCAAGATATTGTAAGACCGTGATGGCGAACCTATAGCACGCATGGCCAAAGTGGCATGCAGAGCCATCTTGCATGGCACGCATAGCATCGCCCATTCATCTTCTGGGTTTTTGGTGCACATGCACTCAAGACAATAAGCTGGCCTTCATGTGTGTGGCAGTGCCAAAAACTGGAAGAGCTGGTCTTCTGGTGTTTGGCATGAGCATGCACGCTGGCCAGCTGATTGTCACGTGTGCATGTGTGCCAGAAACTGGCTGGCCAGTGTGCACTGGAAACCAGCACACACACCCCGGGCAGTTGCTCTTCTGGTTGTGGCCCTGACCAGCATGCACAATACGCACACATGCTCCCTCCCTTTTTGGTATTCAGTGCCGAAAAGATTTGCCATCACTGTTGTAAGATATATATTGCCGTGTCATATTAACAGTATCATCTGCCGATCAGTGTGAGCTTTTCATTAACATCTAAATGCCTTTCTTGGAATAACCCATATAGAACTAGAATGGTCTGATCCAACATTTTAGTCTCCTTAATTGGGCTAAAGCAGAGGTGGGTTCCTACCAGGTCAGCTGAGTAAGGTACTAACTCGGCCGGGCACATGCCCAAAGTGGTTCTATTGCTCCACCATCTTGTTCTATTGTGGCACCATCTACGGTGCCGCCATTTTATTTTTTTACTTCTGCACATGCGCAGAAGCAATTTTTTGTACTTCTGTGCATCCTTGCCCGAAGCACCGAACCGGCAATAACAGAAGCTGGAACCCACCTCTGGGCTAAAGGTACAGCACTCTGTGCTCTTCAAAAGAAATACGGATATTAATGGAACAAATGAAAACTTTGCGTTTTCTTTGAAGCCTTCTTTCACACAGCACCAGCACAAGTTCCAGCCTGCACCATTCACACAAACTTCCCCAACACTGGAGTTGTTTTTGATATGTGACTTCTTTAGGTTTGGTTTACTGCCTGTGGGATGGCCAAGCGAATGCATTAGTTTGGCCTTTAGTCAGAAATCTTGTGGTGTGGGTGGTTACGAGAGTTGGCTTGCGAATGTGCAAAAAGGAGGAACACCATCAATCATTGGGAGCATGATGTCAATTGTGATAGATACAGTAGATGGCATCAAGTGACACCCCCCCCCCCGCTTTGGCATAAAAAGTGCTTCCATTAATGGACTTGCAGCAGCACTCCTAAAAATTATCTCAATTAATAGGAGTAGATACTGTGTCTAGAACAGAAGATCTCTTTGATAAAACATTTTTAAAAACTTTCATTGGACAATAGAAGAGTAGTTGCTGATTTGTCATTCATTTTGGTCTCTCTTCATCCCCTCCCAAAAAGGTGGGCAGTTTTATGGGTTATTGTTCATTTTTCCCCCCTTTAAATTTCCCTAAAAAGTTTACATTCAATTTTAAGCAAGCGTAACATTCACAAAGGTGTTTTTGAACCTGGAAGGTCAGCCATCCCTCTTGACAATACGAATCTTGTGATGATGTGTAGGTAGAATGAATGGCTCAGCCTGCTGAATAGGAACCAAGGCAGGGACAAAAAAACAAGAAGAGGCCACAAAGACCAGCTGATACTATCAGTAGTGATAGATAGATAGATAAAAGATAGATAGATAGATGATAGATAGATAGATAGATAGATAGATAGATAGATGATAGATAGATAGATAGATGATAGATAGATGATAGATAGATAGATAGATGATAGATAGATAGATAGATAGATAGATAGAGATAGATAGATAGATAGATAGATAGATAGATAGATAGATAGATAGATGATAGATAGATGATAGATGATAGATAGATAGAATTCTTTATTGGCCAAGTGTGATTGGACACACAAGGAATTTGTCTTTGGTGCATATGCTCTCAGTGTACATAAAAGAAAAGATACATTTGTCACGAATCATAAGGTACAACACTTAATGATAGTTATAGGATACAAATAAGCAATCAAATCATATTAGAAAGCAATCAATATATATTGTAAGGATACAAACAAAACGTTAGTCATTCAGTCATATGTGGGAGACGATGGATGATAGGAACAATGAGAACATTAGTAATAATAATGCAGACTTAATAGTTTGACAGTTTAGCAGAGTGATGGCGTTCGGGGAAAAACTGTCCTTGTGTCTAGTTGTTGGTATGCAGGGCTCTATGGCGTCATTTTGAGGGTGGGAGTTGAAACAATTTATGTCCAGGATGTGAGGGGTCCATAGATATTTTCACAGCCCTCTTTCTGACTCGTGCAGTGTACAGGTCCTCAATGGAAGAAAGGTTGGTAGTAATTGTTTTTTCTGCAGTTCTGATTATCCTCTGAAGTCTGTGTCTGTCTTGTTGGGTTGCAGAACCAATCCAGACAGTTATAGAGGTGCAGATGACAGACTCAATAATTCCACTGTAGAACTTATATTCTGATGGTGCCATTGCCCAGGTTAGCCAGTGTAAATCCAGTTCAAGTTTCTAATGCACACATTCCCAACTTGCTACTCTTCCCCACAAGAGCGGTTGTTCAGGTACAAAATCATATGTGCCATTCCCTTAAACTCAAAATAATTTGCGCTTAGATTAGGAGGTTAATGGATTTTTCCAGGTAATTGGATGAATCACAAAGGTGAGAACAGCAACTACAAGGAAACAAAGATGTCCTGCTCTCAGCGGTTCTATGTTTCATGTTTCAAGATTTGAAACAATAGTTCTCTCCCCCTTCCTTAGAAAGGAGCCAGCTGTTCTGAACAGCTTGAACTTGTCTTGTAAACTTCTTCTTCCGGGGAATTGAGAGTGAACTAGAAGTGGGGGGGGGAATTATTTAATCAACTTATTTGACTGCCAATCTCAAACTAATGTCCTTGGGCAGCTGACAATATTATAAGTCAATAAAACCCAAACACATATAAAAATTAGAAGGCAGCAACTGAGAAAAAAATCACAAACATAAATTACCATAACTAGAAGGTGGGTTCCTTCGCACATCTGGCGCCCCAGGCTCTAGTATAAAATTTGGTCTTTGAAGACCTTATGAAAAGCCAGCAAGGTTGGAGTCAGCCTGGTCTCCGGAGGGATGATGTTCCCACGGGTACACGGAAAAGCTTTTCCTTATGGGACAGTCCAGGAAACTAATGGACAATTGGGATTGTTCCGGAGCAGGGGTGTCCAACCTTGGCAACTTTAAGTTTGTGGACTTCAACAACTCTGGGAGTTGAAGTCCACAAGTCTTAAAGTTGCCAAGGTTGTAGTGGTGGGTTACCAATTTTTTTTTACTACCGATTCGGGTTTGCTTGTGCGCGCAATGCTTCTGCGCAGGCGCAGAAGCATCCGGGAAGGTGGGTGGAGCCTCCCACCACCGCTACTACTGGTTCGTCTGATCCGGGCCGAACCGGGAGCAGCCCACCTCTGCAAAGTTGGAGACCCCTGTTCTGGAGGGTATACACCATGATCTAATCAAAGTCCTCATGGCCATCTGGAATGAGAGGGTGACGGGAGCTAAGAAACAGATTGCATCTGGGCAACCTCTCATGTCTCGGGGGCCTGGATGAGAACCTTGAGCAGCACTGGTAGAGGACAAGGAGCAAACCTGATTGAACATGTCCTTATCACAATGACGCCTACTTCCTTGTGGTATGGACAGCAAAACATTTGTCAGGGTTCCAATTAACACCCTCAACGAAAAAAGACTCCGAGGCTTGAGTTTCCTCAAAGTTCCATTTTATTGGAAATGTCATATTGGCACATCTGGGAAAACTTGAATATAAAAGCTTCCAAGTTTTCCCCACCCAAATGAAAGTTCAATTCCCTTTCTAGCACCCACATGTCCATCACATGGTTCAATCAGGCACCGTCCCAACTGAAGATGCCTCCCAGTCACGCCACTCCAGGTGCAAGGCAAGATGTCCTTGACTCTCTGAGAAAGGGATGTTATTTAGACTATATATCTCCCATACTACATATAATCCCCCCTCCCAGTTTCCCACAGCAATAAATGTGGTAGGCCTGAAGGCCCAATGCAAAAGATGGCTTCCAGGCCTAACAACATTACTGTTTCTGCCCTTATTGCATCTACAGATAGCCACTCATTTGTTTTTAAAAGCAAAGACATAATTGATCAAATAAATCAGTGACCCCTAACTTTTTGGGCGCTAGGGACCGGTTCCATGGAAAGAGATTTTTCCCTGGACCAAAGGGAATGTGGTTTGCGAGCTGCCTTTATCCCGTGGATGAGGTTTAGCTTGTTTGTGCAGCCTACTTTCTGGCATGCTGTGGCCTGGTGCCAATCCATGTGCCAGAGGTTGGGAACCCTTGAAATAAGCGACTAAGTTTAAAAATAAGCAACTGAAAACTTATGGTTGGCCAATCTTCTTCGAAAGAATCTGTGTCATGGTCTATCACATATGTGTTAATGTGAGAGAAGATGTTTTGATTGTCTGCTTACCTTGTCTTGAAATTTCTTCTGGAATTCCGGTTGCTACTCTAATTCTAGCAGTGGTCTTTCTTACTCTATGGATGGGCAGAAGTTTCATGATAAACTTTAAAAAGAACAAGTTTAATTTGTTTTGCATGCACACAGCCTTCCTTGTGAAATGAATATTTATAATCAAATGGTTATGGTATTTTAAAAAGTCATATATTCACTGTTTTACAGACTGTGGCCTACTTCATATGATCCTTTGAGTTCAGAACTTTCTATAAAGCACAGTTCCAATTTGTTGTTTCTGTGACAATATAAGCAAGTCATTTTGAGTACTTTGGTTCAATTTTTTTCCATCCTGCTTATCACAGTTACTGATGGATTACATTGTTGTATTTATGATGCACTGAAGATTTTTACTACTTGGATTAATAGGTGACGGCATTCTGCAAAATTGCAGAAGCAATAGTAGAATAGAGTCCAATTGGTTGAAAAGTCTTTATCCTTCTGCAGGCTTTGTGTGTGTGTGTGTGTATTCCAGCATGACTCTGGAACACCTTGAGCAATTTCAACCAAACTTGGTACACAGATAACTTACTCTCTGGAAAAAAATACTGTGGGGATAAGACACCTCTAACACCCCTCGGGTGTGTGTTCTGTTAAGATGCAGCTTGTGCCTTTAAATGGCTTCTACTGTCCCGCCGTAAAATGGCTTCTACTGTATAGCACAGTGGAGTTGCCATGGTAATGTCTTCACAGTACTCCACAAGGGGGAAAATCCAACATTAGAAATTATGTTTGGTCTGGACATTTTCCCCCTATAAATAAATAAATAATCAGCTAGTCTGAGAAAAAACTTCATGGGAACAGGATGAAAAAAACATGTTTACTATACTACCTAATGTTTGGTTCTTTGGATGGTTGATAAGATCTGGAGACTTCTGACAGTTCATGTGGATACTTGCAGGTGTTAATACCAAAATAAGCTTATGGTTAATATCTTAGAATATTTTGCCACCCTGCAAGATTTCATCTATGCTTTTAATATTTGGGTCCAGCAGTCACTACCTATAAAGAAACATGCTGACTCAACTTCTACAAATAAAGTTATAGCCCAATCCACTGTTTGGTGTGCTACTGATTTAACTACTACCTCTTTAATAGCACCGTTGAAGCTCTAATCACATTGCAAGTCACAACACTGCAGGATTATGGATGGTTCTAAATACTTTCCAGACTATTTACTCAGTGTTTACCTTGTTTTATTAAACAAACGACTACTTTGGAAGTCATCAGAGTAGCCAGAATGGACTGTGGGCACAGCAATAGATCACTGGCTTGTGATTTTTTTTTTTTCCAGTTTTGGGCAATGTTTTCAGCACTGCCAAGAACTTCTTCATTATCTGCCACAGAATGCCAGGATTTTAATCCCTAGAATGATGCCTGAAACGTTCTTTTTTTTTAAATAAATGTTTATTTATTTTTCTTTTAAAAAGACAAAACAACACATACAGCACAAGAGCAGGGAAGTAAAAAAAGAAAAACACACATTTTCATCAAGCATGTTGTTTGGTTACAAGTTTTTGTGCGGTGGTTTTTACAATTAAGGATACGGTGACTAATTATCCATTAAACTTCTTCATTATCTGCCATTATCTGCCACACTTGGAATACTGCATTCAGTTCTGGTCGCCACGATGTAAAAAAGATGTGGAGACTCTAGAAAGAGTGCAGAGAAGAGCAACAAAGATGATTAGGGGACTGGAGACTAAAACATATGAAGAACGGTTGCAGGAACTGGGTATGTTTAGCTTAAGAGAAAGAAGGACTAGGGGAGACATGATAGCAGTGTTCCAATATCTCAGGGGTTGCCACAAAGAAGAGGGAGTCAAGCTATTCTCCAAAGCACCTGAGGGTAGAACAAGAAGCAATGGGTGGAAACTAATCAAGGAGAGAAGCAACTTAGAACTGAGGAGAAATTTCCTGACAGTGAGAACAATTAATCAGTGGAACAGCTTGCCTCCAGAAGTTGTGAATGCCCCAACACTGGAAGTCTTTAAGAAGATGTTGGATAGCTATTTGTCTGAAACGGTATAGGGTTTCCTGCCTAGGCAGGGGGTTGGACTAGAAGACCTCCAAGGTCCCTTCCAACTCTGTTATTGTATTGTATTAAACATAGTTAAGTATTTCATTGAGCATTGTGTGTTCAAATTACCATTAGTATTCTTTCTTTTGTGACAACCCTTGTTTCTTTACCTCCATAATTATATACTAGGTAACAATAAGTCTTTATAAAATTATATCACCATTCTCTAAAAGATAAGAATAAAGATTAAGTCAAAGAAAAAAAGAAACTCATTACTTCATATAAGACATTTCTACTTTCCAGTAACCTTAGAGTTTCCAATCATCCTCAACTCCAAATTTAATTTCCCATTATTATTTGTCAATCCATGTAGTCATTAAATATTTCAATCTATATTTATATCCATTGTTCATTACATCATCATTATTCCATTTTATATTATAAGATAGTCACCAGCCACAATCATACCTAACAATTTAAATCATCTCACTCTTATACATTAAATACATTATTATTCTTATCTCGTATAAGTAAATAGTCTGTTTCATAGTAAAAGCTTAATATGTATAGAAAGAGAAAAAAAAAGAGATTTTTTCAAAACATTAAGTATAACTTTCTATTATTATTACATATGAGATAGGATAAAGGAAAAAAAAAGATTCATTTCCAGATTTTTTTATCCAGCCATTGATAAAACAAGTCCCATACTTTATAGAATTGCTCATCCTCTAGTTCTCTAATTTCAAATGTAAGTTTACTCATTTCAGCACAGTCCATTATTTTCCGAACAATTTCTTCCTCTGTTGGTAATTTCTCATTTTTCCAGTTTTTAGCAAATACAATTCTAGCAGCTGTTAACACATTTATGATCAAATATTTCAAGTCTTTATTGTATATTTCTGGTATTATTCCCAATAAAAAAAGTTCTGGTTTCAAGTCTATATGTTTATGTATCATTTTCTCCAACCACATGTGTATTTTAGTCCAGTATCTTTTAGCTTCAGATGCCTGAAACGTTCTTGTAGGCTCTTCATTCCTATGCAACATCAGCTCTGCCTTTCATCCAGAGTTTTGTGAAGAATGCCTGAGGAATCCTTATTTCTTTTCCTGAACAGAGTCTGAAAGCTCTGGTTCTGAAATGGGGAAGATAACAATGTCAAATAGTAAGAGCATGGCTACATCAATTATACTGGCTTCCAGATGCTTTTTGGGTCCAGTTCAAGGTGCTGGTTATCTCCTTTAAAACCTTACGTGGCAGAGGAGCAGGTTACTTGTGGGAGCACCTCTCGTTGAAGGTATCTCTGTCCTACTAGGTTAGATAGGGTGGGCATACTCTCATGCCTTAAATTTTGCCATCAGCTGGCTCTTCAGCCATATTAAGTCCTGTAAATAAATACATACATGCAAACAAAATCCTGATTGCCTTTTCCTAAATATATTTGTTTTTTTCTTTTTCTTCCTTCCTTCCTTTTCTGTCTTCCTTCCTTCCTTCCTTCCTTCCTTCCTTCCTTCCTTCCTTCCTTCCTTCCTTCCTTCCTCTTCCTTCCTTCCTTTTTTCTTTCTTTTCTTTCCTTTCTCCCTCTCTCCCTTCCTCTTCCTTCCTTCTTTTTTGTCTTCCTTCCTTCCTTCCTTCCTTCCTTCCTTCCTTCCTTCCTTCCTTCCTACCTACCTACCTACCTACCTACCTTCCTTTTCATCTGTCTGTCTTTTTCTTTCTTCCTTCGTCCCTCCCTCCCATCCTCCCTTCCTCCCTCCCTTCCTCTTTGCAGAATACTGAAGTTTTAACATTCCCCTTCTGCTTATTCATCTTCTGATTATTTTTATTGGTACAGTTGCCTGTGGATTATGGGTACAACTGCCAGCACAGCTCAGCAGACAGTAGCAACCGCAACATTTGAGAACATTCACAGCAGTGGAACCATGGAGGATCACCATTCCCTCAGCATCCACTCCTTCCAGACCATTGGCCTCCACAATAACAAAGCCAAGTCTATCATTACTAATAAGGTGGCTCCTGTTGTTATTACGTGAGTTGCAACCACCACCTATATTCTCTGCAGATCCTTTCATCTTTTGTCTCAATCTTCTGGAGCTTCGTGGTCTTCTAAGGGCTGTAATGTTGTCTATATAAAGAGTTAGGCTAAGAAAAGAGACCTAGCATTTTATTTCCTTTCATATTGTGTGTGTGAACTTTGTATTCATACCTGGGGATGACAAAGGCTGCAGAGCACATCTGGAAAACATCTGGGGGACACCAAATTAATAAAGGCTTCTCTAAAACGAGCCGTCTATTCTTGTGGCCTACTAAATTGATTATAGCCCATTTGCCGTGGATTATGGTTAGGAATTCTGTTCCCTCACCTGATTTTGTTATCTCAGATGGGAATGGGCTGGAGAAAAATCTTGAAGCTCCAGAATGTCAAAAGTTAGGGTGGGTCTTTGTTGGTGTAACACACACACAGGAACCTGCCCTACGTATGACAGTTTGAATGTTTATTCTTATTCACAACCCCCTCCCCCCAAAAATATTAGCCACAGCATAAAATAAAATGAACAAGTTTTTGTTGGCATATAAAACTCGCACGTTAAAATCAAGAGAAGAATGACATAGGTCTCCAGCTGAATATAAAAGCTAAGCAATTCATGTCCATCTCATTCTCCCAAAAGAGATTTTCCCAATCTGATCATATGTATTATTTCCCCTTAAAACTGAGTTGCCTCATAATTGGTTTATGAAACTTAAGAATATAAATGAAGAACAGGCAACATTTATGAACTGAAAGGCACAATTTGGATATTGAAAAATAAAACAAAACAAATGGCTTTTATAGACAGAGACAATAGTCCCAAAACATAGCTTTACCAAGTGTCATCTGCACAAGCTCCTTAGATTATCCTCTGCTTCCTTTTCTTAGTCTAACTTAACCTCTAACCAACGAGAGAAGCAGCCTAGAACTAAGGAGAAGTTTCCTAACGGTGAGAGCAGTCAGCCAATGGAATAGCTTGCCTTCAGATGTGGGTGTTCCATCAATGGAGGCTTTCAAAAAAAGATTGGTCAACCATTTTTCTAAAGTCTCCTGCTCAAGGAAGAGGTTGGACTAGAAGACCTCCAAAGTCCCTTCCAATTCTGTTACTCTATGAATTTCTCTCTCTTTGCTGGATAGAATTCAGCCATACACTGTTGTTATGCCTAGGACCACCTCTGGGATCTCTGTGGGATCTTGGAGTTCTGACGATGCTGTTACAGAAAACAAAGTAATAGTTTTTGTCATGGGTGGTAATCTTGAAAACCTTTTCAGTCTTTTTCCACTGATTGTTTTTTATAATTGCAAAACGAAACAAATCACAATTGAGCCCATTATCTAAGATAATGGCCATATTATTGGCTTTACTAAGTTGAAACAAACAATTGATAGTTTTGTAATTGGTTACAGCCGGTAGTAGCAGGATCCTGGAAAGCACAAATGGATTTGAGAATTTTCACATGGTGGCAAATACGTTGGAAACTTGCTGTAATGGAAAAATGACTTAAAGTTATTGACCATGTGAAGCACAATGTAACAATTTCTGCTACCCAGTTCCAAGTTCATAAATAATCAAATCAAATAAGTCTCTTCCCCCCCTCTTTCTGTATAAATAGTTTTTGTGTATATATGTCACTGTATTGTTAATTGATTTAAAGTATAATAAGGATATAAGAATCTACCGTATTTTTCGAAGTATAAGACGCACCCTTTTCCCTCAAAAAAGAGGGTGAAAATCTGGGTGCGTCTTATACACTGAATACAGCATTTTTGGCCTCCCGAAGCTCCACCCCCTTCACCAAAATGGCCTTGCATAGCCTTTAGGAGGCTTGTAGAGTGCTCCTGGGGGCTGGGGAGGGAAGAAATTAGTGGAAAATGGACTGGTTTTTTTGCTCGTTTTTGCTCCCCCCCAGCCCCCAGGAGCACTCTACAAGCCTCCTAAAGGCTATGCATGCCCTTTTTTTTTGACAGAAAACAGGCCCTTTTGGCAAAAAACGGGCCGTTTTTTGCTCGTTTTTGCCCCCTCCAGCTCCCAAGAGCACTCTACAAGCCTCCTAAAGGCTATGCATGCTCCCCCCCCTTTTTTTTTTTGCAAAAAAAGGGCCATTTTTAGGAGGTCTGCAGAGTGCAAAAATCTTTTTTTTTAAATTTGCCTCTTTAAAATCTTGGTGCATCTTATACTCTGAAAAATACGTTAGTTCTTAGTTTTTCAAGGTAACTTGGAGATGCAATTAATGTTATTAATTGGATTGTAAATTTGTATAGACAACATAACAGTATGTATACATGTTCAGGATAAAATAGTAGAGTTACACCAACTAATTTGACTTATGGCTGTGAGTTTGTTTATTTTGTGGTAGACTTTACCATCTGCGTAAGATGTATCAACTTTCTGTGAATAGGAAATTAAGCAATGGACTCTTACAATGCTTGTTTAATCCCAAAAAACATATTTTAGTAGCAGAGAAACCAACCACGCAACTTCTGTCCTGTGTTTCTTACAGCTACAATTGCAAAGAAGAATTTCAAATACATGACGACTTATTGAAAGCCAGCTATACTGTGGGGCGGATTACAGAATCTACTCCAGAACATTATCTTGTCCAGGTGAATGTTGTGGATTATGTATGAATATTCAGAAGGAGGTGGTGATCAAAATCATTAAAAAAGAGCTTTTCTGGGCCAAAAGATCAGCAGCTCTTTTCTCACAATGGCCAACAGAGGCCAAGAAACATGATGCAGCCTTCCTATTCTGCTTCCCTGCCCAACGAGTGATGCATTGCAGCGTAATATTGCTGAATGTTTATTATTGAGCATTAATAGGCAATGACCGTAATAGGGCTGTCTTCCAGCCTATTTGCCTGATTCTCGGCAAATTCTCAATCATGTTATTTTTGTAAGGATGTTAATTGACCAATTACTTACATTACCTCTTCTGCACATTGATATCCATTTTTTTTGTTATTGTTCCATGTAGGGGAAATATTTTATGGTCCGTGATGTATACAGCAAAGCAGATGTCCTGAATACTTCCAGCACTTGTGGGGCTCCCAACTTTCGGCAGGCCAAAGGAGGATATGCAGTGTTTGGGATGGGGCAGCCCAGCTTTGGTGGATTCAAACAAGTCCTGCAGAAGCTCCAGAATGATGGTCATAAGGTCCGTATATGAAAGAAAGCCAAACTGAAAAACGTAGCTGACCCGGGAATGTTTGGAGTTGAAGTCCTCAAGTCTTGAAGTTGCCAAGATTGGGCGCCTCTGCTTAGCAATAGCAGTAGTACGTAGACTTATATACCGCTTTTCAGTGCTTTACAGCCCTCTCTAAGTGATTTACAGAATCAGCATATTGCCCCCAACAATCTGGGTCCTCATTTTACCCACCTCAGAAGGATGGAAGGCTGAGTCAACCTTGAGCCTGGTGAGATTTGAACTGCCAAATTGCAGGCAGTCAGCAGAAGTAGCCTGCAGTACTGCACTCTAACCACTGCACCACCAAGGCTTAACATTGGCTGAAAGTTCTGCATTCCTATTTGTGTCAAAACAAAAGCACCCTTGTAGCCCCCACATGTTTTTCTCACAAGCAGGGTTCAAATGCATTATAGATATGTACACTTGCTTTTATGCACATGTTATTAGATGGGAGAAAACAGTGGAACTCCCAGTTTTTCTCCATAGGCATTTTGATGTACCATTGACTTTTGCCTAACAACAGAAGAAATCTGTTTTTTTGCGGTGTATCTTTTATTCTCTTGCACACCTAGAGGTTTGCCCTTGAACAAGTGCCCTGAAGGACAAGGTGAAAAATGTGTCAGTGAACTTGTAGATCATTATTGCAGACAAGAAAAGCTTTGTATGTAAATCAGCATTTCTCTATACTCTCTCAAGAATTTAGCCAACACAGTTCTTTTTTTTTTTGTCATAGCAGGAATGCATTGTGTTTTGCATTCGTGAAGAGCCTGTACTTTTTCTGCGTATGGACAATGATTTCATCCCCTACACTCCAAGAGCAAAGGAGAACTTGAAGGAGAACCTACACAATCAGCATAGAGGAGTCAAAGTAGAAGACTTGGAAGTCTCTATTCGAAAAGAGGTGATTTTTGAGGGACGCACTGCATTTGAGATTTGCTTCAGATATATTTTCCACTTTTGGAAGTGGGTAATCCTCCACTTACGAACTATTGTTTAATGACCATTCGAAGTTACAATGGGCTTTAAAAAAGCTATTGATGACTCATCCTCGGAATTATGACTGCCCACTCCTCCTTGTAATCATGTGATTGCATTTCAAGGGCTTGGCAATTGGCTCACATTTACAACTAATTGTAGCATTCCGCAGTCGCATGCTCACGATTTGCGATTATTATTATTTTTTTGTTGCCATTTTCTGGCAGACAATCAGTGGTGGGATTCAAATTTTTTTTACTACCGGTTCTGTGGCTAGGGCTTGGTGCGTGTAGCATGGCTTGGTGGACATGGCAGGGGAAGGATACTGTAAAATCTCCATTCCCTCCCCACTCCAGGGGAAGGGTACTGCAAAATCCCTATTTCCTCCCAATCAGCTGGGACTCGAGAGGCAGAGAATGCATGGGGGCAGGGCCAATCAGAGGTGGTATTTACCGGTTCTCCAAACAACTCAAAATTTCCGCTACCGGTTCTCCAGAACTGGTCAGAACCTGATGAATACCACCTCTGCAAACAATGGCAAAAACTTCCAACCTTTCAATATGCTGGATTCACTTAACAACTGTATTGGATTGTCTAATGACCACATGAATCATTTAACGTCAGTATTGTGCCACTCTTATAGCGTCCGCAGAGAACCGCCCTGCCGCCCTGTTTCGGGTGACCCGCTCCCTTCTGTCACAGGAGCAGCGGGACCCCCCATTGCAGGGCAGGGCAGAGGAATTTGGAGAGTTCCTGCAGGATAAAATCGATCATATCCGGAGAGGTTGGACCCACTCCAGTGCTCCAGTGGGGACGTCCGAGACTAGTCTTGAGAGACCATGCTGGGAGGAGTTTGACCCTGTTGTCATCGAAGATTTGGACAGGTTGCGCGGGCGACTGCGGGCCACCACATGTTTACTGGACCCGTGTCCCTCCTGGTTGGTGCTGGCCTCCTGGGAGGGCTCACGAGGCTGGCTACTGGGACTGGTGAACGCTTCGTTGGGGGAGGGCCTGATGCCGGCCGCCTTGAAAGAGGCGGTGGTCAGGCCCCTGCTCAAGAAGCCTTCTCTGGACCCAATGGAGCTAGCAAATTATCGTCCTGTCTCCAACCTTCCTTTTTTAGCGAAGGTTGTTGAGAGTGTGGTGGCTCAGCAGTTTCCGCGCCACCTGGAGGAAGCTGATTATCTAGACCCGCGCCAGTCCGGCTTCCGACCCGGTCACAGCACGGAGACGGCCTTGGTCGCGTTGGTGGATGATCTCTGGAGGGCAAAGGATGGGGGTTGTTCCTCCATCCTTGTCCTATTAGATCTCTCGGCGGCCTTCGATACCATCGACCATGGTATCCTATTGCGCCGGCTGGAGGGGTTGGGGGTTGGAGGCACCGTGCTACGGTGGTTCCGCTCCTACCTCTCTGGCCGGACGCAATGTGTGTTGACGGGGGAGCAGAGGTCGACCGCAAGGCCCCTCATTTGTGGGGTCCCTCAGGGGTCGATCCTCTCGCCTCTCCTGTTCAACATATATATGAAGCCGCTGGGCGAGATCATCCGTGGTTTTGGGGTGAGTTACCATCTGTACGCTGATGACACTCAGTTGTACATTTCCACCCCAAACCACCCCAACGAGGCTGTCGAAGTGATGGCCCGGTGTCTGGAAGCCGTACGGGTCTGGATGGATGACAACAGGCTCAGGCTCAACCCCTCCAAGACAGAGTGGCTGTGGTTCCCGGCTTCCCGATTCAATCAGCATACTCCATCGCTGACCATCGGGGATGAGCAATTAGCCCCGGTGGAAGGGGCGCGCAACTTGGGCGTCCTCCTTGACGATCGGCTGACCTTAGAAGATCACGTGGCGGCCGTGGCAAGGGGGGCGTTCCACCAGGTTCGCCTGGTGCGCCAGTTGCGGCCCCTTTTGGACCGGGAGGCCTTGCGCACAGTCACTCACGCGCTGGTGACGTCCCGCCTGGACTACTGTAACGCTCTCTACATGGGGCTCCCCTTGAGGTGCGCCCGGAGACTGCAGTTGGTCCAGAATGCAGCCGCGCGGGTTATTATGGGGAGATCGAGATTCTCCCATATAACACCTATCCTGCGCGAGCTGCACTGGCTTCCTGTGGCCTACCGGGTGCGCTTCAAGGTACTGGTTACCATCTTCAAAGCGCTCCATGGCACAGGGCCTAGTTACCTGCGGGATCGCGTCCTGCCCCATACATCCCTGCGACCCATTCGCTCACACAGAGAGGGGCTACTCCGGGTGCCGTCCTCTAGAGAGTGCCAGAGGGCGGTGCCCAGGAGTAGGGCCTTCTCTGTGGTGGGCCCTACCCTTTGGAATGACCTCCCCCCAGACATCCGGACAACAACCGACCTTCGCTCCTTCCGTATGAAGCTGAAGACCTACCTGTTTCGTCAAGCCGGCCTGGCATAACGTTACAATCTTGCCACCCCAGGTCATTTTATAATGGGAAATTTTGTTTTTAAAGTTTTTAGAGTTTAATATTTTTGGGGTTTTAAATTTTGTAAGTATGCTTATTTATGGACTTATTTTTACCTCCTCTGCACGATATATGGTTCTATCTTGATTATTGCTCTGTACGTCGCCCCGAGTCCCTGTGGGGAGAGGGGGCGACTAATAAGTTCAATAAAATAATAATAAATAATAATAATAATAACAACTTTGGAGACTTACAACCATTGTAAATATGGTCATAACATCAAATCTGGTGGTGTGGTATCTTTGACTTAACAACCACAATGACCTAAGACTGAAATTTTGGGCTCTATTGTGGTCATAAGTCAAAATACCTGTAATATTATTTATTCTATAACTTTCACTTTCTTCATAATGTGTTTTTTTTTTATTTTGAGTATTCTAATTTATTTTTTTCCAGACACCATTGCTTTAAAAAAAAAGTAGTACAGCTTTAATTACATAACTATGTAGTCCTGCTGTCCCACTCACTCACATGTAACGGTGGTTTAGTGGGTTTATTAATATTCCCTCACAATTTCCTTCACCAGAAACCCAGAACTGTCCCAATTAAGTCAAGCCAAACACAGACCAATGCTAGTCCACAGAGCAATGGCCAATGAGTCCACAAGGCACTTGAAAGTTTCCCAAACAAGATAAACCCAGCAGGCAAAGTTAAATCCACAATACAAGGAGGTTCATGGGGCAAGAAAAGTCCAGAGTTCACAAGGCACAATCCAAGCATGGTGTCAATCTAAATCAAGGCAGGAAACACACAGCTAGGAAATGAACACATTGTTCCCAGCATTGCCTCCATCTGTCTGCTGTGTTGAATAGCCAGATTTTGGTGCAGCCCATCAAGAAGGCCGAAGCTGCCTCCTCGTGAGTAATCTGGCTGACCTCAGCTGCTGCTGCCTTTTCTCTGCACTATGTGTTCTGGGATCAGGTACAGAAGGCAGTTCTTCTTCCTCATTGCTGACTTGCTGCAGCTGTGTGCTTTTCCCCACCTGAAGCCTCAGGGCTGTCCTGCTGCAGCCAAATTCCTCTCAGATGGCTGCTCAGAGCCATTGACCAATTCCACTCCAGACCAGAGGTGGGTTCCTACCGGTTCGGCCTGGTTCGGCCAAGTAGGTAGTAAATCGGCCTGCCACGCCCCCAAACCAGTTCTCTTGATTTTTGCTTCTGTGCATGTGCAGAAGCAATTTTTTTGGCACTGCGCATGCGCACGTAGCGCAAATCAAGCACACGCGCAAAGCTCGTCCGTGAGTGAACTGGCAGTAGCAGCAGCCGGAACCTACCCCTGCTCCAGATGTGCCCGGAAGTAGTTCATCCTCCTCCGAGCTGACATCTGGAAAGGAATCAGAGAAAGCATCCGGGGGAGTCATCACAATAGTACAAAATATTTCTCTGGAGGTTTACATTTGGGAATGAGAACGGCTATCAGATTGCACGGTGTCCTTTTAACATTTCTGTGCCATTGAACTGAGATCCCATTTTAGACACCTGCACAACAAAATAGAAGCATATCTGGCATTATATTGGTATTTTAGTAGCCTTATGATGCAATCTTAATATTGGTTCTACACAGAGGTCTTATTCTACCGGTTTGGACTGGTTCGCCCGAACCAGTAGTGGAATTCGCGGTTGGCCCCACCCACCTTCCACGGCTCTACAGCATCCCATTTGCGCCCTTTCTTTTAACCAAAAGTGCATGCGCGTACGCTTACATTTGCGAACCGGTAGGGAAGGTAAGTGAATACCATCCCTGGTCCATTGTCTGCATGGACAACTGGAGATCAGCAGGACCAGAGCCGTTTCCTTTGCATCTCTACAAAGGAAACCATTTAGCAAAGTCGGCAAGTAGGTCTAAGGGAGAAAACTGCGTATCAGCAGGTTGTAGATAATGTTTTATAAAGCAAGCTTCTTCTCAGGTTGGTTTCTTGGATTTATCTGTTGAAGATACATGACTTTGCCCAGCTGAGTGAGAATATATATTACGTCTACAATGATACTGAACATTTCAAAGATGAGCCGCATTCAGTCAAAATCTTCTGTGAAGAAGACATCCAAGTGACCGAGGAAGTGTACAAAAGGCCTGTTTTCCTGCTGCCATCTTACAGGTAAATTTCAGCGGAAGACAATTTTGCCCTTATTAATAAATAATTGTACTAACTCTGACCTTATTTTTCCCCCACCATTCTCTGTTTTACCTAAGTAAAACATTACAAAACATTACAGGTAGTCCTCAAGTTACAACTATTCATTTAATGACCGAAGTTACCTCAACGCTGAAAAAACTGACTTATCACTGGTTTTCACACTTCCGAGTATTGCAGCATCCCCATGGTCACATGATCAAAATTCGTTTGCTTGGCAACTGATATGTATTTATGACAGTTGCAACATCCCAGGGTCATTTAGTAGCCATTTGAACCCTTCCCAGACAGTTTCCAGCAAGCAAAGTCAGTGATGAAAGCCACATTTACTTTAGGATCCCGTGATTCATTTAACAACAGCAACGCTTCCCTTAACAGCTGTGACAGGAAAGGTCATAAAATGTGCCTTGCTTAGCAACAGAAATTTTGGGCTAAATTCTAGTTGTAAGTCAGGAGCATCAAAATTAAAGTTGGGGAGACAGACAGCTTCCCAGATGTCCAGGTGTATAGATTATTATAGATTGCTTCCCACCAGTGACGTGCGGTGAGGTTTATGGCTGGTGAGGCTGGTGACGTCATCAGGAAGGCGGGGAATGGGACCACGTGTACTGGAGGCTGAGGCTGCCAGCCTCCAGCACACGTGATCCCATTCCCCGCCTTCCTGAGCGCGCTCCGCCAGCTCGCGCTCCGCAGTCCCCAAGAGCAGCTGCTTTTCAGTGCTTTTCTGAGCGTCTGGCATTTAGGACATCCAGCTATCTACTTAAACGCCAGACGCACAGAAAAGCACTGGAAAGCACTTCGCCTCCAAGCCACTTCGTCTTGATGACGTCGCCGCAGCGGCTGGGTGCGGCCGGACCTCCAGATATCTGGTTATTTATCTCTGCATTATAAAATGACTGGTCCTGTGGTCATATGACCACAATTTATGACATTTTTGCAGAAAACACCTTTTACTTCTTGTTTTTGACAAAAACACTCCATAGAGAACAATGAGTTTTCTTAATGATTGCTGTGTTTACTTTATTCTATTCTATTCTATTCTATTCTATTCTAATTATGTTCTAATTGTAGTCTATTTAAATTCTATTTCATTCCATTTCTATTCTATTCTTATTCTACAGTAGTTCCAATTCTGTTTTAATTTTGTTCATTCTATTCTAATTCTTAATTCCATTCTAATTCTAGTCTGTTTCCAATTCTAATTTTATTCTAATTCCAATTCTATTCTAATTTTATTGTATTCTAATTCCATTCTAATTTTATTTTATTCTAATTGTGCTGTAGTTGTAGTTGTATGAGTTAGTATATCTTCTAATTCTAATATTAATTCTGCTCTAAATCTAAGTCATGTCTATTTAATTCTCTTCTAATTCTCTTCCATTCTAATTCTATTCTGTACTAATTGTTCTTGCTTACCTCTGCTAACCTGCATGGATGAAGTCATGAAAACATTAGTATTAACACACCCACCCCACCCACACACATTTTCTTACCTGCCTTTCACCTCCCTGTCCCATTCCCATTCCCAATCTCCCCCTCTTGCTATGCCATGTCATCCACCCCTTCCTCTTCCCTAGACACCTTCCCCTCTCCTCTCCTTTCCTCCCCTCCTCTCCCCTTCCTTCCCTCCCTCCCTCCCTCTCCTTTAGCTCTGGTAATAAATCTGCCTGGATGAAGTCATAAAGGCATTAGAATTGCACCCTCCTTATTTGTCCCTATCTTCCTCTCCCTGTCCTGCCTCCATTTCCTCCCCTCTTCTATTGGACCTACTCCACTTCTTCGTCCCCCTCCTCTTTTCTTTCTTCATCATCTTCCCTTCCCTCTTTGTCCTGTCCCCCTTCCCTCTCCCCATCACCTCTCCTACCCATCCCACTCCACCTCTTTGCCCCTTCTCCCCCATGCCAGTCCCCCCCCCCATCCTGACTGACTCTCAACCTCAAGCACCTTCTCAGCCTTTTCTCTTAAAAGAGGGAAGTCTCCCCATAGTCCAGGAGCCCCACTGAAGAGCAATCTACCTCTAGAAAGGCATCTTCACTCTGATAACTGACAGCAAATGTCACTTTAGCCTGCAGGGATGAAGTCATAAAGCCATGAGAATTCCCAAGGAGATGACTGCCTCCCTTATCCTCCTATCAAAGCTTACCTGCTCCTCCACCTTTGTGACCTACATCCATGCCACACAAAGGTCTCCAGGAAGCTACCAAACCAATCAGTAAAGCTGCCTACTTGTCATATGTCTCTGTCATGTTGCCTTATTTAGTCAGGGATGCTCCTTCTGTTTCCCCATCAAAAGAGGCAGGGCACTCAAAACGTTTGAGAAATCACAGTGGAAATAGAACATGGAGGGCAAATTAAACTGCATGCAAACCTATCCTATAACAGGGGATCGATCTGCTTGTGGGCATAAGTGACAAGAGAGTCTCCTGCTTGAATAGGGGGTTGGACTAGAAGACCTCCAAGATCCCTTCCAACTCTGTTATTCCCTTATTCTAATGATGGCTCTCAAAAAGGTTGTAAAATCAGGCCTGCTTACATGATGACCCACTTTATAACCATCACAAATTATGACTGCAATAGGAAGGCTCCATTACGGTTATGAGTTGAAGACTACCTTTCATTTGTTCATATTTGACTTAATGCATTCTGTAAATTTAGCCAAACTCTATCCTTTTTCAAGTGGCATAATTGAATAGGTAAAAGTAAAGGTTCCCCTCGCACATATGTGCTAGTCGTTCCCAACTCTAAGGGGCGGTGCTCATCATATTTCAAAGCCAAAGAGCCAGCACTGTCTGAAGATGTCTCTGTGATCATGTGGCCGGCATGACTAAATGCCGAAGGCACACGGAACGCTGTTACTTCCCACAAAAGGTAGTCCCTATTTTTCTACTTGCATTTTTACTTGCTTTCGAACTGCTAGGTTGGCAGAAGCTGGGACAAGTAACGGGAGCTCACTCCATTATGTGTCGCTAGGGATTCGAACCACTGAACTGCCGATCTTTCTGATTGACAAGCTCAGTGTCTTAGCCACGGAGCCACCTCATCCCCATGATTGAATAAAGCGTGGCTTTTTCTCATGGTTAAAATTTGTCATGGTTCAAAATAAAGCCATGGCTTTAATACAGAACAGACACACGAGAAAGCAATATTATATCTGAATTCCTTCTTTTCATCATGCGCAATGTGCTGAATTAAATTTTATTATATATATTTTTATTTTTTACAAACATATCAATGGGTGAACAGTGTGGCACCGCAGTGTCATACATTTCAATGCAAATAAAGCAGTATTAATCGCATTAGTTTCATTTAACAAGCTTATATAATTTTTGTAATAATACACGTATTTTTATTAAATTATAATCTTTCATTATTTAATCATTCAATATTTCAATGTGTCATTTCTATGCCAATCACCCTATTCCAAGTGTCGTACCTTTTAATACAAATTGAATATTATTAATCATATTTATTGCTTTTAACTAGCTTATATAATTCTAATAATAGTACAAACAGTTGTGATAAATTGTAATCTTCCATTATTTGCTTGTTCAATTTATAATCCTTCATTATTTAACGTATTTTTCCGAGTATAAGACGCACCTTTTTCCCTCAAAAAAAAGGGTGAAAATTTGGGTGCATCTTATACACTGAATACAGCATTTTTGGCCTCCCTAAACCCCTCCCCCTTTGCAAAAATGGCTGTGCATAGCCTTTAGGAGGCTTCCAGAGTGCTCCTGGAGGCTGGGAAGGGCAAAAATGAGCGAAAAATGGACCTTTTTTTGCTCATTTTTGCTCCCCCACCCAGTCCTCAGGAGCACTCTATAAGCCACCTAAAGGCTATGCATGCCCTTTTTTGACAGAAAGGGCCCATTTTCATGAAAAATGGGCTGTTTTTTGCTCGTTTTTGCTCCCCCAAACCCCCAAGAACACCCTACAAGCCTCCTAAAGCTGGCTGGGGAATTCTGGGAGTTGAAGTCCACAAGTCTTAAAGTTGCCAAGTTTGGACACCCATGTCCTAAAGGCTATGCATGCCCTTTTTTTTTGACAAAAAATGGGCCTGTTATTGGGAGGTCTGCAGAGTGCAAAACCTTTTTTTTTTAATTTGCCTCTTCAAAATCCTGGTGCATATTGTATTATGAAAAACACAGTAATTATTCAATATTTCAATATGTTATTTTTATATCAATCACCTATTCCACATGTCATACATTTTAATACATAAATAAATTAAATTAAATTTATTTACTTTAATAAATAAAATATTTTTGTTCATATTTGTTAGGTTTAGTATGTTTTTTTTTAAATGTGTCTATCCGAGAACACTTTCAAAGCTTGCCTGCATGTTGACCGAGGGTGTTTTCCCCCCAAAAAACTAGAAATAATTCATTTTTCTTGGCAGGTACCATCGGCTGCCTTTGCCTGTGAACGGAGCGCCTTTAGAAACACAGTTTGATGCTTTCATCAGTTTCCTCCGGGTAAGATCTGATGCCAGATGTTAATCTACAAGCTGTCTTTTGTTTACCATATTTTTCGGAGTATAAGACAGACCTTTTTGCCTCAAAAAAGAGGCTGAAAATCTGGGTGCGTCTTATACACTGAATACAGCATGTTTTTGCCTCCTAAAACCCCGCCCCTTCACCAAAATGGCCGTGCATAGGTTTTAGGAGGCTTTCAGAGAGCTCCTAGTGGCTAGGGAGGGTAGAAGTAAGCAAAAATGGGCAGTTTTTTGCTCAATTTTGCCCCCTCCCCCAGCTCCCAGGAGCACTCTATAAGCTTCCTAATGCCTTTTTTGGACAAAAAATGGGCCTGTTTGTGTGAAAAATGGGCCATTTTTTGCTCGTTTTTGCCCCCCACCCCCAGGAACACTCTACAAGCCACTTAAGGGCTATTCATGTCCTTTTTTTGACAAACAATGGGCCACTTTTGTGTGAAAAACGGGCCATTTTTTGTCCCCCCCCCTCCCGCCGGAACACTCTACAAGCTGCCTAAGGGCTATGCATATCCTTTTTTTGAGAAGAAAAAAAGGGCCCGTTTTTGGGAGGTTTGCAGAGTGCAAAACTTTTTGTTTAATTTGCCTCTTCAAAACCTTGGTGTGTCTTATACTCCAGTGCGTCTTATACTCCGAAAAATACGGTAATAAGCTGGCTTGGAAAAGGAAGCGCATACGAGATGCTTGTTAGCAGAAGCTGGAAATTCTTCCTGTTGGGTGGAGGTGCTACAAACATTTGCTCCCCCCCCCCTTCTGTATTTACATCTGCCGAGTGAAGTTTCATGTGTCTATTTCTGGATCCCTCTAGCTGGTGTTTGAACATATGCATTTGCTAGACGCCTGTATGTGCTTTGGGCTCATGACTTAACTGTACGGTTTTGTTGTGCCAAACGTAAAAAGTCTAATCCTCCCACAGACACACACCATAAAAAGAATTACTGCACAAGCCAGCAAGAAATTAAACTTTGAAGGGCCCGTTTATTTGAAAACCATTAAAATAAATGCTTAGTTTTTTGGGTGTTGGATCAAATCTATAATACTGAATTTAATTAATGGGCATCCAATTGCTAGTTGCAGTGCCAGTGTTTACTTTGGACCTTCCATTGTTTTGCTAAGGCTGGAGACAGTTTTGGGAGATACTAAAAATATGCAGTGTTATGGGAACAATTCAGGGTTAAAGTAATTCCAGGATAGATTCTAAGCTGTGTTTAATATGTTAATTTAATTTGATTAAGAGAAGAAGAGAGGCTTTCTTTGTTTTGGGAAGTAATAAGCCATTCAGTGGCAATGATATGTATATTTTCTTGGGAGAATGTTTCGTTTTCCTTAGAAAAAGATTTAAAAAATAATGTGAGACTTCAGACAAGATTTTTTTTAAAAAAAATCACATAAGATTAAAAGGTAAGCCAGTTTGGTGTAATGGTTAAGGCATCAGACTAGAAATAGGGAGTTCTAGTCCTGTCTGAGGCACCAAGACAGCCAGTCCCACACATTCAGCTCTAAGAAGACGACAATGACAATCAAAGTATAAAAAGCTTGGCAAGAAAGTTGCAGGGCCTTACCTAAGCACTTCCTTGGAGTCAAAACTAATTCAAAGATACACACACACACACAAACGCAAAACAACAGCAGAAATGTTTGTTTGCTAGTAGCTATTATTCTGTGCATTAAGCTATGTAAATAGGATATTTAGAGTTACAGTTGTATTTACAGTTACTACATTTGTCTAATCACTGTCTGTCTGTCTGTCTGTCTGTCTGTCTGTCTATCTATCTATCTATCTATCTATCTATCATCAGTGACGTACGGTGAGGTTTATGACTGGTGAGGCTGGTGACGTCATCAAACCGCATGGTTGCTCCGATCGCACGGGCGCAGCCCAAACTGAGAAGTTTTTCTTCTCAGAAATGTCAGAAAGGGACAGACAGGCTGCCGCAGCTCCACTGAGAAGACATTTCTGAGAAGAGAAACTTCTCCTTTCTCCTCCTCCTCCCCCCTTCTAGCACTGATGATGTTACCTAGGCATTTTTTGCATCGGGCAAGCCCGGGATCCTTGCAAGGGGAATGGGACCACGTGTGCAGGCGGCTCCTCAGCAGTGCACAGCCTCAGATTAGCACAGCCGCAATCCCCTTCCCCTGCACACGTGGTCCCATTCCCCTCCTTCCTAAGCCAACATGAAAGGGACCGCGGCTGCGCTGTTCTGAGGCTGGCATTGAGGAACCGCCTGCACACGTGGTCCCATTCCCCTTGCAAGGATCCCGGGCTCGTCCGATGCAAAAAATTGTGAGATCGGCACACCTGGGGCTGCTGCTGAGATGTCCAGGGAGGCTAAATCAAGCCGCGCGCCTCTCACAGCCACTTTCACGGCTTCCTGGAGTATTTTTTTTTTATTTTCATGATGAGAGCGGTGAGGCTCTGCTTCCCCTGCCTCGCCTGACTGCACGTCACTGCTGTCTGTCTGTCTGTCTGTCTGTCTGTCTGTCTGCCTACCCACCCACCCATCTATCGTCCGTCCGTCCGTCCGTCCGTCCGTCCGTCCGTCCGTCCGTCCATCCATCCATCCATCCATCCATCCATCCATCCATCCATCCATCCATCCATCCTTCCTTCCATCCATCCATCCATCCATCTATCTATCTATCTATCTATCTATCTATCTATCTATCTATCTATCTATGTCAGGGGTGTCAAACTCAAGGTCTAGGGGCCGGATCTGGCCCACGTGGTGCTTAGATCTGGCCCACGGGGCCACCCTGGAAACAGCGAAGGATCGGCCTGCAGTGCCTCTGTCAGTAAAAACGGAGCCTGGGAAGGCTGCACACAGCCCTCCTGAGCTTCATTTTCGCTGGCAGAGGGCTGCAGGTGCCCCCGCCATGAATGATGTAGAGCTGGCCATGGCCACCATGGCCACGGCCCCTCCAGCCCCCCCAAGGTCAAAGACAACCCTGATGCGGCCCTCAATGTCACCCCTGATCTATGTTATATAGCCATCCATCGCACGTGTGATTTTGGTCAGGGAACAATAAAAACAGAACAATAAAGATACATTTAAAATAAACATAGAAAACAAGAAATATACATATAACAGAAGTAAGTAAGAGTGTTTAAAAACTTTTATATAATAAAGACATTTTGTGGGCTCTCTAGTTCTAAGGGATCTTGAGACTTGCTAGAAAGATCATGTCTTGAGAGCTCTCTAAATGGCCAATAGGATTGAGGCTAATCTTAATTCATATTTTGAGAGTGAATGGGTAGGAACGGAACTAGAAGAGGCACCAGTATTAACTCAGGGTTGACCTGTGGGATCTTTTGCGCTCTCTTGAGTTTGGTTATTTTCTTGCAACACTTTCGTTACCCAACTAGGTAACATCAATACTAACCAAGCTTAGAAGAGGCTGATAGGCCGTCTAATCGCATTTCCTGCTTGTTCAGAAGGAAGAGGGGTTGACCAGAAAGGTCATTGTCCCCTTTTTGGTTACCCATGGGTGTTTTCTTCTCTTGGTCTGGAGCAACACCAGACAATGTGTGCGAACTTTAAAATACTGTATTTTTCGGAGTATAAGATGCACTGGAGTATAAAACCCACTAAGATTTTGAAGAGGCAAATTTAAAAAAAAGTTTTTGCACTTTGCAGACCTCCCAAAAACGGTCCATTTTTTGTGAAAACTGTTTGTTGTCAAAAGAAGGGCATGCATAGCCTTTAGGAGGCTTATAGAGTGTTTCTGGGGTGGGGTGGGGGCAAAAATGAGCAAAAAACGGTCCATTTTTTGCTCGTTTTTTCCCTACCCAAACCCCAGGAGCACTCTGGAAGCCTCCTAAAAGCTATGCATGGCATTTTGGTGTAGGGGCGGGGGTTTGGGAGGCCAAAGATGCTGTATTCAGTGTATAAGATGCACCCAGATTTTCACCCTCTTTTTTGAGGGAAAAAGGTGCGTCTTAATACTCTGAAAAATATGGTACTTGGTTTTGCCATTTGGACAGGGGAAACTAGAGTGAGATGCAGGAGCCCACCAAATGGCTCATTTGACTTTGTGTTGTCACTGGGGACTGGGAGGTTGCGGTTAATTGGTTTTTTAAAATTTGATTTTTATTTTCTATGTTGTTAGTTGCGAAATCGTGTCCGATCCAACAAATGTGTATAATTCTGTCTTACAGGAAAGTCCAAATCTTCTCCTTCTACAAGATCCCAGCAAGCCACCTCCTGCCTTGGTGTTTAGTTGCCAAACTGGTGTCGGGACAACCAATTTCGCCATGGTCTTAGGAACTCTGCTCCTCTATCACCGTAAAGGTGGCCTACAAAAACAAGAGTAAGAGCTTTGTAGCTTCTCCTACTTGGATGAAATGAAATGGGGATTATTGATTAATCATGATTATTTATAGGCATTGAAAATCTGCTTACATCAATAAGGAATAGTTCTGTTCCTAACTTAGGGACGTTGTATCACAAAATGAGAGGAATTAGAAACCTTTTCCCCTTATATATATTTAGGATATTATCTCAGTGAAGCATTGATTGAACTGCATTGTTTACATAATGATTGACAATTTGCGCAACATTAAGAGAACAAAATATTTTGATCTTAATTCCATCCCTCTGTTTATGCAGCCTAGAACTGTGATGGCTTTTTTTGGCAGGGGCTGCACACATTGCTGAAAAAGCCAACACAGTTCTAGGCTGCATAAACAGAGGGATGGAATCAAGATCACTTGAAGTGTTAATACCATTTTATAATGCCCTGGTAAGGCCACACATGGAATACTGCATTCGGTTTTGGTCGCCACGATGTAAAAAAGATGTTGAGACTCTAGAAAGAGTGGAGAGAAGACCAACAAAGATGATTAGGGGACTGGAGGCTAAAACATGAAGAACGGTTGCAGGAACTGGGTATGTCTAATGAAAAGAAGGACCAGGGGTGACATTAATAATAATAATAATAATAATAATAATAATAATAATAATAATAATAATAATAATAATAATAATAATAATAATTTATTAGATTTCTAGACCGCCCCCTCTCCCCGTGTAGCAGTGTTCCAATATCTCAGAGGTTGCCACAAAGAAGAGGGAGTCAAACTATTCTCCAAAACACCTAAGGATAGAACAAGAAGCAATGAGTGGAAACTAATCAAGGAGAGAAGCAACTTAGAACTGAGGAGAAATTTCCTGACAGTTAGAACAATTAATCAGTGGAACAGCTTGCCTCCAGAAGTTGTGAATGCCCCAACACTGGAAGTCTTTAAGAAGATGTTGGATAGCCATTTGTCTGGAACGGTATAGGGTTTCCTGCCTAGGCAGGGGGTTGGACTAGAAGACCTCCAAGGTCCCTTCCAACTCTGTTATTCTATTCTATTTTCAGTAGGGGCATCAAGATTTCATGTTTGATCAAGATGAATGCTATAGGTAAAGGTAAAGGTTCCCCTTGCACATATATGCTAGTCGTTCCCGACTGTAAGGAATGGTGCTCATCTTTGTTTGCCAGCGCTGCCTGAAGAAACATGCTGGTCATGTGGCCGGCATGAATGATATGGCTTCTTTTTAAATGTAATTTTATGTAATTGCGGTAGTACCAACCAATATAGTAATAGTACACCAAATGTAAAAGATTGTATATAAACAAATTCTTTGCTTCAAGTAGGAGCTTGTATTTTTTTTTCTTTAACTAAGTGGTGTTTGTGAGAGCAGAATGAAGTGCATCACATAATTTTAATAAAAGCAAAATTAGAAAGTTTGTTACACTGTTGTGCGATTCCATGCATTAAGGCATATCTTTAACATTATCCAATCACAGCCTTCCACAGTCTCCCAAATATTCACCCAGAGAACAATTTCGGATTATTCAGAACTTCATTAGCATGGTAGCCAACGGGCAACAGATAGTGGAAGAGGTGAGTGAATCTAATTGTATATTGTTCCTTTAGCCTCAGTGATCTTCTTATACTTCATTGTCCCTTATTCCCATTGAGGATAATTAATATCTCTGACAGAGTTACTTGTCTCAATCTGTGACAGCCTCTGATAAAGATCGGGACACTCTACAAATTGAGCAGAAGAACACAGAAGTTACCCAGACAAATTCATGATGCCTTCTTTAAATGAAGTATCATATAGTTTGTGTGTGTGTGTGTGTGTGTGTGTGTGTGTGTGTGTGTGTGTGAGAGAGAGAGAGAGAGAGAGAGAGAGAGAGAGAGATTACAATTCTCTGTGTTTGATTATATTAATTGTAGGAGATGACTATGCAGAGCCCGAGGAAGGGTCAAATTAATCATCAGTCATGAGTCCCTGCATGCCCACAAGAGATCTAAGTCCAGCCCATCTTGAATGCCTCCTTAATTCCCGCTCATTTCCCTTGACCATTAGTAGCTCAGATTCTTGTACAGAGCTTAGGGTTGCAATAAATCTTCATACTCATTTGAACTGCCTGAATCTCCTAATTTCCCTGGTGCTTGACATTAATGTAGCCATTAATGAGAAAAAGAGCCTGATTGTACAAAAAGAAATATTGAGTTCTCTCCATTATGACTAAAAAGACAACCTGCCTCAACTTGGATGCTCATCCAGAGGTTTTTGGGACTGCAGTATTCAGAGTTGAAAGAGGCTGTGAGATTGGAGAAAGTTGTCCAAAATAGTGATATTTTATTGAAGAAACGGTCTGAAGACAATGGGGAGTGGGTGATTATTCTATGTAAAAAGTAAACTAAGATAGAGATCACATTTTGGATGAAAGAGTTATTTAGCACGTATAGCATAATAGTTAATTTGGCCCTGTAAGGGATTAAAATGCGAAAACTTCATTCTTTCTTCTGATAAGTTTTCCTCTACCCTTTTGTCTGTTTTTCAGTAAGCTAAAGCTTTTTATGCTGAGGTTTTTTTTCAAACGGACATTTTTCATTTTAGCTGTGCCTTTATGTCAGCATTTTGAGTAAAGGGGAAAAGAAGGGTGCATTTTTAAGAGGGGGAGAAATTGACAGTTTTTCTTCTCCAAACCCATTTAATTTATTTGTATGTCGTATTTCTTAACCACCCATCTCCCTCAGAAATGATTAGAAAGTTGTCAGGGAAAAAAAAAATGCCCTGGGGAAATCTGAGATCAATGGACCGTGGCTGATTCCCTTCCGCATATCTTTTGAGATATTGAGAAAAATAAAAGTCTTCAAAAGTATTCTAATTAATAAACAAACTTTAATAATAAAATAAAAAGTAAATGAAACAGAAAATAACTAATTGTTACATTTTGATAATAAAAGCTACGTCTGCCAAGCTGGCAGCCGAACAAAGAAGAAGAGAATTTTGTTCTGGAATGTGTAAACGCATGCGCAATAAATCACTTTCAGATAACATTTTGTTTTATGACCTGCGCAATAAAGCTTTCTTAGTTTAACTCTTGAGTGTCAGTTTAGGCAGTTCAGGCCTAGCAAACCTTTTAACATCGTGACACCCCTTCTTTTGCTAGTCTGGGCTGACGTCATCAAATCATCAATTAAGGCACATCTTCTTTCGCAGATACTCGTGTTGATTTGCGGCAAGTGGTTTGTTAAGCATGTCTGCGATCTGATCATGTGTAGAAACATATTGCAATTTAACAAAACCTTGCTTAACTAATTGCTTTGTGTTTTGATAACGAATGTCAATGTGTCTGGACCTAGAACCTGTAAAATGTGACTCAGAAATATAAACCACAGATACATTATCTTCCATCACGGTGATTGGTCGAATCGGACGTGTCCGGATATCTGTGATCAAAGCATCAAACCACGTTAGAGAATTACAAGCATCTGAAACACAAGCATATTCAGCTTCAGTAGATGAACATGAAACAAAACTCTGTTTTCTCACTTGCCAGTAAACAGGACAACCATTTAGGAACATCATGTAACCATAAGTGCTTTTGCGTGACTTCTTGTCGCTCGCCCAGTCGGCGTCAGAAAAACAAATCAACTTTGGTTGATCAGTGTGTGTTGGTTCTAGCAATAACTTCATGTGTTTAGAGTGTTTCAGGTATTTCAACAACTTCTTAATGCATGACCAATGAAATTGTGTTGCCTTACCTACGTGTCGTGATAAAAGATTAACACTAAGTGCGATGTCAGGTCTGGTCCAACTACTAATGTATAATAGTGAACCAATGACTGAACGATAAAGTGTTTGATCCTCGAACTCAGGACTTGGATCATGTGTTAAGTTGTGAAAATCTGTTTGCATGGGTGTCTTTGTTGTGCTAGCATCTTTCATGTTGCAATGATGTAGAATGTGGTCAATTTTCTCTTCTTGTGAAAGACTAAACCCCTTCTGTGTCTTTTCAATTTGAACACCTAAATAAGTGCTAATGTGTCCTAAAGATTTTAGTGTGAAGTATCTCTGCAAACTTTTGGCAAAAATCTCACTCATTTTCTTATTTGGACCAATATAAACAATATCATCAACATAAACAAGAATTATCTCATATGCATTGTTAGATCTTTTTGTGAACACGCATTCATCAGTTTCGGACTTAATAAAGCCCATTGAATTTAGTTTGTCAGTAAGACATAAATACCACATTAAACCTGACTGTTTTAGACCATAAAGACTTTTGTTCAGGAACCAGGTATCCCCTTCTTGCTTTCGGAATCCTGGAGGGCTTCTCACGTAGATCTCTTCATCTAGGTCTGCATGTAGATAAGCTGTGTCCACATCAAATTGGAAAACTTCTAAACCAAGAATAGTTGCAGTGGTTAAGGCAATTTTTACACTTTCAGTTCTGACTGTTGGTGAGTAAGTGTTTGTGTAGTCCTCAGGATAACGTTGAGCGAAACCCTGAGCTACAAGTCTGGCTTTGTATAAAGACTCACCATTCGGTTTCTTCTTGATTCTGTAGACCCATCGGGTGCCAATGACTTTCTTGTTTGCTGGAGGTTTTGCAGGTGTGAATACATTAAGTTTCTTTAAACTGTCCATTTCATCCTGCATTGCATCATACCACTTGTCTTGCTCTGAATCAGGAAGCTGTTTGATTTGTGTGAATGTCTCTGGAGGAAGAGTAACGTTGCAAATCAAAGGTACTGGTGTTTTTGTCAGTTGCCATGAATAACGTTGTGGAGGGATTCCTTTTGTGGCCCTCTTGGAGCGTCTAGGAGCAACAGTCCAGTCTTCTTCTTCTTCATCATCATCCTCGTCCTCACGTTCGTCGCTAGCATCAGCATCCGCGGCTTGCGAAGACGGAACATCAGGTTGTGAAGAACTGGTAGAAGGAATATCTGCCTGCGACTTGTCATCAGGCTGCGTGGCATCTGGAACACCATCTCTAGGAAAATATTTTATTTTATTTATTATTTTATTATTCACACTTATAGACCGCCCCCTCTCCCGGAGAGGACTCGGGGCGGTGTACAGTCACTAAAATACGTTGTAAAATACATACATAAACAGTTAAATAATTAAATACGTAGGTGAAGGAGGTTGTGAGACTGTAATAGAATAATAAATATAATACGTTAAAAGCCTATTAAAACCCCAAACCCAATTAAAATAAATGAATCCCGGGAGGTAAAACTAAGAAAGTGCCAGGCCAGCTGATTGAAATAGGTGAGTCTTTAACTTTTGCCGGAAGGAACGGAGGTCGGTGGTAGTTCGAATGTCCGGGGGGAGGTCATTCCAGAGGGTTGGGCCCATCACAGAGAAGGATCTACTCCTAGGTGTCGCCCGCTGGCATTGCCTAGCAGACGGCACCAGGAGGAGCCCCTCCCTGTGTGAGCGGATAGGTCGCAGGGACGTGTGTGGTAGGATGCGATCCTGCAGATAACTAGGTCCTCTGCCATGGAGCGCTTTAAAGATGGTGATCAATACCTTGAAACGCACCCGAAAGGCCACAGGTAGCCAGTGCAGCTCGCGCAGGAGAGGTGTTACGTGGGAGTAACGAGTACTTCCCATAATAACCCGCGCGGCTGCGTTCTGAACTAGCTGCAGTCTCCGGATGCGTCCCAAGGGAAGCCCCATGTAGAGGGCATTGCAGTAGTCCAGGCGAGACGTCACCAGCGCATGAGTGACCGTGCGCAGGGCACTCCGGTCCAGTAGGGGGCGCAATTGGCGCACCAGGCGAACCTGGTGGAATGCCCCCCTTGCCACGGCTGCCACATGGTCCTCCATTGACAGCCGGGCATCAAGGAGGACACCCAAATTGCGCGCCCGCTCCACAGGGGGCAACTGTTCGCCCCCTATGGCCAGCGATGGAGTCAGCTGGCTGAACCGAGGTGCCGGCAACCACAGCCACTCGGTCTTGGAGGGGTTGAGTCTGAGTCTGTTGTCCCCCATCCAGACCCCGACGGCTTCCAAACACCGGGACATCACTTCGACAGCCTCGTTGGGGTGGTTTGAAATAAACTTCAGGATCATTGGAATGAATCCTGGACCAGTCAATGTCTTCCTCAAAATTAGCAGATTGTGAAATGACAATCACATGTTTAGTATCAATGAATTTGTACCATTTTGAATTATCATCAATACCCATAAATCTTAGTCTCTTTGGTCCTTGAGTTATAGGAGTGTTCACCATAGCATATGAACCAAAAATGTGGAGGTTCTTGAGATCAGGCTTGTAGCCATACAGCATGTAGAAAGGAGTTTGATTGATTACACTGCTCCAAGTACGGTTGACAATGTAATTTGCATATTTGATTGCTTCACCCCAGTATGCGTTACTGAGATTGGCATCTTCTAGAAGACAACGCATCATGGTTTGTAGAACCCCTTGTCTTCTTTCTACGACTCCGTTATGAGCCGGTGTATATGGAGCAGATGTCTGATGAAGAATTCCATTCTTACGCATCCAGTCCTGGAAACGCTGAGACATGAATTCTGCACCACGGTCACTCTGGATTCTGGCGATGCGAACTTGGTATTGTGTAGAAACAAACGCTGCAAAGTCTTTAAAGATCTGAAAGGTCTCAGATTTCTCTCTCATAGGATATACAAATCCATATCTAGAATGATTATCTACAATTGTTAAAAAATACTTTCTGCCACCAAGTGTTGGTGGGAAAGGACCCACTATGTCAGTGTGTACCAAATCAAAAATGCGTGTTGACCGGCGTGTAGCGTGTTTGGGAATTGCAGCCGCCTTGGATTTAGCCTTTTTGCAAACCGCACAATCCAAAAACACCTTACACCCCTTTAGATCCAAACCTTTTGCGAACTCCGGCATCTTTCTAAGAACACGGAAACTGGCATGTCCCAATCTTCTGTGCCACTTGTGAATACACCTGGAATGCAAAGGTTTACCAGTTAGTAAATTCTCAACATTAACAGTTTCATGAGGACCCTCAGGCTTGCTCTGAGCAATCTGTTTCTGTTTTCTTTGTTTGTTGGCTTTAGGAGCCTTTGGCACAGTAACGTTTTCTCTCTCTGGGACAACTCTCTCTGGGTTCACGTTGTGCCTTTTTGGAGTTTGCATACTTGCCTGTGCTTGCCCTTTAGGCTTTGGCTTTAAGTAATAAACACCACCAATCAGCATAGTTTCAGCAACAATATCTCCATCTTTAACTAAGTAACTTGCTTTTTCGAGGTGGTGAACCTGGAACTTTAAATCTCTGGACAAGTGACTTTGACTAAGCAAATTACTGGTTGCTGAAGGTATGTAATAAACATCAGGGATGTGTGTATCGAGCTCTTCAATGTAAACAGTTCCTTTTCCCATAACCTTGCAAGTGTGGTTGGTGAAGGAATACAGTTCTCGATACTCGGGCTCTGGTTCGCCCATCTCTGTGAAAAGTTCCCTTCTGTGGGTAACGTGCACAGCTGCTCCACTATCTAAAGTCCACAAAAGACGTCTGTCAAACTTTGGATCAGGTTGTGGAACGTTGGTTATGGCCAGTGTCACAAGTGGAGCTTGTGAATCATGCCTTGGACCACGACGGCCTTGTCTTCTACCTCTGCCTCTGGAATCTGTTCCTCTGGGCTGGTACGTGGCGGGAGCTGGAACTCGTTGGGGACAATCCCGGGTGTCATGTCCCACACGGTTGCAGGTGTAGCATTTTGGCATCCTTGGAGCGTAGCCTCTTCCTCGGAAGGGACGTCTGGCTGGAGCCTTTAACGCTGGAGGCCGTTGCAGATGTGGTGTAGCTAACCTGATAGCTTCGTCTTCCACTAAAAGTCTGCAAACGTGGTTAACTGTGCGTTGAGCAATAGGCACGTAGTTAATCTTTGCAACAGCATCTTTCCATTCATAATTCAATGAGTTAATGATGATGCTAATCATTTGGATATCATCGATTACATGGCCATTTTGTCTCAATTCACTTCTCATTTTTTTCAGTTTGGTCAAATGTCCACCAATTCGTTCACCAGGTTTCAACTTCGAACCATGGAACTCAGACATGAGCAAACATGAGGATTCAATTGAAACGGGCCTGTAGCAATCTTCCAAAATAGCCCATATTTCTTGGGCAGTTGCATCAGGTGGAAAGATACCTTGGATCTCAATTTCCATTGACATGAGTAAAGTCGTGATTGCTCTGTTTTCGAGGTCTCTTATCGCAGGTGTCCAGGGTTGACGGGGAGGATTAAAAACCATGGAATATGTGCCTTCTCTTCGAAGCAAGAGCGCAATTTCACTGACCCAGGCTTTATAATTCTCTCCTGACTCCTTTAATTTGGACTCACCAGTCAAGGGGGTGACTGTGAATACCTGCTGAGGAACAATTTGTTGCTCTGGTTGCAAATCTGGTTGTTGAACCAGGGGATGCTGGGGTTGCATCATTGGCCTTTGCGTGGCAACATCAAATTGGCTTCCTCGAATTCGCCTTTGGCTTTGCCCTTTTCCATCTAGGGAGGATTCAGCACCGCCAGGGGGTGTTGAAGACTTATCCTTTGAGGGCAAAGCTTGGGCTTCTGTAAAACTCATAGACAGATCTCTAAAAATCTGGTCCAACTGCTTCATCTTTTGCTGTAATAATTTTTCTCCGCCAGCAGATGGCAGTGCAGCTTCACTTTTTGGCTGCCTCACCTTTCTATACGTATGCGGAAGTTCAGTTGACTCAAAGGGACCACGTGACCTCGGTGACGTGTACATGTCTCTTTGTTCTGATTGACCAATGAACTCTGTGGGGTGTGTCTTAGGCTGTTGTTTTGAAGACAAGATGGCGTCCTCAGACATTTTGGGAATGGGGGAGCTTCTCCTACTTTGCCTTATCTCTTCAAAACACACTCTCGCCTCCCTAGCATATTTTTCGAAACGTTCTATTTGATCAAGATAGCTTTGCATTTCTTGCTCATCATCTGGGGAGATTTCATAGACTTTGCTTTCTGCGTGGGAGGATTTTTTTTCAGCCGGCCATTCATCAATTGTTTGATAATCTGCGAGGGTCTGGGAATGGAGTGGCTCTGGCAGAGTGGGAAGTTTTGGCTTGGCCCCCAAAAATTCATAATCTCCTGGAGATATTTTAGAAGGAGGAACCACTGACCTCGTTTCGTGGATGTCGCGTCCTGTAGCTCCTTCCCCCACATCTGGCTCGGCACCTGAAGGAATTTGTTGTTCCTGAAGCACGTTTTGATCTTGCTTCTCTGTGTCCGAGGGGGCCTCCTTGTCAGAGGAAGCTGATTCATCTGTGCTCGCCCCATCTTTCCTTTTCTTTTCTTTTTTTCTCCGACATTGCTAATTAGGCTTAGTCGGTTATCTTTAGATAGCATGAAGGGAAAATACAGCCATAAATTGTAGCCATCTCAGCTTGTATCATCGGACCAAAACTCTGCTACCAAGTTGTCAGGGAAAAAAAAAATGCCCTGGGGAAATCTGAGATCAATGGACCGTGGCTGATTCCCTTCCGCATATCTTTTGAGATATTGAGAAAAATAAAAGTCTTTAAAAGTATTCTAATTAATAAACAAACTTTAATAATAAAATAAAAAGTAAATGAAACAGAAAATAACTAATTGTTACATTTTGATAATAAAAGCTACGTCTGCCAAGCTGGCAGCCGAACAAAGAAGAAGAGAATTTTGTTCTGGAATGTGTAAACGCATGCGCAATAAATCACTTTCAGATAACATTTTGTTTTATGACCTGCGCAATAAAGCTTTCTTAGTTTAACTCTTGAGTGTCAGTTTAGGCAGTTCAGGCCTAGCAAACCTTTTAACATCGTGACAAAAGTGTCCTTCATTTCTTGAGGCTTTCCCACCCTACTTCATTGGTACAAAATTCTGAAGGTGTACAGAGATTGAAGGTGCTTTGATTGCCCGTGTCTCATTCCAGTTTAAAAAAAATAGATTCCAGGTGATCATTAACAGAGGACATTGATAAAATAGAAATACAATTGAAGAGAATGAAATCCTCTCTCTCAATAGATTTTGACTTTCTCTCTTTGGCCTTCAAAGGTGGATGCTGCCATTGTCTTGTGTTCAGAAATGCATGATGTGAAGGAAGCCATCTATGAATACAAGAGGAAATTGGAAGGGATTGGAGAAGATTATCAAAACCAGGTATTAGTAGTTCATTTTAAATGGTGACAAGATCCATGGCACAGGCTTAGGACAGGTTGCTTAGCAACTGTTCAAAGTTACACTGGAGCAGGGCTGGGTTCCAGCCAGCACTACTGCCGGTTCACTTGTGTGCGGGCTTCACGTGCTCGCATGTGCAGTGCAATTAAAATTGTTCTGCGCACATGCACAAGATGGCGGTGTCAATAGCGCCGACTGGGGAACCAGTTTGGGGGCATGGCAGGCCTGGGTCGTTGCTGGTTCCAGCGACCCAGGCCATCAAACCACTACCGATTCAGCTGAACCGGTCCAAACTGGTAGTAATCCACCACTGCACTGGACCTTGAAAAAGGGACTTACACCCTGCTTTCAAAGTTCTGATGTCTGTCCCCCCACAGTCACGCGACCACAATTTATGACATTTTTGCCAGAAACTGGTGTTTACTTCCGGCAAAAACTGCCCCATAGCGAACAATAGGTTTACTTAATGACCATGGTATTCACTTAACTAGCACTGTGTTGACTTAACAACCACCCCAAAAAAGGTCATAACGAGGTCCGGTCTCATGATATGACCAACATAATTGTGAGCATAATTGCAGGGCTGAAATAGTTGTAACCTGAGGACTTCCTGTAGTAAGTTCGCTCTACAGTGCTCTATGTATTTATACTTCGGATGACTGTTGTGATTGTGATTTTGTCTTCTTCAGAAAATGGGGATATCTAACTACAAAGCAATTAGAATTATTAGGTTTTATTGGAAAAGTGTCATGAATGGTAGATTTACAGATTATAGATACAGGTAGATTACTGATCTTGCAACAGGAGCCCTTCTTCTTATATATTGGGGCTGGCAATCTTTGATGTCAAGGGTTGGACTCAGAATTTGTGGATGCCCAAGGCAATAGTGCGATCATAATGCAGAATGGTGGGTCCAAAATTTAAACATCTGTTTGAAGATTTTGGAATGTTATCTCCAATTTATACATTATACTGAATCTGTTTTAGGATTTAATGCCTTTCTCTTTGAGTATACGCATGTGTGCACATGCTTCCCACCTCAGAAGGCTAGGAACCTATGACACCAGTTTCTAGCAGCTGTGGTTGTGGCAGGAACCACTATAGGAAAAGGAATTGGTAGTCCATCTGGGCTATATAGGGTTATTTTCTATTTCCAAAAATCTACTATTATTTGGTTTTCTAATAATAATAATAATCAGATAAAATAATCCGATAAAAATTTAGATATAATTCTTGGACTTCATGCACATTCCAAGTCCATCTGTCTTGTTAAGTAAAGTCAATACGGCTACAATTGTACAGGCAATGTGGAGGTTGAAGTTGAGAAATTATATCTTGTAATGAGTTCCTTACGGGTTCGAACCAGGCAGGTACATTCAAAAGGATCATAGCCAGAAATTTTCTGATGATCTAATCTCTGGCATTTCCAATTAACAATCTCATGTAATAGACGATGGGAAAAATCTGTTTCAGATTCTGGAGGACTGATGGCAATTTTACTAAATGATGCTGAGTAGTATTGTTTTAAGAAAACGCCCTGTCTTAACGTCCAGATGCCTTGAAGTTCACTTCGGCCATTATAAATCAAACGTGGATTCAAGGGAATTAAAGGATAGATAGATTCCCAGGTCAGGAAAAGTTGTTTTGTATCCTTGTTATGTTTAACAGTGCAGTTTTTTTTCAAGTATAGGTAGTCCTCGACTTACGAATACAATTGAGCCCCAAATCTATGTTGCTGAGTGAGGTATTTGTTAAGTCAATTTTGCCTCATTTTATGATCTTCCTTGCCACTGTTGTTAAACTTATCACTCATTTTAGGTTAGTAACATGGTTGCTAAGTGAATCTGTTTCCCCCATTGGCTTTGCTGGTCAGAAGGTTGCAAAAGAGGAGTATATAACACTGCAACTGTCACAAATATGAGTCCCGTTGCCAAGCTTCCAAATTTTGATCACCTGACTATGGGGATGCTGCAATGGTCATAAGCGTGAAAAACAGTCATAGGTCACTTTGTTTTGTGCTGTTGTAACTTTGGACAGTCACTAAATGAACTGTTCTAAGTCGAGGCCTTACAACAGTTCAGGAGACTTATAATTGTATCAAAGTATGTGTGTGTTTCTCCTTTATGTAATCCTCAAATTCAGAGATTCTCTTAAGATAAATGATAAATTTGCTAATTATTTCAACTTGCTGTTTTATTTATTGGCTTGCTATATTCTGTGAAGCCTTTCGTGTACTTTACTTTTTTTAGCCAACCTGTTAGCTAAATCACCTGCTTTGTGATTTAGTGACTTGCATTTGATTACCCCAAATAAGTTCTTACTTTTACTGTGTATCATGAATATTTCGGTCCGCCGATTGGTTTATTTTTTTTTATTTTTGTTGGGAGTGAGAGAAGTGGTTTTCTGTTACAACATGTAGCATCATCAAACGGTAACAAAAAGACTTTGTAAAATTGAAAAAAGGGAGTTGAAAGAGAGACATGTGGCTTTAATTCTTCTTTTAAAAGCGCCTTCCTCCCACCATGCCTAAATACATATAAACAGGATAGACTATAAAATTCTTAAGGTGTAAAAGATGACTATAAACAAAGAACTGTTTGTCCTGAAAGCCAGAAAGTTTTCCACTGGATAAATGTTTATCCAGAATATCACAAAACTATTTTGGATTTCCAAGTGAACTCTTGAGAGTTGAAGATGCAAAATCCTTGCTCTTAATTTTTTTTTATCACTGTTGTGATTTATTCTTCATCCAAGGTATCATGCTTAAAATGGAATTGGGCCTCAGCCTCTGTGCACTATCTAGTTCTGGGCATGAGAAGGAAATTGCAGAGCCATGATGGTGAACCTTTGCGTGCCCAAAGTGGCATGCGGAGCCATGTCGCCTGGCACGTGTGGCGTCTCCAGTTCCTCTTCCAGGTTTCTGGTGCACATGTGCATGCGACGATCAGCTGGCTTTCATGTGGGCGGCAGTGCCGTAAACTGGAAGAGCTGATCTTCCATTTTCCAGTGCGAGCATGCGCGCCGGTCAGCTGATCATAGCGTTTGCATGCTTGCCAGTAACTGGAAGACTAGCTGGCTTGTGTGCACGCTGGAAACGAAGTTCATTCTCCAGCGTGTGCAAGCCCTCTGGGTAGCTCCTCTTCTGGATTGTGTCTCCGACGAGTGCACGCTTGCACACTCCCTTTTCGGCACTTGATGCTGCAATGGTTCACCACTGTTGTAGACTGACTATTAAGCCCATCAGGAGAACTTTCTGTATCAGCTAGCCCATATGCCTTAGTTAGGTCTTTGTCTTGTTTTTCCTCTCTGGCTTTTTCAGCCTAATTTCATTGTATTGCAAGAGTCAGTAACTCAGTTCCTCAAGGCTCCAAATTCCTGTGACATCCCTTACCACATGCATAGCACACCCCCTCCCCATTTAATATTTAAAAATGAATGAAATATCCTGAGATTGCCAAGTTCTTCAAGACTTTGTTATTGCATAAAGTTGTTTGGGGCAAAATTCTTTTGAAGATTTCATTATTCTTTTATAAGAAGTCTGATGCCTCGTAAGCAGGATCTCTAATCTTGAACTAGTTCATCCATTTAAAAAAAATTATATTATTATAATGGATTAACAAGACGTTGAAAGGATGACTAACTCCTTCAGTACTGTTCTGACCTAGACTTCCCAAAATCACGAAGCAGACTCCTTGTTCTGACAAAACCCCTTTTTATTAAGCTAATGTGAATTCCTCTCATTGGCATCCAGCAATGTCCCAGGAAACAGTCTTTCAGGGGTGGATTTACAGCCATAGACCTTATCAGGCTTGCAGAGCTGCCAGGCCGATATCTTCGCAAGGCTGTACAAGAAAATAATTGTCAAGGAGACTCTGAGAGTCACAAAGGAATCTTCACACTAATGAAATGAACAAATTTTCTCCTGCAAACTCCACTCCCCTTTCACTCCTCTATTCCCTCTAGGAGGGGCCATTCACCATGCACCTCAAGAGTCGGCCCTTGTTCCTTAACTGTTCTCTTCTCCTGGCAGCTCTACGCATGCACACATCGGGAACAGGCTTCAGCTGTTCTTCTGCCCATCTGATCTCTGACTCTGAAGGCAGCTGATAACTGTCAGACGGCCCTGGCCCCATCTCTGCCTCCGATGCAGAGCCCTCATCAGAGCCTTCCCCAGACTGGTCCATGTTCCTCCCCAACTTCCTAACTGTCTGAGTCTGCCACCAACCCTGCTGGATGCTGGTGGGCCACAACAAGTACAGGATATTTAGTGTTATGTTCCCAACTAACCTTTGTAGTAACTTCGATTGAGAGATGGAGTTATACTATGGTCAGTTGGCTGACCTTGCCAAGTGATAGGTGAGAGCTTTATTTTAATCAGTGAAGAGACTTTTTTTAACATTCTTAGTCTTGCTTCTGCTTAAGGTGAACAGAGGAGGCTCAAAACTCTTCATCTTTTGCCAACAGTTTGATAAAGTGATTGCATGTCAGGACTGACTCAGGGCCTTCTATCTTGCACAATGAAAGAGCAACTAGCACCACCCCATTTCACATTCAGAAGCTTGATATAACTTAGTATAGCCTTTATTGTCATTGTACATCATATATACAATGAAATTGGTTTTAGTCTCACCGGTGCAATCCATGAGAAAAAATACAAACAACATAAATAGTATAAAGAATAATCCCTATCCAAGTAATTAGGGGGGGGGGGGGGAGAGAAGAAAAACTAGTCATACGTTTCTGCGTGTGCTTGGAGAGATTGTGGTTGTGTTTAAGAGCCTGACAGCCCAAGGATATAAACTATTTTTAAACCTATTTGTTTGGCTGGCTATGCTTCGATGTCTTCTGCCCGATGGTAGAAGTGTGAAGAGACACTGACCAGGGTGTGAATAATCTCGGAATATCAGATGGCATTCTTCATAGCTCTTAAGAATAAGCTCATGAATGAAAGGTTCAGCTACACTGCATACATTATTCTTTCCACTAGCAGAAAGAAATAATCAAGGAGGTAAGGAGAAAAAAATTGGGGCAGGAGGATGGCCATTTTTATGGGCCAATAGTTGCTGCTTTATTTTGCCTAGTCATAGGGATTCCAAGGGATTCTAATTTTTATTTAGCCATTGATAGAGTTTAGGCAGTCATCCATTTTTTGAATCAACTCCTTACTTCGTTTCAATGGGGGGGAATAAACATAGTATCTACAGGTAAGCCTCAGCTTACAACCATTCACTTAGTGACAATTCGAAGTTAGGAGCCACAGTGGCACAGTGGTTAGAGTGCAGTACTGCAGGCTACTTCTGCTGATCACTGGCGGCCAGCAGTTTGGCAGATCGAATCTCACCAGGCTCAAGGTTGACTCAGCCTTCCATCCTTCCGAGGTGGGCAAAATGAGGACCCAGATTGTTGGGGGCAATATGCAGATTCTGTAAACCGCTTAGAGAGGGCTGCAAAGCACTGTGAAGCAGAGTGTAAGTCTTATTGCTATTGCTACAGTGACACTGAAAAAAGCGATTTATCAAAATTCAGACACTTGGCAACTGATTCATATTTATGAGGGTTGCTGTGTCCTGGGGTCATGTGATCTCCTTTTGTGACCTGACAAGTAGGGTGGGGGGAGCCAGACTCACTTAACAACTGCATTGCTAACTTAATGCCTGCAGTGGTTCACTTAACAACTGTGGCAAGAAAGGTTGTAAAATGGGGGGAAAAACTCACTGAAAAATTGTCTTGCTTAGCAATAGAAATGTTGGACTGAATTGTCATTGTAAGTTGGGTGCTATCTGTAACTGCATATTACAGCTCCATCCAAACTCCTGAGAGAAAGTAGTTTAGAAACGGGCTAAATAATATTTTCCCCAGATCTGTGAATTATTCGGGACTTAGCCATCTCTTTGGACAGTAAATTAAAGTTACTATCTCTACTGTGATGTGAGATTTTCTCTTCAAGTGGAAATTCACCTGCTGGGGTCCTCTTCTCGTTTTGTTGTTCTGAGCAGTGGTTTTGTGAGAATAATTGAGCTTTTCTTTTGAAGTGATTTTCAGGTTGTCCTCACAGCATGTAGTGTATGTTTTCACCAGCCCTAAAAGATCAGCCTTTGGAAGTCACTTTACTTATAAACACAGTTAATGTTTATATGAAAATCAAGCAGAGGAGCAGCTCTTAAACAATGGAATATTTTTTCTTGAAAAATATCCTTTTGTCATCCTTGTGAAAAGCAGCAGAACTGAAAATAAGACAGGATCTTGTTTTCTTTTGACCCCCCAAAAAGGTGCTTGGCCTTATTTTCGAGGAGGTCTTATTATTTTTGAGGTGCAGGAGGCGGCGAGCGTGGTCACCTCATGGCTGCTGCTGTGTTGCAATATTTTCGGGGAAGGGCTTATTTTCGGGGGAGGGCTTATTTTAGCACATGCGCTCAAAAGCCCGATTGGGAGAAGTCTTATTTTCAGGGGAACGGGGTATATCTGTGACATGGCAGATCACTAAGCCAAATGAGGGCTGTCAACATTCTTGCTGTTCTTGTTACTTTCTAGGGCTGCAAAAATTGGAGCAAAATATGCCCACAATTTATTGTTATGCTATCTTTATGTGATAGGTTGTATACAGGTTATGGAGACTTGATGTATACCTAATGCAGTCTTTCTTTAATAAATAAAAGCGGGCTTTATAAAATGCATAATTTATGCATATCTAAATGTACGATAAGATCTTAGCAAATATCTTTTCAAGGGAAACCATAAAGCATGTTACAAATACTATTTTTAAAATTCTTTGGGGGGGGGCGGGGAAACATAACTAGGGTAGACTAGCGAAGGTAAGGAAATAAGAAATGATACTAAATTATATTTGGGTTTGCGGAAATGCCATCCCAAGGAAACATAAACTGAGTTTTGAAATATACACCAACAACAATAGAAAAAGAAAGGGAGAGAGGAGGAGAGAATGAAAGGAAGACGGGGGAAATAAGAAAGAGGTAAGGAGAGGAGGATGGAAGGGAGAGAAAGAGAAGGAAGAGGAAGAGTAGGAGTAGGAGAAAGGGAAGGGACGAAAGAAGGGGAAGGAGAGGAGGAAGGAAGAAAGTAGAGAAGGGAGGGAGAGAGAAAAACAAGATGGTGTTACAAGAGGAGGGATGGATGGTAAATAATGCAACCCAAACTGTATATTATAATCTATTAAATGAAATAATAAATGTATAAGAATGATAAATGTAAAGAAGAATAACAATTATGTGAATATATACTTAAAATGGTATGTAAGAGAATAAACAAATAAAAAATTCTTTGAAAAAATAAAAAAAATAAAACTGTTGTAGATCTCTGCATTTGAGAGCAATGAGATTTTAATAGTTGGATTTGTGCCATCACTATCATTTATTTTAACATGTGGATGGAAATAGCCTGTGCAGGAAAATATTTCTAAGTGCGTTTCTTAAATCTTTTTGATAAATGACTTTAGGGCAGATTTTTCTTGGAGGATAACAAGTAAATATTAATGAAAGGCAATTATATAACTTAAGATTCCAATGGAGCCTTGCCAAATTCTCTCTTTCTGAAAACCAAATGAAACCTTTCTGAGTTTGTTCAAGGTCTGTTTTGTCCATACAGAGCCAATGTAATTAAAAAAAAACCCTAGAGGTAGATTAGGATTATTTTATCTAAATTGCCACACAGTTTTGAAATTCATGGTATGGTATTAATAGAACATTAGCGCTGAGTTTAGTTTACATCACGGACATTGACAGGAGGATACAGATAATGGAGACCATGATTTTGCTCTTATGTTTCTTGGAGGGACAATGGTGCTTTCCGAAGTTGAGTTACCCAAAGAATAGAGGTCTTTGGCAGATGTTTGTGTTGGAAAATCATGGTCTTAAACATGAATCCCCAATCTTGATTGGAATCTTCACAAAATGGCTGCTGAGAGATTCACTTAGTCACAAGATGCCTGTCGCAGTGACATAAACATATACCAATTTGCTGGCAACTCCTTAGACCAGAATATTTTGAACTTCCCTTGATCTTTTTTATTTTCTAAGATTTCTGAGGCTCAGTTAGATTTCTAGAAATAAAACTTAAGCTGTTTTTTTGCTTGTTTATTTTTTAAAATTATTTTTAATTTCTTTTTAATCATAGATATATATCTGTGATGTCATCATGATTTGAGAAGCATCTCAACTTATTACTGCTAATAATAGATTATAAAGATATTTAGGGTGTGTTAGTTGTACTGTAGCGTAGTGTTAAGTAATAATTTACATTGAGAGGCAAATTTACAAGTTCATTTGCATCTCTCTCTCTCTGTTCTCTGTGCATAAATATAGTTGGTTCATTGGAATAAGTTAGATGCTGAAAAGTGTATATTTTCAGTTTAGCATTCCATAAACTATATACAATTACCTGGATTGTTATATCTGTTTGTTTTGTAGAAGAACAGCACCAAAGAGTGTTTCCTTCAGAAGACATTACAGAGACTTGAACGCTACTTCTTCTTGATTGCTTTCAATTATTACCTTCATGAACAGGTGAGCGTACCTCCATGAATCATCATCTTGCAGTGTGCACTTTCCAATCCCTGCTGCAGACGAGTGACTCATAACAATCATGTTTGGCCATGCATTGTCTCAAAGGTCCATCTGTTCCTTCATGGTTTATCAGGGTATAGTTCATATGATCAGATATACCGTAACTAAATTACATCTCCCATTCACTCAATACCCAATAAGTAAATGAGGGAAACGGCACTTTGTTCATTATTCATAGACTAGGGCTGTGGGGTGGGTGGGTGGGGAACCTGTGGAGATTGGGGAAGGCACGGGCAGCAGAAATGAGTAGAAAGATAGGGCGCGCTGGAGGGGAACCTGTAGACATCGGGAAGACCCCACCCCCCACACATACGTGGCAGAGACCCGAAGACCAGCTGGCCAGCAGGAGACGTGTGCACATGTGCAGTGGAGCTGGGCTGGGGCAATGGCTGGCGTGCCTGCAGAGAGGGCTCTGCGTGCCACCTGTGCCACGCGTGCCATAGGTTCATCACGGCATTATAACATTGTATATATGTTACCTATACAATGCCTCTTAAGGGACGGGGTGGCTCAGTGGCTAAGACACTGAGCTTGTCGATTAGAAGGTCGGCAGTTCGGCGGTTCAAATCCCTAGTGCTGTGTAAACGGAGTGAGCGCCCGTTACTTGTCCCAGCTTCTGCCAACCTAGCAGTTTGAAAGCACGTAAAAAAGCATGTAAAATGCAAGTAGAAAACTAGGAACCACCTTTGGTGGGAAGGTAACAGCGTTCCATGCGCCTTGGGAATTTAGTCATGCTGGCCACATGACCATGGAGATGTCTTCATACAGTGTTGGCTCTTCGGCTTTGAAACAGAGATGAGCACCGCCCCCTAGAGTCGGGAATAACTAGCACATATATGCGAGGGGAACCTTTACCTTTACCGTACAATGCCTGTTAGACTTCAACTTTTTAATAATGATATTTAATATCTTAAATAATTGTATATATGTGTGAACATTAAGTTCAGCATGGCTTCTTGATGAATGTACCTCAAAGTGCCTTCTCTGCTATGATGGTCAGCCAGACTCATGTCAACGTTATTTCTTTCTGGAGCCACTTGAAGATTTGGCTTTTTATTATACTGTTGGAACGTAATAGCTACTGCCTGTCTATGGTTAATTATCGTTCCTGAAAATCTATGCCTCTCCACTATTAATCTGAAGTCACTACAGTTTTATTATTTTAATATCTTTCATTTTATTTTATTTTTAACATCTATTTAATAACTGTAAACCCCCTGAGTTTCTTGAGTTATGTGGGTTCTAAATAACACCTTAGCTATCATCTCTAAACCCTGAATCAACTTCTGAATAGGCTACTTAATGGAAATTTGCTTGGCTAAATCTAGTTGAGTGCTTCCCTGCTCAGTGTGTTGAAAACTTTAGAGTGCCATCTTGTGGCCTCTGACTTGTTGCCTTTTTGTTGTTGGTTTTTTGGTTTTGTTTTTTGCACTGGTGCTTGTACCATGGAATATCCTCTTCCCTGAAATTTGTCAGGGAGCTTCTATTACATCTTCTAAATGTCCATTAAATATTTGTCTTCAGCCAGTCTTTCCTGATATAGAAGTTAGATCAGTGGAAATATGCAACCGGTATGTTTCCAGGTGAAATTCAAGATGCTAGAATAGAATAACAGAGTTGGAAGGGATCTTGGAGGTCTTCTAGTCCAATTATGCTTAGGTAGGAAACCCTCTACCCATGATGGCGAACCTATGGCACGCATGCCAGAAGTGGCACATAAAGCCGTCTCTGTGACCATGCAAGCCATCGTCCTAGCTCAGCTCTACCCCACATGTACACGCTTCCCGCTAGCCAGTTGATTTTCGGGTCTCTGCTGCACATGCGGGAGATGCGCACGCAGGCATGTGGGGCGGGGGGTGCGCTGCTCCCCCTGCACCCCATTTTTGATCCCAGGAGGCTCTAGGGAGGCCTGCTAGGCCCAAAATGGGCGCAGGGGGTGTGGTGCCCCTCCCCCCGTGGCCCATTTTGGTCTCAGGAGGCTGCAGGGAGGTGTACTAGGCCCAAAACAGGGCACAGGAGGAGGTTTGTGCACTCATGTGCAGGGGGCACACATGCATGCGCAGGGGGCAGGCCACATGGGTTGTGGGTTGTGTGCGCATTGCATTATGGGTGTGGGCGCATGCTTTCAGCACGCAAGGACAAAAAGGTTAGCCGTCACTGCCCTACACCATTTCAGACAAACGGTTGTCCAATCTTTTCTTTAAAACATCCAGTGTTGGAGAATGCTGGTTTTCACCTTTAAAGGCCTACAAGGCTTGGGACCTGATTACCTGAGAGATTACCTTTACCTCACCCATCCAATTAGATCTAGCAGAATGGACTGCCACAGATTTGTCAACCATAGAGTACCAGCTGGGAGGGATTGAAGATGGGCTTTCTCCACAGTGACCCCTACTCTATGGAACATCCTCCCTTTGGAGGTCAGAATGGCCCCAATCCTGTTAGCCTTTTATGAGGCCCTAAATTCCTGGCTATGTTCACAGCCTGAGGTGCTGAATGTATCAAGGGCCTCATTTCCTGGCTGTGCTATTAACTGGCCAAGTATCACAGTTGCTTTATATATTTCTTTTTCTTTTGGCTGCCTTTATTATTTTCTGTTGTTTTAACTGTAGCATATTATTTGAATTGCAATCAGAGTCAGTGACTGAAATGGGCAGTTATACAAACCAAATGAAGGAATCTATATATGTAAAAGCGGCTGTGGGTGTGTATGTTCCAGCATAACTCTGGAACTCCTCAAGCAATTTCAACCAAACTTGGTACACAGATGACTTACTCTCTGGAAACAAATACTGTGGGGGTAAGACACCCCTAAAATCCCTCGGAGTGTGTGTTATGTTAAGATACAGCCTGTTGTGCCTTAAAATGGCTTCTACTGTACTGCCGTAAAATGGCTTCTACTGTGCAGTGCTGTGGAGTTGCTATGGTAACGGCTTCACAGTATTCCACAAGGGGGCTCCCTCTGATAAGGGGGAAAATCCAACATTAGAAATTACGTTTGGTCTGGACATTTTCCCCCTATAAATAAATGCAGTACCTGGGCAACGCCAGGTTATCAGCTAGTAAATAAATAAATAGATACACCTCAGTGGTCTGAAAACCAGATCTTTTGATAAGTTGAAGTGATGACGAGTACACCCCCTGTTCCTGAAATTGTCCTTTTCTTCTTTCTTCTGGGCTGGCAGTATCCCTTGGCTTTTGCTCTCAATTTCAGTAGATGGATCTGCAGACACCCCGAGCTGTACAGACTTCAAGCCAACATGAATCTGTCAGAGCTTACAGTCACAGCGGAACACATAACTAAGGGAGTACGGGTCCTGGTGAGTGCCCTGTGTTGTATCTTCTTAATCTTTGGATTTCTTTCTTAGTGCTCCTTCCACAGTGTGAGAGTCATTGTACTAAATAGATCAGTTAATAGACTATTATAGCAATATTCTTGTTGCTGAGGTTGAGCTTAGTTCAGAGCTAGGACTGTTTGTTCCTCTCAGTTGCCTTGAAATTAATTTGTAATCTTCTCTAAAGTCAAGTTCTTAAGTTTCCCCCCTGCATTTGTAAAGAAAGCAGGTTTTTTTAAAAAAAGTAGTAAGGGTTCAGCAAACTTTGCATATGTAGCTTACCTCTTCCATGATTATTTGCAGAGAACACTCTTCTGTAGGTGTGCCCTGCTTTGTGGGAGTGGCTTGCCAGCCATGTGACTGGGTGGGCGTGGCCAACTTTTAAAATGTGGTGAAACTCACTTAACAACGCTCTTGCTTAGCAACCAAAATGTTGGCTCAGGAACTCTGGCATTGAAGCACGCAAGTCTTAAAGCTGTCAAGTTACAAGACCCTTTCACCCCTAACACTTTAGAAAAAAAAACCCAGGGGTGTTCAAACTTGACAGCTTTAAGACTTGTGGACATCAACTCCCAGAATTCCTCCTCTCTCTCTTCATCTTGATGATGGGCGGATGGGCGGGGGGAGGGAGCTGGAACCGGTTCTAAACGGCACTGTAGATTTGTGGAACCTCTTCTATAGAAGAGGTTAGAACTGGCAGGAACCCACCCCTGGTTTATATGTAAAATGAACAAAGGCTTCATACGTTTATCACTGCTGTAGGTTGTGGATGAACGGTTTTCTCCAGATGTTCTTAGTACCATCAAAGACATGAATGTGGCCAATTTCCGGAGAGTTCCTAAAATGCCTGTGTATGGAATGGCTCAGCCCAATTCCAAGGTAAGTGTGGTTTCCATTAAGAGATTTTGTTGGGACCAGGTCAATCCAAACCAAATTCCCAAACTGGAATTTAAGCAGAAGCTGTACTAATGCTTCTAGATCAGTGTTTCTCAAACTTGGTGACTTTAAGTCCTGTGGACTTCAACTCCCAGAATCCCCAAGCCAGCATAGGACTTTAAGCCACAGGACTTAAAGTCACCAAGTTTGAGAAACACTGTTCTAGATGTTCCAATTTGGTACTTAATTGCAACCAGACTATCTTCTACTTAGGACCTATATACCAGTGGTGAGATTCAATTTTTTTTACTACCAGTTCTGTGAGCATGGCTTGGTGGGCGTGGCAGGGGAAGGATACTGTAAAATCTCCATTCCCTCCCCACTCCAGGGGAAGGTTACTGCAAAATCCCCATTTCCTCCCAATCAGCTGGGACTCGAATAGATGGGAGCGGGGCCAGTCAGAGGTGGTATTTACTGGTTCTTTGAACTACTCAAAATTTCCGCTACCGGTTCTCCAGAACTGGTCAGAACTTGCTGAATACCACCTGTGCTGTATACTGCATGAGCCAGAAAGAGGGCTGAGAAAATACCTACAGACCCCTCACATCCTGGATATAAATTATTTCAAGTCCTTCCCTCAGGATGCTGCTATGGAACATTGCATGCCAAAACAACCAGACCATAAAGAGACACACAGTTTCCCCCTCCCCCCCATGCCATCATTCTGCTAAACACCTAATTCTCACTGTACTGTCTTATGTCTAAAGATACCTAACAATGTAGTAGGGCTGTATTGCTATTATCCTTCTCATCTTTCTCCTCATCTTTCCTACTTACCTTCTCCTATTGGTATCTTATCATTTATCACTTCCTGCTTGTATCTTATGATTTATGGTAGTGTCTTATGATTTATGATCTATGACTTATCACTTTGGGTTTTTTTATGTACACTGAGAACTTATGTATGCACCCTGAGAGCTTATGCACCAGAGACAAATTCCTTGTGTGTCCAATCACACTTGGCTAATAAAGAATTCTGTTTCATTCCATTTCGTTCCACTCTATTCCACTCCACTCCACTCTTAATAGAATCTAGCAGAATCAATGATATATTTTAAAGGAATCTAGCAGAATCAGTAATATATTGTAAAATAGAAGGATTTTTTTTTTAAAAAAATATTTTTCTCTGATATTCCTTGAAAACAGTTTTGGAAGTTTTTGAAAGTCATGTCCCCCCCCCCCCCCGACTTGGCCATTATCAGAATTCTCAATCCCATTGCCTATCTCCACGTTGCCTCATATGGTCAAGGCCAAAGATAGTTTTCAATGCCTGCCTGCTCATTTGTCTGCTCGGAGATTCCTGTTCCAGTGAGTTCACTTCAGAAGGCCTCTTATCAAAGCTGATCTGAAAGAAACAACCACCGCTGAAGGGGTCTCTATAGTTCTTTGATTTATTCATTTGATTTATTTGTAATAGCCTAAGGGATAGGCTTATCATCTGTCAATCTTTGTAGATAATTTCCTTGGTTTTCCTTTTTAAGACACTGTGAGTGTTCTTCTATTTAGGCAATTGGGAATGTCTTGAACTACCTGACAGATGCAAAGAGGAAACATTCTCACATCTTATGGATTAATCTCCGTGAAGATATAGTTCTAGAAGAGAATGAACAAACCTATACCTTACGGGAAATTGGCAATCTGGAACAGCAGATCACAGTACCTGTAGCATCCTCAGAACAACTAGAGGTGAGACCTTGGACACTAGAATTTTCTGTTGATTCCTCTGCTTACTTGTTCTGCTAGCAAATTTCTTACTATCTACAAAGGTCTTGATCGCAGGGGTGAAATCAATTTACCTTCGCTACCGGTTCACAAGTGTGAGTGTGCATGCACCACCTCTGAATTACTCATGCTTTGAGTAATTCCCCATTTCATTGCACTTACTCTCTTGCAAGTAGAAGGCGGAAGGGAAAAATCCAGAATCCCTTATTTTTTTTCTCTTCCACATTTTATCTTAATATATCAATTGGATGAGTTCCATATTTAAAGCAGATAAATAAAGCAGCTTGTGATATTTATTTCTTGACATAACGTCCTTCTCATGTCCACGTAAGCCTATCGGTCACCATCAACAATGTTTTAAACCTAAAAGGAACTGGAAAATGTTTTTTTTCTATTTTTAGAATGGGTACAGGATATGTTCTTCCTGTAGAACTTGTGGACTTCAACTCCCAGAATTCCCCAGCCAGCCTGCTGTCTTAAAGTCTTAAAGTTCCCAAGTTTGGACACCCCTGCTGTAGAATGTATTCATTTATGGCTAGTCCTCAACTTACAACCGCAGTGGGGACAAGAATTTCCATTGCTGAGCAAGGTGGTTGTTACCTAAGATGGGGCTGATTTTACAACCTTTTTGCCATGGTTGTTAAGTGAATCACTGCAATGGTTAACCCAGGGGTGTCCAAACTTGGCAACTTTAAGACTTGTGGACTTCAACTCCCAGCAGAGCTGGCTGGGGAATTCTGGGAGTTGAAGTCCACAAGTCTTAAAGTTGCCAAGTTTGGACACCCCTGGGTTAAGTAAATCAGTTGTTTGTTAATCAAGTCTGGCTTTCCCCATTGACTTTGCTTGTCAGAAGCCAGCTGGGAAAGTGACAGATGGGGATCCCATGACCCAAGCCATGCTGTTATCTGCACACGCCATTTGCCAAGTGCACACATTTTGATCACATGCCTGTGGGGACGCTGCAATGGCTGTAAGTGCAAGGACCAGTTGTAAGTCACTTTTGGGGTCCATTCTAATTTCAGATGGTTGTTAAATGAATGGTTGTAAGTTGAGGATTACCTGTATTCAGTTTGCCCCTCCTGCAGTCCATTAGACTCTTGTCAATTCATGGCATAAAGTAATAATAACACATTCGTAGTAAAAGAAATTAAATACGTCACTCAGTAGGTAATTAGATTGGTATAATTCCATCACAGCGTGGCCTCTGAAGCAATACGATCTTTGACAATCTGATCATGAATTGTGAATCTGTTCCATAGCCTAGATCCATGATGGCGAATCTATGGCTCATGTGCCAGAGATGGCACACAGAGCCCTTTTTGGGGGCACACATGCCATCACCATCTTCTCTTCTGGGTTCCATCATGCGCATGCATGTCGGACAGCTGGTTTGGTGTGCATGTGCTCTGGCCAGCTGCTCTCTTCTGAGTTCTGTTGTGTGCATGTGTGTGCATGCACACAATGGAACCCGGAAGAACAGCTGGCTGCCATGCGCACGCACACCAACCAGCTGCTCTCTTCCGGGTTTCCCGCACTCTGGCACACACACGCACCCTGCAGTGTCAGCACTCGGTGCCTAAAAGATTAACCATCACTGGCATAGATGAATCTCCTTTCATACCATAAAAGATAACAGAATAATCTGAGACTTGATATTCAAGAGTAATTCATTATTGACATTTTGTCTACATTATTTGTAAGATGCTGAAGTGTTAAGCCGGGATTTTGTAACCCCTGAATTGTTGAATAAACTTTAGTGGCCCAGTTGGCACATAACATTACGTTTTTTAAAAAGGAGTTAATACATCATGCTAATCCAGAGGTGGGGAACTGTGACCCCTTTATGACTTGTGGATTTCAACTCCCAGAATTCCTGAGCCAGCATGGAAGTCCACGAATCATAAAAGGGCCTTAGTTCCCCACCCCTGTGCTAATCAATAACAAAGCAACATTCTGACTTTGTGTATGGACAGTTCTGGAACAGAGAAACCATCTTTTCACTAACCAGACATAATCATGTGGGATAGATGTTTAAAGGCAGAGGGCTCTTTTATGTAATGCGGGAAAATTAGGGTTAGTCAAACATTCCTTGACATGGGAGCCAACGAAGATAATTTTCTATTCTCCAATGAACACTCTGGGGGAAAAAAAGTCTTGTGAAATACAATGTTTTTGGCAATAAGTGATTAAAGACAGGCATTGATTTCTGTAGAAATAATAGGCAAAGTAATTTCTTTATGTCATGTCGTTCTTCTTGGCAACAGTTGGATGCATGCCCTTTTGTGCATTTTATATATGACAACAACAACCCAATTCAATTATATTCTCAAGGAACTTCATATAAAATATTTTCCCAAATTCTGTAAACCCTGGTAAAGGTGTGCAAGGTGTGTATCATCACACGTTCAGGGAAAGAAAATATTGTGGACTGCCAGAGGCCAGCAGAGCTGGCAGCAGATTCAGACAGTGAGGAGGTTGGGGACGAACATGGGCCAGTCCTGGAGTCTGGCGAAGTCTCTGATGAGGGCTTTGTCAGAGGCAGAGAGAGGGCCAGGGGAGTCAAACATCAGTGGAGCAGAAGAACAGCTGGAGACTATTCCCAGTGTGCACATGCTTAGAGTTGCCAGATGAAGGGAACAGCTAAGGAACAAGGGTCGACTTGGGAGTAAGGCCACAGGTGGATGGTGAATGGCCCCTCCCATAGGGAATGAAAGAGGAGCGAAACAGGAGTGGAGTTTGCAGGAGACAATTAGTTCATTCCTGCATTCTTGCCAAGTATTGCAGCATCTGAAAGATATCGGCCTGGCCATCTTCAAGCCTGATAAATTGTGAGCTATCTTGAAAGACTGTGGGAGAGGAAAGACTTCGCTGGAGAGGAATTCACTGTAAATTAAATAAAAGGGGTTTATTGGGATGAGGACTCGGCTTCGTGCTGCTGGGGAAGCCTAGGTCAGAACAGAAAAGACAAAAATAGGTATTGTTGATACTCTTCTTCTTTCTACTAAAGTGATATCAAGATGCTAAATAACAGATTTTGTTCCTAGTCTTTGTCCTGCTTAGTTGCAAGGTCTGGATGTTTTGTACTGATTGCTCATTGCAGTTTGGATGTTGAAATGATCAATGTATTATGAGATGAGGGCTTTTGTTTTCAAGATATTTTTCTGTAGAGTCCCATGCTGATTTGAGGCTTAGAAGAGGTGACTAAACCTGTGGTTCTCAACCTTTGACCCCCTTTAAATACGTTTTGTGGTCACGGATCATGGCCGTAAACCCCCAAGTATTAATTCAAGATTTAAATCATAACATTTCTTCAAGACTTCATGGGATCCCTTGTGATGATATTACGCACACACACACACACACACACCCAGTTGAGAACCACTGGACAAAAACACTCACTTAGCTGGCTCGTAAACCTTTGGCAGGACTTAGTCCAGCACCTTAACCATTACATCACACTAGCATAGCAGAGAGTGATACAAATAAAAAAAAGATTTTGATTTATGTACATATGATTGAATATATGAGCTTTTGTTAGAAATACTAACTTTGTAGATTTACAGAGATTCTATATTGGAGAGGAGTGAGGCTTTTTGCCTTGTGAAATTATGCAGCATTTTCCCTCAGTTGAATTCCCCCCCCCCCCATTAATTTATGCATTGTAAGCATAAATTGCATTCCATAAAATATCCAGTTTCTCGGGTGAATAGTTGGTTTTCTATTTCTATTTCTATTGTACTAGTGTACTCTTCAACCTGGTTCCCTCCAGTTGTGTTTTTATGATTCCTTTCTCGATGGAAATACGGGCATTGTATTCCAACCTACCTGGAGGGTATCGGGTGAGAGAAGATTAAGCTTCTTGAAGATAGCACTGAAAGAGATGAATGACTCCCTTGTTTCTTTGACACTGCTTCAGAAACTAGAATCTGCCTTGAAGAATGATCTGTTGAAATCCCAGAAACGGATTGAGGTTTATTTGGAACAGGAGAAGCAGATGAAAACGTTGAAATCATGCTTAACCATGCAGGAGATATTTAACCGGCACAAAAGCAATTGCCAAGGGCTGGCCTACAAACGGATCCCAGTTCCAGATTTCTGTGGTCTGAAGGAGAAGGTAAGCAAGCACCTTAGAAGTTCCACTTCTGCTCAGTGGTGGGATTCAAATAATTTAACAACCGGTTCGCCCAGGATCAGGTTGGCTGTCGTGGGAGGCGTGGCCCGTTCCCGTCCTTCAGCTCCGCTGCCCATGCGGGACAAGTCTCCCGCGATGACCAACCTGATCTTGGGCGAACCAGTTGTTAAATTACACCCACCACCACCACCACTTGCTATCAAAGTGGATCCTGGGCATTGCGCTGCAATGGAGAAATGGGAAACGGAGCGGCCGGCACAAGGGGAGGAGGAGGAGGAAGGAGAAGAAAGAGGGAAAGTGGCCATTTAGTGAAACTATTCATTTAAATGGATGTTTTTTTGTAGGGAAACTGGCAAAAAGAAACACTTCTCAAATTTTGGAGGATCCATTTAAGTGATTTGGAAGTTAAAATTTGTTATCTTGCCATCTGAAAAAAAAAAAGTGATTTCTCATGACATCTTTGGTTTGTGTCCCTAGGACTTTGATCAGATGCTGGAAGCCATGAAGGGTGCACTGGCTGAAGACTCCCACACAGCCTTTTTGTTCAACTGTCACAGTGGCAGAGGAAGAACTACAACAGCCATGGTTATTGCTGTCCTCATCCTTTGGCATTTCAAGGTATGTGCTCCCTGGGAGCGGCATGGGCAGAACAGCCTAGAGCAGGAGTGTCAAACTCGATTTCATTGAGGTTGTGTTTGATGTCAGGAGTCAGGGTGGGCGTGGCCAGGGTGGGCGTGGCCAGCTCAGTGTCACTTGTGTTGGGGCGCGGGGCCCTCCCAAGCTCTGTTTTCACTGTCATAGGCACCGTCGACTGGTCCTTTGCTGTTTCCATGATGGCCCCGCCGGTAGTGGTGGGCTTCAAAAATTTCAGCAACAGGTTCTCTGCTTGGTTGCTGGCATGGTGGGTGTGGCCTAACCGGTCTCCTGCACCATGGCGGGGGACGGACGGACTATTTTCACCTTTCCCGGGATCCAGAGGCTTTTCTCGAACTTCTGGGAGGGCGAAAACTGCCTCCCCCAGACTCTGGAGGCCTTCCTGGAGGCCCGTTTTTCCCCTTCCACAAGCCTCTGCGTGGGCCCTGCACTTGCTTCGCATCCAAAACGGGCCACGTGGAGACTCCTGAGAGGGGTGTGGTGGGGTGGCAGAGGCAGGGCGTGGTGGGTGGGGCCAGCCAGGGGTGGGATTTGGAGGTTCTCTGAACTGGCCATAACGTTAACTACAGTTTCTCCCAAACCCAGGCGAACCCATAGCAGCCCACCCCTGCCCGTGGGCCAGGTCTAAGTACCCCGCAGGCCACATCTGGCCCACAGGCCTTGAATTTGACACCCATGGTCTAGAGTTATGTAGAAAGTGGGACCTCGTATCTTGAATGAAATCTTACTGCAAAGGGTATCGGATCCCACGTTATTTCAGGGTCACAGGTTTTAATCTTTCACGCTGCTTCTGGAGCTGCATATCTGGAAGAGATATAAATAAAATACAAGGTATGACATTAATTTGTCCAGATGTTGGCAGTCTTTGTGATTTCCCCCTGTGAGGAGCTATGTAGCAAGAGCTTCCTAATCTTGCCCAAATTCATAGTCTCTTCATCATCCATTTAAAAAAGCTTTTCATGTTTGCAACACAAGACAATACTTCAAGAGACCTTATCTTAGTTCTGATTATATTGCTCCAAGTTGAAGTGATGACTTCCTTTTCTGGTTGAATTTGATGAATTAAAACAGGAGGAATATTTTTACAAAAGCAATGCAGGGGTGAAATCCAGCAGGTTCTGGAGAACTAGTAGCGGAAAGTTTAAGTAGTTCAGAGAACCGGTAGCAGAAATTTTGAGTAGTTCAGAGAACTGGCAAACTGGCTGAGGTGGGAATGGAGATTTTGCAGTATCCTTCCCCTGCCACGCCCACCAAGCCACGCCCACAGAACCATCAGTAAAAAAAAAAAATGAATTTCACCACTGAAACAATGTGGATATTTCTGCTCATGTTTACTGAGTTCTGTGAAAATGTCCAGGGTGGTCTTCAGTGAGAAATGAAAGAATAACAGAGGTCCATTGAAATCAGCTCACTCAGCTCTGGCCAGAAGACAACTGGAGCTGTTTTTTTTCAGAATGAATGCTTGCTTATTGTAAGATAAAAGTATTTTGTCTATTATCATATCAATTCTATCGTTATAAATGTCAGAGCCAAGCCGAAAGCGTATTACGACATAGCTCGGTGGAAGAGTTGGAATTTGGTCAACCTTATCTTATTACTTCATCCTAACTCAGCAAATTATGGCCAATTTGTCTGGCAGTAAGCCAATTTCAATCCCTATGTTATAAGCCTGATTTATTTGGAAGTTGGACAGCATATGGAATTGCACATAATCAGAAAAATAGTGGCTATGTTTCTATAACGAATAATTCCCATTCTTTTGGCCATTTACAAGCTAAAATATCACCAGTCCTTCAGTGCACCATAACAGTAATCTTTCAGCCATGCCATTATTCTAAAAGCTGTTATTGTCGTGATCATCCTATCTTAGTGGCAGGTGTCCTGAATCACAATAACCTTAACGCACCAAGGCCTTTATGATCAGGTTGGTGCAAGGAAAGAATTTGGACCCGTCCTGGAATTAGACCAAAAAAAAAGAGGAGAAGAAAGGACACCTGTAATTACAGCTTGAAGGGGTCCATTTTTCTCATGTTAGACTCAAAATTTCCTAGAAACTTTGCCATGTGCACTTACGAAAAAAAATCCCGAATCCTGCTGTGACTTCCCGTACCCCGTTTTGGTTGCCAGAGGCACCGCAGGCCAGTCCTTTACTATTTCCATGCTGGCTCCATGGGCCAAATTGAAGCACCCCTTTGACCGGATCTGGCCCGCATGCCTTGAGTTTGGCACCCCTGGTATATGCCAACTCTTTAAAGGAGGAACCACTGTTTTTAGCTTTTTCACAGCTTTAAAACCGAGTCTAAGCCTGTCTTTTTGCTGCAGGGAATCCCTGAGATCACAGAGGATGAGATTGTGAGTGTGCCAGATGCCAAGTACACAAAAGGAGAATTTGAGGTTGGTGTCTTCTAATGCATGCTTTGTATTTTCTTAATATACCATATTTTTCAGAGTATAAGATGCACTGGAGTATAAGACACACCATGATTTTGAAGAGGTAATTTTAAAAAAAAACTTTTTGCACTCTGCAGCCCTCCCAAACCTTCTGCACGCCTGGTTTTTTGCAAAAAAAAAAAAAAAAGGGGGGGGGGGACACAGTGGCTTTGGGAGGCTTGTAGAGTGCTCCTGGGTTGCAAAAACGGCAACTTTGCAAGCCTCCTAACCCCTCTGCACGTTCATTTTTGCAAAGGGGACGGGGTTTCGGTAAGCCAAAAATGTTGTATTCAGACTATAAGATGCACCCAGATTTTCACCCTCTTTTTGGGAGGAAAAAAGTCTGTCTTATACTCTGAAAAATACGGTAATGCTTTTCCAGCAGGGAACCTTCACATTCATAAATAAATGCATTGACTTTGAGTTTCATGTCAACCCTGCTGCTTGTGATTTACTCAATAAAATGTATTTTAATGTAGCAGAGTGTGCATGAAACAGAAGCCATCTTGAACAGCTTTGAACAAAAGAGCCCAACTTGAAATGTTACATTGACATGAGTTCTAAACAGGCTGTGTTGTGATAGGCCAAAATTAAAAATATTTTAAGCAGTCTGACCAGTTTTTACATAGGTTTTGCTATGTTACTTACATAGTGGCATTCTATAAATAGATTTGCACAATTCCTTTTTTAGGCAATTGTGGGTTTCTCACATAGAAAAGTAGTGGTCAGTTGCAAGGAAGGAAGGGAAGGGAAGGGAAGGGAAGGGAAGGAAGGAAGGAAGGAAGGAAGGAAGGAAGGAGCGAGCTTTTAAATGATGAATAACATTAACATCACAGCAAAAGACAAGAGGAGTTAGAGTGGGTATGCAAGCAAAGCTTAGCAAGTTGGCTAAACTAATATCTCCTTTGCATTTTTATGCATCCTAATGCTCAGAATGAGATAATGCACAAGCATGTCAAAGCCAAGTAGATGAATTACACTAATAGCATGCTAAAAGTCTTTATGTTGACACATTAAGAGCAACACTTTTGAATTATTTATTTGCAAAGCAAAACTTTGCAGGATGCAGGAAGAGTCGCATTCTCATGGCAACCCCCCTCCCCAAAGACTCCTAATACCTAATAACTAAAATGTGACTTCCAGTTTTCTTCCCTTTGTGCTTAACATTAACATTTGATCTGCCCAGGGTAAGTCACAGTTGATTGCAGCAACTTTACTAATCAGGCTGGAAATATTTTGACAAGAAGCAAACATAGCTACTAACCAAATAATAACAAGCATACTTTTCAAATAGACAGCTATTTGAAGTTACAACTGACAAAACATCTTGGGGAGATACTTACGCAAGCAAGAGGGTCAGACATGGGAAATTCCACTCTATATCCTACAATGGACATCTCTGCATTTGTGCAGCAGAGGTAGAAGAACTGGCTCACATCCTACCTATTTGATTGTTGCGGGGATGGGTTGCTGCCGGCATTACTGCTGGTTTGGCGCACAAAACATTTTGCTCCATGCGTTTGCACATTTGCATCTAAAAAGGTCTGTGCATCCGCATGTTAGAAAAGGGGAAAAAATACATTTTTGCAATGAAGACTGTCCTGCGCATGCGCAGAACCAAAAATCAAGATGGTGCCACCGCCGATAGAACCGGTTCGGGGTCGTGGCAGGTCGAGTTACCACCTACTCAGCCGAACCGGTTTGAACCGGTAGGAACTCACCTCTGGATTGTTGCCTGTATAAGAGGGTGAGAGACAAGTACCTTGGTCTATATACCAAATGAATGACCCATTGAGCTTTAAAACAACTTACCTTATGTGACAGTGGTGGGATTATCTTACCTTCCCTACCGGTTCACAAATGTAAGCATGTACGCAGGGCTGGCTGGAGAATTCTGGGAGTTGAAGTCCATGTCTCTTAAAGCTGCCAAGGTTGAAGAAACACTGAGATATACATCTCAGGGCCTCCTTTATGTTGGGTTTTTTTTTAAAAAATATTTTTATTAAAACAGTTTTTAAAAAACATTTTTTAAAAATTTCCTTCTGTACAACATTTCCACATTGGTATACATCATTTTGTATGCATTTGTCTCCCCTTATTTCAATTTCTCTTTGTCTATACATATGATATTAATATATACATTCCTTAAGCTTAACAATCCTTCATTGTGTATCTTTCCATTTATACATTTCATCTCTACATATATGTACATTGCTAATTTCTAATTTCTGTGCCTTCTTCATTTAGTCTTTCCTTAAGCTTTACACCTATCCTCTAACCATTTGTACCACTCGTTCCATACCATTTAATATTTTGTTTCCTCCTTTTCTTTTATTTCTTTTGTGAGTCTGTCCATCTCTGCACACTCTAAAACTTTCTTTATCACATTTTCCTCTGTTGGTATGTTATTGTTCTTCCAGTTTTGTGCATATGTTATTCTAGTTGCCGTTATTGATGTGTAAAATTAAATACTGTATTTTTAAAATCATATTTCCCTGTCGGTATTCCCAATAAAAATAATTCCGGGTTCATATCTATTTGCTGTTTAGTTATTTCTTCAAGCTGTTTTCTTATTCTATTCCAATATTGTTTAACTTTGGGACATTATCACCACATGTGATAATATGTCCCCTGATTTTGTCTACATGGGTTTTTTTAATGATGCAAAGAGGATATCTGTTCTGTCCCGTGATTCTAATGAATATGCAGACACAGGCTTGGCTGTCTGCCACGACCAATGAAGGAGATAAAGCCACCCCTTGGCTAGGAGCCTAGAATGCTATCTTCAAGAAACCAAGATTAGACTTACGGAATGCTTTCTCAATTGCTAGTAAAGTGGACTGTTGTTTCCTGCAAAGATTCCCCTCCCATCGCTCCACCTATAAGCTCTTTGGGAGGGGCCACAATAGTAGCCACCTGTCTTTATTTCCTTCTATGACATCTTCTCCACAGCTGCTCCCTTCTCTTTTCAGCTCTACGCACACGCATATCAGGGACAACTTCCCTCTGTTCCTCCTCACTGCTCCCTGACTCAGATGCCACCTGGTGGCCAACAGGCCTCTCTAGTCCCTGCTCTGTCTCCAAACACACTCCCAGGTCTTCTTCATCCTCCAGAGCAGTCCCATAATGTTCATCGCTGTCAGAGTCCACCAACAGCTCAGCTGGCCGCTGCTGGGCCACAGATATCTAAGTATTAAACTTTGCCTTCATAGAGAAACTGTGTTTCTTACATCTGCTGGAGGCATTTTCTTTGCTGAGTGTTTAGTCCTTGTGAGAGAAAAGAGACTCCAGAAGGGAAAAGCTTCATCATCAGCTGTATGGTTTGCTCTTATCTGCCAGGTGGTGATGAAAATCCTTCAGATATTGCCAGAGGGACACCGGATGAAGAAGGAGGTCGACATGGCATTGGACACAGTGAGTGAAACAATGACGCCTATGCACTACCACCTGAGAGAAATCATCATTAGTACTTACAGACAGGTAAGGTTAACCTCAGAGAGAAGAAAAAAAAAACCCATGTTACTGGGTGTATTTTATGAATTTTTGCTCACTTCTGGTCCAATCGGCTATTAAGACCACTAAGTAGTTGTGGGTGTGATGTGACTTTAGTCAACCCTGTATAATTGGAATGTTTTGGAATGGTGCTGCCATAGAAGGATCAAAAATAAGAGGGGGTGTTGCAGCCGCATGACAGTGCGTGCGCCCACACCCATAACACAATGCACATGCAACCACCCCCTGCGCATGCGCGTGAACCCCCATGCTCCTCCATGCATGCGCCCCACCCACCCCTGGGCCTCACGTGGTGACCCATTTTGGGACTGGAAGGTCTCCTGCACCAACCTGGAAGCCAAAACAGGGTGCAGGGGTGCTGTATGAACCCCCAAAATGCAATGCGAGCATCCCCCCCTACACATGCGCACCACCACCACCCCCGCATGTGCATGTGTGTCCCTCGCATGCCCTCTGCCCCCCACGCATGCACGGTAGAGGTGGGCTGGGGTGGCGGCTGGCTCTGTGTGCCAGCCGCCACCCCAGTGTGCCAGCCACCCACGTGTGCCATAGGTTCGCCATCACAGCTCTAGATCGTTTGTAGTCTTTAGTCCAAGAGATTTTTATTTCATGGCAACTGTCACCATTCCTGTTAGTTTATGAGCCTAGAAAGATAAAATTGGTCAACTTTTTAGTTTTTTCTCCACCCCTTTTCAATTGATGGGTTGTGCCTGTTGACATAATATTAGTTTTTAAAAGATTGAGCAGTGGAGTGACTTTTGAATTCTCACCTCCAACAGGATATTCCATAAGATTTCCCCGCGTTCAGCCCTTGAGGTTGTTGTCATATCATAACTGAAGTTGTTAACGTTTCCCCCAGTTATTTCTGCTGATCTGTTTTACGTATGTTAAATGAATATGATGGTAATATTCAATTATCATGTTTTCTTTTCCAAGTTTGGAACCATTTAATTTCTCCCTATTCTGTTCTAAATAGAGAGCCAGTTTGATTTAGTGCTTACGGCGCCAGGCTAGAAACTAGGAGACTGAATTCTAGTCCCACCTTTGGCATGAAAGCTGATTGGGTGACTTTGGGCCAATCATTCACTCTCAGTCCATGACATCAGATTTGCATGACAAGCTGGTTGGTTAATTCCTGTCGCAACCAATGGATCAACACTCCGTTGATCTGAAAAAAAAGGTGATTGCCACCTACAACCTTCCCAGCCAACTTACCACAAGCAAAATCAATAGGGGATGCCAGATTTTCTTAACGACAGCATGAGTCACTTAATAACTGCAGTGATTCACTTAACAACCTTGTCGTAAAATTGAGTGCAATTTACTCCACACCCACCTTGCTTAGCAAACTCGCCCCAACTGTGGTTGTATTTCAAGGACTGCCTATAATGCTCATCTTTATATACGTTTCCTGTTCCTTTACTTTTATTCAAGAAATCCTTTATCCTCCCCTTTTGACTGTTATCTGACTCTTCTTGTATTTTTTAAAAATGGAAATCAGTGTTCAGTTGGACACATTTTCCGCTCTTGTCTTTTTCTTCACTTGTAGTTTCAATGTATAAGGTGGAGAGCCATTTACATGTTTCTGTGGCTTTGTCTACATCTGTAGTGTAAACTGCATGTCATGTCTGGAAAACACCACTAGATGTCAGGTTGGCATGCCAATATTTTCCTTGTGGCTACAAAATCAGAGTGGACATTGAAAACATAATTTTAAATCCAATTGTCACTGTGTCTGAATCTTGTCTAGCCTGGTCAGAAAGGCGCAAGTAATTTTAATGCATCCCGTTTCATGAAGAATGGACATCTAATATTATTTGTTCCTGGTTAACATTTTAATTAATTTTATTTTGATTCTGTATTCTGGTTTTTTTTATGGTAAGCCACTTTATTATATATATATTCTGTAAAGACAGGTTGGTTGCAAGTTGTCAGTTAAATTGGATGGATGGATGGATGGACAGATCTTTTTTCCATGAGCTTGCATGCATAGAATAGAATAGAATAGAATAGAATTCTTTATTGGCCAAGTGTGATTATCTTTGTTGCATATGCTCTCAATGTACATAACAGAATAAAATACATTCATCATAAGTAACATCTATTACTGACCTTCCTGGATGGCTTTTTAAATTTTAAATTTTGGGGTTTTAAATTGGTTTTAACTATTAATTAGTTTGGGCTAATATACAGACTGTATGTCTACGTTGTTTGTCTGGGTTTTCGTGTTGTTTGTCTGGGTTTTCGTGTTGTGCTTTGTTGTTTTATATAGGCGATGTCTGTACACCGCCCCGAGTCCCTGCGGGGAGAGGGGGCAGTTTATAAATTTAATAAACTCAAACTCAAACTCAATCAAGAATAAAAAGATGCAACACTTAGTGATAGTCAAGGTTACCAATATGCTATCAAATCATACTAGGAAACAAATAAAAACAATATAAATTGAAAGATACTTATGGAACCCTCTTCCATACGATGCTTTGCGGGGGGGGGGGGGGGAAGAAAGTTGAAAATTTTCCAAAATAGCAAATATATTCCTCATAAGCCTTCATGGGAAATTATCAGGTAGACTCTGTTTGTTAATTTAGGATTCATGTCATTAAAGCAAAAATAATATGGCGAGTGTTATATCAATAAAGAAGAATATTTAGAGCTTGGGGTTGACATGAGGGGTCCTTGGTACTCTCTGAGCTTGCCTGTTTTCTTGCAGACGTTTCATTGCCCAAACTAGGTAATATCATCAGTGCTGGTAAGGAGTGGAGCAAAACTGACAGCAAACTGCCCTTCTTAGTAGCACTGATGATGTTACCTAGTTCGGGCAATGAAACGTCTGCAGGAATACAAGTAAGTTCAGAGAGCACCAAGGGCCCCTCAAGTGTGATCTCACCTTGGTGTTTTTTGTTTTCATTACCAGCATTCTTTATTGACCCTCTGCTCTTGGGGGGGAAAATAAAAACCTTATTCATTTCTGTTCAGGAATATCAAAAGAGTATGTCTTCTATAAATAGTTTGGTATTTTTGTCATTTTTTGAAAAGTGATCAGCGCAGGCAATTAGCATCCAGACATCCGAGCAGTGGTAGGTTGCCTGAACCTGTTCCAGATTCTCTTTTAACTTTGACATTGTCTGCCTCTAATCTGTGGTTGCTGATAGTTACAGCAGGTGTTGATTGACATAAGACTTTGACAATATATTTCGTTGTGTGTCTTAAGAGTTTTTCTTAATATGGAATACAACACGGACAAGCAGACAATACTTCTTCTCATAACACTATTCTATTACACAAATTATAAATTTTATTCTATTCTCTGTTTTCGATTTCTAGTCTTATTTAATCTATAAAGTATTCTTATATTCTATTTCTATGTTCTTATTCCTGTGTATTTAATTTTATGCTTTTTAAAAATCTTAACTATTTCTTTGTATTCTAAGTATTCCCCCTTTCCTCAGGCGCAGGTGGAGATGCTAAGTCTGAGAGAATGGTCAATTGTCTAGAGCCGTGATGGTGAACCTATGGTACTCGTGCCATAGGTGGCACATGGAGCTCTCTCTGCAGGCACGCAAGCTGTCACTCAGCTCAGCTCCACTGCGCATGCACGGGTGCCTCCTACCGGCCAGCTGACGCATATGTGGGAAATGCACACATATGCGTGGGGGTGGGGGTGGAGCGGGGTGGGACAGGGAGTCATTTGTGTATGCTTTGGGGATGCAGCATGCCCCCCTGCCCATTTTTGATCCCAGGAGACTGCAGGGAGGCCTGTTAAGCCCAACATGGGGTGGGAGGGTTGCACACATATGTGGGAGGGTCACTGCATGCACAAGAGTCTCACAACCAAACTTGGTACACAGATGACTTACTATCTGGAGACAAATACTGTAGGGATGAAACATCCTTAAAACCCCTGGGGGGGGGGTGTTCTGTTAAGATACAGCCTATTGTGCTATACTGTTGTACTGGCTTCTACTGTACAGCGCAGTGGAGTTGCCATGGTAATGGTTTCACAGTACTCCACAAGGGGGCTCCCTCTGGTAAGGGGAAAAACCCAACATTAGAAATTACATTTGGTCCAGACATTTTCCCTCTATAAATAAATACCCAGGCAATGCCAGGTTATCAGCTAGTTAGATATATTAGCCTCGGGGCCTTGAATTGCTAGGATCCCATGTTGCCTGTGTGCGATCCTGACAAGGCAGATAACAAGCCTATGGTTAGGGAGTGCAGGAAAATGCATGTATTTTATTTAATTTCTTTTACCAATTGCATAGGTGCCTATTCCACACCAGTGACTCTAGGTAGTGAATCGAGGGTTAAAACTAGACCAGACCTAGAGTACACAATAGCAACAGACAGACAATGTAAACATATGGGCAAGGTCTGACTCTAAAATAATTCAGCATCAGTGGAGGAACACAATTTCCCTGTCATCCAAGCTTGCCCAGTGCTAAACATGTCATTACATGAAAGTTTTAAAATGTAATTGTATGCACAAGGATTCCAGATTCATAAAAGATCCACGCTGGAAGGTGAAGGAAAATTTAACTATTTAAAGTATTTATAGCGGTACTAATAGTCTGTTCCAAGTTCTGTTCACTAATTCTCTTCATTACTACATTTCTGCCTGACGTTTGCAGAACATTTTATGATACTAAAGCTGAAATAAATAACCAGGAAAGACTTGAAAACTGGATAAAGGAAACCCCTTCTTGTCACATCCTATGTTAAAGTATTTTTGAAAAATGCTACTTCCCCTTTGAGGAATTTTAATTTCAATTAGGTTACGCATTCATGCTTAATTTAAACATGTCTGTGTGCTGTCCTATAATTGTTTTTCTTGGGAGAAAATTACTAAGAGTAATTCAGTTTTTGAGACAAGACTTAAAACTCTTCGATTTTTCCTTGAATTATATCCCTATCGCATGGAAATTGATAGCTGGACAAAAAAACTCTGATTCTCTGTTTTCTATTTATTGTTAAAATACTTCAATATTGGAGAGATAAGTATTTGGCTGAATGGTCTCTAGCCTTAAGCAACAAACAAATTTCTTATTGATATAAATCAGAGTTGATTACAATGAAGTATGGCTTATCATTAATTGAAATACTTTGATCAAATTTATATACACAGTTGTCTATGTGCATAAATGTTCTATATATGTTCTCTTCTGTTTTATTTTAGTTGTATTTATTTAATTATTTGTTTTGTGCCATTCAGTCAGTGTTGATTCTTCAGAACCACATAAATAGACACCCCCCCCCCAATTTGACCCTAATATAGTCTCTTAAGTATTTCAACAGTACACTTACTGCCATTAATTTAGTTCATTAGAAAAGGGATTTTGGCTTAAAGAATGGCCTTAAATTACTTTAGACAAAGAATGGATTCTAATATTGTACTTCTGCTCCTGGATCCACTAGGATCTATGGGTGGGTGAAAGGTCTTTAATAATCCAAGTATTTATCTAGAATTAGCACTAATAAAGCTTTCTGAAACTGATGCCTTTTTAACTTTGTGTTGGTCAAATGCTGGGCAGTGATGCCTATTAATTATGAGGGCTGCATTCTCAACACATCTAGAGGGCATCAAGTGGTGAAATGCCAACAATATTTGAAGCAGAAGGAAACAATAAGGACTTACCAGTTTTGGTTGAGTCTCTTTCTAAGTGCTGGGATTCAAGAAGCTATAAAGTAGCTAAGCAAACACAGGAGCGTTGGACAGAAGTTGGAAGAAACTTTATTGGATTCCCAGCAGTGGCTCTTAACTAATAGTTGCTTCAGCTGCTTAGACTCTAAAACCTTCTCAACATACCTAAGATTTTTATTTGGATGGGGAAAACGATTTTAGCTATATTTCTGCCTGCAACTGAGCAAGAGAACCAGACAACTTAGAAAACATTTAACATTTGGGAGAGGTTTAAATGAGGAAGTCAACTTATAGAACCACTGTAAGATGTTTCTTTGTAGATGTTTAAAAAAAAGACTGTGTCCAAAAAATAGAGGGTCTCTGCATGCTATTTTTGAAAAGACATACTGAGACCTTTTGAGTCTCTCCTTTTTGAATTTAGCTTTTAGATTAGATGAGTTCTATGGCTGTAACTTGGGAGATCTTCCTCTCCTCTTTTTCCTAGCTTCCCACAAATGTAGACATAATTATACAAGAGTTTCTCATTACCAACTGTGAGCAACTCTTTGGGAGCAAACCCTAAAACATAATTCATAACTAATGTCATCTGCTTCTTGTCAGCTTGGATCTGAGTGTATGCAGTTGTTTAACTTTCCATTCTGAAGAGAGCAAGTTGAATAAAATGTATAATATGTTGTCTTTGTTATGCTATTTATAATCCACTGGCTTTTTGTAAGCTGTGGTGCTATGTGTATTCTGTAGAATTCAATTATATTTAATGGAACCAAGTCTGGATTAATATGAAATAATCACACATACAAACAATAATCAGGCTGGGAAATGGACATCAAGGCAGGATCTCATCTTAGGTTTTGATCATTTCTGATCCAAAATTATACATCTGAAAAGGATCTTGCAGCCCATCAGATGCTTTGCTCTGGAATTCTCAACAAGAGTTAAGATCTATTGATAAAACGTTTCTGACATTTAACATTTAGGCATGATAGCAGTGTTCCAATATTTGAGGGGCTCCCACAGAGAGGAGGGAGTCAGCTATTTTCCAAAGCACCTGACGGCCAGACAAGGAATAATGGATGGAAACTGATCAAGGAGAGATTCAACCTGGAAATAAGGAAAAATATTCTGACAGAGCAATCAACCAATGGAACAGCTTGCCGTTGAAAGTTGTGGGAGCTTCATCACTGGAGGCTTTCAAGAAGAAACTAGACTGCCATCAAGAAGATGTTGGATAACCATTTGTCTGAAGTGGTGTAGGGTTTCATGCCTGAGCAGGGGGTTGGACTAGAAGACTTCCAAGGTCCCTTCCGATATTCTATTCTATTCAATCTGTCAGAAATGGTGTAGGGTCTCCTGCTTGGGCAGGGGGGTTGGACTAGATGACCTACAAGATCCCTTCCAACCCTGTTAATCTTTTTTAAAAACTCATAGCAATAGAGGCTGATCTCTTTGCCTCTAGATCTCTAGGCTCTACAGTCGATGCTAAATTGCATCATGCAGCGCATATTTGTTCATTGTCTTCTTTCATTACAATCACAGTGTGGGATACAAAATAGAATTAAAACCATTCAATCCCAACATGCTAAAACTAGAATGATCAGCATGGCAACAAATGTCCATCAACAAAGATTCATTCAAGAACTTCTTTGAACAAATAGGTTTAGGTCTATTCAGCAAGCAAGGTGTGCTAGGTTTGGTACAGATAGTCCTCAATTTACAACAATTCCTTTAATGACTTTTCAAAATTAACAATGGCACAGAAAAAAAAGTGACTTAATGATCATTTTTCACACTTAATGACCATTGCAGCATCTCCGTGATCATGTGATCAAAATTCAGACATTTGGCAACTGACTCTCATTTATGACGGTGTCCCTGGGTCATGTGATCATCTTTTGCAAGCAAAATCAAAGAGGATTTTGGGAAGCAAAATCAAAGAGCAGGTTTATTTTACATCTGTTACTAGCTTAACAGCTGCAGCAATTTACTTAACAACCATGACAAGAAAGGTCATAAAATGGGGCACCTGTTTCACTTAGAAACAAAAATTTTGGGCTCAGTTGTGATTGTAAGTTGAAAACTACCTGTATTAGCCATTATGTATTCACATCTGGAGTGTGATGGATAATGGCTTCACTGTTGATTTGACATTACCTTGTACGCTTGCTGGTGATGTTCTCATATAAAAAAACAATTCTTACCAAAAAACCTAAGGGCTAGCAAACTTGAAGTCTGCCATATCAGTCCACGGATCTCCACTGAAAACAGTGTATTTCTAAACATCTCTCTTAAAAATGTTCGATTATTTTGAACCTAGGGGATCCAAATGTATATTCTTAGCTCACCAAAGATGTGTCTGTGGCCAGTGCCTCCTGCTCTCTGAATGTAGGAAACCATTGTAGGCAAAAAACCAGCTAGGGCAGGATAGTTATCTCCATTCCAGCATGGCTTCATCATCCATGACAGCCCTTTATGTTTTCACATGGTCTATAAATAAAAATTAAGTCATACTTCTGGATCTGTGTCATTGAGTGGACAATTACTGGGGTGGCCTTGATTGAATCACCCTTCAGAGTGCACACTGCTAATGTGTTCTGCACATTTGCTGCTTCTACTGCTGCCTCCATGATTGTTCATAGATAGATTCCAAGTTGCAGTTGGTATTGCTTCCAAATTAAGTCTTACATTGGATTCTTCCCCCTAATAAGCCATCTGCTTCTAATTCCCGTCTTGCCACAATTTTCTTTTCACTTAGAGCTCCCCTTCTGTCACCCAACAGGTGACAGATAGGTGGCTTCATCAGCGTACCTGAAGAGAGAAATACTCATCTGAAGCCTTACCATTGGCATTTGACTTTATGCACGATGCTCAGTCCTAGTGCGTCACATACAGCGGCAGCATTGTTATGTCTTTGAGAGATTCATACACTCATTTCATAGGCAAGTCAGTGTAATATAATAGTTGATTTGGATGAGGAAATTGAGGCTTAAGTCCCACTCAGGAGGGAACTTTTGCTGAATGAGTGTGGTCTATTACTTTCTTGTAATCCAATTTATCTTATGGGGTTGTACCTCTGGATATAAAATTAAGTAACATCCTTCTGTGTATACGGTGGTTCCTGTTGTGGCCCGAGAGCAGTTGGACAGGGAGGAGGTTGGGGAGGAGCATGGGCTATGGAAGACTCAGACGAGGGCTCTGCATTGGAGGCAGAGATGGTCCCGAGGCCATCTGGCAGTGATCAGGTGCCTACAGAGCTAGACAGCAGTGAGGCAGAGGAACAGCTAGAGCCTGTTCCCAGCGTGCGCATGCACAGAGCTGCTAAAAGAAAAGAATAACTCAGAAATCAGGGTAGACTTGGGAGTAAAGTCACAGGTGGAAAGTGATTGGCCCTTCCCATAGAAAATAAAAAGAGGAGCAAAAGGGAAATGGGCTTTTGCAGGAAACAATTTGTTCCTTCGGTCATTAGATTCGTTCAGGAGTGTGAAGATCTGTCCGTGAATCTCAGAGACTCTGTGCCCAGTCTTTCCTTTAACAGCACCTGATTTGGAAAATATTTACATGGCAGCTTTCCAAGATAGATAAGGTTTGTAGTCATAATTATTCCTTTGAAAGACTGTTTGCCAGGCCTTTGCTGAATGTGAATGAGAGGAATTCACATTTGTTGAATAAAAGGGGTTTTGTCGGGACCAGAGCTCTGCCTCGTGCTTTTTGGGGAAGCCTAGGTCAGAACAGTTCCAGAGACAAGGTGGGAGATAAAGTCAAGGAACAAAATCCACAATTGGAAATCAACATGTGTCTTACAAGGCAGGAACGATGTGTGTCCAAACAGATCCCAAGCAAAAAACCCACAGCTCTTTCTACAGCTGTAGATGCTTAATTTATTTTTCTGTTATTTTCTTTGTAAAAGATTTCCCACTGGGATGCATTAATAATTTTAATTCCAGCTTTAATTGTATTCTGGCTTTTCTGTCAAACACACAAGCCATTTGCAAATGGGAATTGGGGAGAAAAAAACAGGCTTTCTTAAATGCATAATTTTCACGCCTGGTGAGAACAAACAATAACATTCCAGAATGTAGTGGAAAATGTCATTTTGTGCTGGTTATTTATATTTCTGAAGATCAACCATGCTAAGCATTCTGGTCTGGAGATAAATTAGTTTAAGGATGTTTGGAAAAAGAATGTTGGGGTTTTTTTTTTGTCCTTCCCTCTTTTGCCACCTGTTCCCTGAATTTCAGAAAATGGAAGGTATAAGTGCTGATATTTAGATGCTGCAGGGTGACACCAAAATTGAACGTGGCATGGCATGGCATAGCTTCCAGAGGTGGTATTCAACCGGTTTGAACCGGTCAGGGCAAACAGGAGCAGAAATTTTGAGTAGTTGGAGAACCTCTGGTTGGCCCCACCCTCCCACCCCCGGCGTTGCCTGTCCTATATTCCCTTGTTTTTTACCTCAGCTGATTCGCGCAGCAGAGTGGATTGCTGCGCCTCAGCTGAGCTAAAACACAGCTCAGCTCACCAGGTCTGACACCGAGGGCAGTCTTTGAGTGCTGCGTGCGCAAAGCGCTATCTTATAGAACCAGTAAGAAAAGATTTGGAATCCCACCACTGATGGCTTCTCAAAGTGAATCCCTCTATATCAGATTCCTGTGGATGAAGTTGGTATCAAAGAACCACCAACTCTGAGCTTCTACTAAATCCCAATTCTTGTTATATTTTTTAATGTTTTGACATTTTCATTTACTTCCCCTATCACATCCAAGCAGAAACTTGTCACCAAGATGAGGGATTAAGCATTTGGTGATAAGGGAATTATCTCAAGGAGTTGGGTTTGGGGTTGTTTAGCCAACAGAAAATATGAAGGAAAAAGTTGAGGTCCTATTTAGTTCACAGTTGAAGGCATTGTAACTTCCAATGGTCACTAAACAAACTTGTAAGTTGAGGACTACTCATAACTGACATTCCTTAAGAATTGTATTCCTTATGAATATGTAAAGCCACACAAACCTTGCTCCCCTAACATCCTGGCCCCAGTGCCTGCAGGCAAATGCACCCCCATAAGATATGGGGCCAACTAAGTTGCGAGGGACAGGGGAAATTGGTCATTATTCCAAGAAAAAGTGGACAAACAGTGAAGCTGCTGGAAGAATGGTCCACTGAGAGTGTCCCATTTCAGTCAGTCTTCATTAGCCAAGTAATCACCCCACTGAGTCAATATATGACACTTTCCATTAGGCTGAACTGAATGTAAATTCCATTTCGCATTGATATGTGGCTCCGTAAAAACACAAAGGAAGGTTTTTTTTAAAAAAAAATGCTTAGCAGTTGTTAAAAGAATAAAACTAGATGATTTAATAGGGGACATTCAGGGGACAACGTCTGAAGTATGATTTCAGTCTGCTCAAGATATTTCTTCTCCCCAGCAGAGAACTCGTTGGCTATAAACTAAAGTTTTATATGTATGTATTTCTTTCTATGAAAGGGCTGGAAACTATCATGGTCCAAGTGAGGACCCCCCCCTTCTTCCCTGCTAAAGGGACTCCTCCCATCTATCATTCTCAAAGTACTTTAGGGCAGGGGTCTCCAACCGTGGCAACTTTAAGACTTGTGGACTTCAACTCCCAGAGTTCCTTAGCCAGCAAAGCTGGGAGTTGAAGTCCACAAGTCTTAAAGTTGTCAAGGTTGGAGACCCCCTGCTTTAGGGAATGGGCCCTTTTTTAGTGCTTTACCCACTAGCTGGACAACGCATGCCAGCACAAACTCCCTACTGAAACAAAAATCTTTTACCCTGAACTGCTAAAAGTTTCAGTGTGAGTTAAGAGCTTATTCTCCCCTTAAAGATTTACTGAGGCTCCATTCTCTCTCATTCAGGACAGAGAAAGAACAAAGCAAGCTCTTTTGAGAACTCTGTAATGATTGGGAAAGGTGAAAAGAGAGGAAAAAAAAGATGATGAGCAAGATGGATGGACACAGCAGTGAGGAGTGCACCTAAAAGATCAGGTTGGGAACAATTCCCCCTGGAGAAGTATGGCCTATGTGGTTGCTAAGAGTCAACACCAACTTCTTGGCATAGAAAAATTGTATTGCTTGACCCAGCTCCACAAAGCAGAAATCATCTCCTGTGGTCTAGCCACTACATTATGATCAATCATGAGATGGAGAATATACTTAATTCCTTCATTTAACTGCCGGCTTTGGAACACAAATATATAATCTGAGCCTTGTATTCATGGATGTTGAAGTCAATTTCATATTGAAACTTATGATTGTGGTAGTGAATGCAGATGGTCCAGCTCTCAGAATTGTAATTCTTGAATCAACTAAGGCAGTTTTCGGTCACATAGTACCCATATTTCTCTCTCCACATCTTCCCACTCTTGTTTCTTCCTTAAGATTTTTATGTGTAAGTCCACGGTAAAAATGGAGGGAAAACTATAGCTTTATAAACTGCTTTGGAGGACTATTATCAACTACATCTATACATCTATGAGCCACGGTGGCGCAGTGGTTAGAGTGCAGTACTGCAGGCTTCTTCTGCTGACTACCAGCTGACTGCAGTTTGGCAGTTCAAATCTCACCAGGCTCAAGGTTGACTCAGCCTTCCATCCTTCCAAGGTGGGTAAAATGAGGACCCAAATTGTTGGAGGCAATATGCTGACTCTGTAAACCGCTTAGGGAGGGCTGTAAAGCCCTGTAAAGTGGTATATACGTAAGTCTAAGTGCTATTGCTATTAGGAATTTGACTGTAGAATGGGACTGGCAAACATTCTAAGATTCAGTTCCAAATATATAGGCATTGTGTCATCGTCTTCCCCCCATCATCTAACACCATCACCAAGTACACCAAACATAACTCAAATGTGTCCCAATTCAGCAAGAGGAACAGGAGAATTTTCAGCTATTTTTGCAACTTTCTTCTGAAAAGCGAAAGAAACAAAGTCTGAAGTTAAATGGGATTAGTTCATCCGTGGGAATATCATATGCTACCATAAATATTCATGATCAAGTTAGAGGATTTGCAACCCCTTAATAACAAGTATGAATTTGGCCCTTTGTCGTGTAATATAATGGCCGCTAATAAATCACTTTTGACTTCTGGTGGCTTCATGTTTATATAGCTTTCTTGGCAACATTATATGACAGATTTGCTGTCCTCTGTTTCTGAGATGCTTTTTTTTTTTTAAATTAGCACCCAGTTCACTTTCAGATTCCTTGGCGGTTTCCCATCCAGGTACTAACCTTGCTTAGCTTCCAAGGCCAGACAAAGTCACTAGCTTTCGTGTGAGCGCAGTTGTGTAATCTTATAATTCCCAGACATTGTGTACTACTTCAAGCTAATTCCTTAAACATGGATTGATGGGTCCCTTGGGTGCACCCACGCATGTGCAAATGAATGCATATAAGCATAAAATGCAAGCAATATTAAGCTTAAAAAGAAAACACACTTTATTTAATGAATAAAGTGTATAATAATAATAATAGTCTTTATTGTCATTGTACATCATGTATACAACGAATTTGGTTTATTCATTAAAAATGAAACTCAGTCAACTGAACGTTCAAAAATGCATCACAAACACCATTGACTGGTGCTAATGGTTGATATTAGTTGCTGCCAGCGTCTTAGGTATCAACCAGGTACCTTCTTAAAATGTACGATTTTCTGAGTAGCGTACTTTTTACAGTTCTGCTGGTGTTATTACAGAAAGCTGCAATTTCTTGATGTATTTCTTGATGTATTGAACAATTCTTATTATAGAGTGTCCTACTTGTTCCTATCAATAGATTGCAGATGTTCTGCCTGAAAAGAACAGGATGGGGCTAATCACTTTGTCAGAATAATGGAGTTGAACGGGACCTTGGAGGTCTTGTAGTCCAGCCCCCTGCTCAGGCTAAAGACCTTATACCAGTGATGGTTAACCTTTTTGGCACAGAGTGCCGAAACTGGAGTATATGCGCCAGAGCGCCAGAACCGGAAGAGAGCAGCTGGCTGGTGTGCATGTGCGCCGGACCAGCTGGCCAGTGTACATGTACATGATGGAACCTGGAAGATCAGCTGGCGATGTTGCGCATGCCCACAGAGAGATTTTCTGTGCCACCTGTGGTACGCGTGTAATAGGTTCACCATCACAGCCCTATACCATTCTGGATAAATTTAGGCTGTCTAATCTCTTCCTAAAAACCTCCAGTTATGATGGATCCACAACTTCTGAAGGCAACCCATTTGTCAAGCGCCAGTGAAATCAGGAGATTCGGGCTGTTCAAATGAGTCTAAAGATGTATCGCAAGCTCTCTACAAGAATCTGACCAACTAATGTTCAAAGGAAATGAGCGGGAGATAAGAGAGGCATTCAAGGTGGGCTGGACTTAAATCTCTTGGGCACGTAGGGACTCATGACTTATGGCTCATTTGGCCCCCTCCCTCGAGCTAGCTTGGTCATCTCCTACACCACACCATTCCACTGATTAATTGTTAGCATAAAACAGAGTGTAAAATTTCAAAGGAAATGTCCAAGTGTTCTCTTAGCAACAAGCAATGTATTACTTTATAAGGTGAAAGTGACAGAGCGTCTGTTTTTCTAAAGTTCAACCTGCACTCAACTGCTACTTCAGACTGTCAACTTGAATGTTATGAGAGGCACTTTGCTGATGTTGTTTCTGACATCTAGTCTCATTCTACTAGAACAGTCTTGAATACCAGGGAGGAAAAAAATCACATAAATATGGTTTAAAAATAACTGCCTTCCAAACAACCCATTAATATTTGCCTTGAAATGAATCTAATATGCTTTTCCATATGTGGCTGCTGAGACATTTTCATAGGTTGTTATTGTTGTTAGTTACGAAGTTGTGTCCAACCCATTGTGACCCCATGGACAATGTTCCTCTAGGCCTTCCTGTCCTCTACCATCCTCTGGAGTCCATTTGAGCTCACACCAACTGCTTCAGTGACTCCATCCAGCCACCTCATTCTCTTTCGTCCCGTTCTTCTTTTGCCCTCAATCTTTCCCAACATTAGGCTCTTCTCCAGTGAGTCCTTCCTTCTCATTAGATGGCCAAAGTATTTGAGTTTCATCTTCAGGTCTGGCCTCCTAAAGAGCAGTCAGGGTTGATCTCCTCTAGGACTGACCAGTTTGATCGTCTTGCAGTCCAAGAGACTCGCAGAAGTTTTCTCCAGCTTCATAGTTCAAAGGCCTCAATTCTCTGGCGCTCAGCCTTCCTTATGGTCCAATTTTCACAGCCATACATTGCAACTGGGAAAACCATAGCCTTGACTATATGCACTTTTGTTGGCAGGGTAATGTCTCTATTTTTTAATATGCTGTCTAGATTTGTCATAGCTTTCCTCCCCAGGACCAAGCGTCTTTTAATTTCTTGGCTGCAGTCCCCATCTGCGTGATCTTGGAGCCCAGGAAAATAAAATCTGTCACTACCTGCATTTCTTCCCCATCTATTTGCCAGGAATTGAGGGGGGGCGGGTGCCATGATCTTAGTTTTCTTAATGTTGAGTTTCAAGCCAACTTTTGCACTCTCCTCTTTCACCTGCATCAAGAGGCTCTTTAGTTCCTCTTCACTTTCTGCAATTAGAGTGATACCATCTGCATATCTGAAGTTGTTGATATTTCTCCTGGCAATCTTAATTCCAACTTTTGATTCATCTAGTAAACATTATAAGTCCAGAAGTCTTTGCCATAATTGGATACTAAGCCAAAGGAAAGAATGGAACTGTTGAAGCATCTAGACAGGATTTTATTTGGATTAAGCACACATATGTGGAAATATGACTTGTTTACATGTAGGCAAGGATCCTTTCATCCTGTGACTGTCAGATTGGAGCAGGGCATCCAGTCGCAGTATTGACAGTTCAGTGGAGTATCAAGTAGAGACATGGAGAAAAAGTTGCTGCTCTCCTTATGTTGCTCTGCTTGACTGTCTGAAAGCAGTACAAGGGGATGTCTGCTTGCAAACCTGCTGAAATGTGTGATTTAAAAACCAGACAGAATTCTGGCAAATGGACACGACAGTGGAGGTAGGAGACGGCAGATGCTTTAAATAGGAAACCGCATAGTAAGATCAGGTTGCTACAAAATAATGAATTCAATATCTTCTGATTCTTTCTGATCTTCTAGCAGTTACCCCACGGGTCCATTAAGTTTTCAGCAAGAGAGATCACAGAACATTTCCGTCTTTATCTTATAAGGCTACAGCTGGGCATAGATATTTCTGAATGCTATAGATGTTGCATGGGTGCTGAAATAGAATTAAATGTTCTATCTCTATTCTGTCTGGGCTGTTGGGTAGCTGCTGCTGGACCCAAATTCCAGCAGAGGAATCTGATTTTAGAATAAGTCATTTCATTACCATTTGAAGTTTTCTGAGGTTTTTGAATCATATTCGCCTCCATTTCCTTCTTCCACTTAATGTTTATGATTCAAAGAAAGCAGCTGCTTGAAAAATTCTGATCTTAATGTGATTTTAAAGTTGGCTTTGCAAACATTGATTTAATTAATTTATTTGGTAAGGTCACACTTGGAATACTGCATTCAGTTTTGGTCGCCACAAGGTAAAAAAGATGTTGAGACTCTAGAAAGAGTGCGGAGAAGAGCAACAAAGATGATTAGGGGACTGGAGGCTAAAGCATACGATAAACGGTTGCAGGAACTGGGTATGTCTAGTTTGATTAAAAGAAGGACTAGGGGTGACATGATAGCAGTCTTCCACTATCTCAGGGGCTGACACAGAGAAGAGGGACTCAAGCTATTCTCCAATGCACCTGAGGGTAGGACAAGAAACAATGGGTGAAAACTAATCAAGGAGAGAAGCAACCTGGAACTAAGGTTGGCGCAGGAGGGTCGCATGCGCAGGGAGCAGGGAAGCACGTGGGGGGGGGCACGTGCACATTGCATTTGTGGGTGTGGACTTTCGGCACGCGAGGACAAAAAGGTTAGCCATCACTGCTTATTTTTATTTATTTATTTATTTATTTATTTCTTGGATTTCTAAACCGCCCCCTCTCCCAAAAAGGGACTCGGGGCGGTGTACAGTCAAATGCAGATAAAAATACAATAATATAAAACAATTAAATACATTTGGATGGAGGAGATAAGGCTGTACAAGAAATAAATATACTATAAAAACCCTAAAAACATCCCCAATTAAAATACCCAGACCCAATTAAGATATATCCCCGGGAGGTAAAACTAAGAGAGTGCCAGGCCAGCTGATTGAAATAGATGAGTCTTTAATTTTTGACAGAAGGAACGGAGGTCGGTGGTAGTTCGAATATCAGGGGGGAGGTCATTCCAGAGGGTTGGGCCCATCACAGAGAAGGACCTACTCCTAGGTGTCGCCCGCTGGCATTGCCTAGCGGACGGCACCAGAAGGAGTCCCTCCCTGTGTGAGCGGATAGGTCGCAGGGACGTGTGTGGTAGGATGCGATCCTGCAGATAACTAGGTCCTATGCCATGGAGCGCTTTAAAGATGGTAATGAATACCTTGAAACGCACCCGAAAGGCCACAGGTAGCCAGTGCAGCTCGCGCAGGAGAGGTGTTACGTGGGAGTAACGTGTACTCCCCATGATAACCCGCGCGGCTGCGTTCTGAACTAACTGCAGTCTCCGGATGCGTCCCAAGGGAAGCCCCATGTAGAGGGCATTGCAGTAGTCCAGGCGAGACGTCACCAGCGCATGAGTGACCGTGCGCAGGGCACTCCGGTCCAGTAGGGGGCGCAATTGGCGCACCAGGCGAACCTGGTGGAACGCCCCCCTTGCCACGGCTGCCACATGGTCCTCCATTGACAGCCGGGCATCAAGGAGGACGCCCAAATTGCGCGCCCGCTCCACAGGGGACAGTTGTTCGCCCCCTATGGCCAGCGATGGTGTCAGCTGGCTGAACCGAGGTGCCGGTACCCACAGCCACTCGGTCTTGGAGGGGTTGAGTTTGAGTCTGTTGTCCCCCATCCAGACCCCGACGGCTTCCAAACACCGGGACATCACTTCGACAGCCTCGTTGGGGTGGTTTGGGGTTGAAATGTACAGCTGAGTATCATCAGCGTACAGGTGGTACTCAACCCCAAAACCACGGATGCTCTTATCAAACCTGTTTGAGTAACATGCTGTGAATTCCAAATTTGGAAAAAACCCCAATGCTGCTTTAAATGAGCACAACCCTAATTTAGGGGGGGGGGGAGTACACCTCTCTCCATCATCAGATTTTAGTGAAAAGCAACCAAGGAGTAACTTTTTGCACATGTTAACTGCTTAGTAGACTACCATCACTCTGGCTCTTAGAAAGGAATAGCGGTCTTTTTCTATTTTTGTTTCTAAAAACCTGCCTACTTTTGTTGGCTTACAAGTGGGAGTAAGCCCAACAGAGTTGAGTGAGTTTTACTCCAAGGTAAGCAGGCACAGCTTTATAGGCTTAGCCTGGCCCTCTTTAGACAAGGAACTCATTGTGCTAGGGCTTGGCTTATTTACTGATTTTTATGAAGGCTCCAGATGGCCTTTCCTCATTTGTGAATCCCCATTGTTTTTCCCCCCTTCCTTCCCCCATTTCTCCTACTGTGAAACATCCATGAAAGAAGAAAAATGGTGGAGTGGCTCCATAGAATACCTTTTATCTGGCAGTGTTGACGCCATCTGTTTGAAGGCCCCCCTTTCCCTGATAATTGCATTATTTCCCCCAAGCTTCCGACCTCTTTCTTGTTTGCTTTCGTTCCGTTCTATAAAGCTTTAATTGCTAATTTCTACTTATAGCAAAGTGGTTACTTTGAGCTGGAGGCTGGGCAGTGTTTACATTCAGCCTGAAACTATGAATACGGACACAGCTACGGACGCCGCTGAATGTCTACCTCAGTGATTGCTGTTGTGTGGTCATGACTCAGCCGAGGTCAAGGTAGGGACAGAAGGGAGGATAAGGCTAATTCTTGGTTGCTGAAGTCTTTTCAGGAAAAGCAGCACTATATAAAACAAGCGTTTTCAATTTATAGCTCGAAATCTCAACTGCCTATTCCTGGTTCTCCCCTTCCTCCCCCCCGCTTTCCACGTTTATAAAATAAAGTGGATGTTGGCAACATTTTTTTTTCTATTTCAGGGGTCTCTGTGTCTAAAGAAAGAAAGTTTTAGCATGGAGCACAATTTAGTGGGAACTTGGCTGACCAAATTTAAACGTGACCCGGGGTTAGATCCTTTTCTAAAGTTGCTGGTTTTGACAACAGGAGCTGCTTTATTATTAGTTACTGAGGAAAAGGGAGGTTAAGGAAGGAATGTGGCTCAAAGGATGCTAGCCCTGGGTGGTTGTGGGACTGTAATGCTTCTTTGGAGGTTCTAGCACAGGGGTGTCAAACTCATGTCATCATGACGGTGTCATGTGATGTATCGCAACTTTTTCCTCCTTCGCTAAACCTGTTCTGACCTAAGCTTCCCCAGCAGCATGGAGCCAAGTCCTCGTCCCGATAAACCCTTTGTATTTAATTTACAGTGAATTCCTCTCCAGCAAAGTCCCAGCCCAGAGTCTTTCAAAGTAGTTCACAATTACCGATCTTTATCAGGCTTGGAGAGTGGCCAGGCCGATATCTTTCAGACGCCACAATACTTGGCAAGAATGCAAGAATGAACTAATTGTCTCCTGCAAACACCCCTCCCCTTTCGCTCCTCTTTTCACCCCTCCCCTTTCGCTCCTCTTTTCACCCCTCCCCTTTTGCTCCTCCCCTCCTGGAAGGGGCCATTCACCGTCCACCTGTGGCCTTATTCCTGAGTAGACCCTTGTTCCTTAGCTGTTCCCTTCGTCTGGCAACTCTGTGCATGCGCACACTGGGAACAGGCTCCAGCAGTTCATCTGCCTCACTGAGGTCTGACTTCGAAGGCAGCTGATAACTGTCAGATGGCTCTGGCCGCATCTCCGCCTGCGACACAGAGGACTCGTCAGAGCCTTCCCCAGACTCCAGGACTGGCCCGTGTTCTTCCCCAACCTCCTCACTGGCCAAATCTGCTGCCAGCTCTGCTGGCTGCTGGTAGGCCACTACAGCATCCATACTGGGGTAGCAGGATCCAATCTGGTGATAAATCAGCACCCCTGTTAATGACAAGGGGACTGGACTCCAGCATGGGTCCGAAAGCTTGGAAGAGTAGTTGACTGACCAAGACTAAATCCTACAACATTATCCTGGGACACATACATTAGCTTTCATTCGTGAGACTGTGGTAGGCTGATAGGGAAGCTTGCAAGCTGCTTCCAGAATTGGGCATTTAATATGGACAGGTATTAAAACAGGAAGGCTGAACCAAGTCTGAAAGTAATTGTTTTCAAGAGTCACTGCCACTTTGATTTGCAGGAATGCATTTTTTTTTTGGTGTGGAAAGATTCAGGATTCAAAAGAAATGGACATTCTTGATCTAGGGAACGTTCATTTATTCAATCATTCATTGGTTCATTTCTCCCTCCCGCCACCCAAAAAGAAATAAAACAACATTTTGTGCCACCCCAATGCCTGGGCTTCCCTTGATCCTTTCAGTTGATTAGTGTGAAAGTGCCAAAATCAGCCAATCAAATCTGGCTAGAGCAGAGGTGGTATTCTACCGGTTTGCTCCGGTTTGCTCGAACCGGTAGCGGAAATCACGGGTAGCTTTGCCCTCCCGCCCCGGCTCTAAGGCATCCCATTTAGGTCCTTTTTAGCGAAAAGCACATGCACGGTAGCGCATGTGAGCGAAGCGAGTGAGTGTGCACGCTCATATTTGCAAACCTGCAGGAAAGGTAAGTAAATACCACCCTTGGGCTAGAGGTGTGTCCTTGCTTAGCAGCTGTGGTGATATTAGAAAGCAAAGGGGTCATCAATCCCAGCTTAGCCCCTTGTCAGTGTAGTTTTGATTTAGCGTTTCAAATACAAAACATTTAAAGGGTACTCTTGTGCCATTCTGCAGGACAGGTGTGTTCTTAGCTTTTATGGAATGTGTCGAGCTTTTTGGCAGTAAACTAGTACATCTGAAAATGCACAATTCTCACAGCGTCTTTTTCACTAAGATTTATTGGGAAGATTCAGTTTCACAACTGAACTATTTCCTTTCTGGAACCCATAAATCCCTGTATACAGTAGGATGGCTTTTCTTTGTCTAACTGCTTTCCTTTGATCTAATGGAGATTTTCTTTTTTCACTGATACAAGGGATATTTTCAATTGTCTATTCACGTAACAGTTCTGGACTATCACTCTACGAATCCATTCCTCTGTATCATGTGATACATTTATCATGCTTGTATCTCCCTCAACGTTTGGCACAAATTTTAGCTTTATAGATTGTTAAAATCTATAAGAGGTTATTGTCACACTGAGTTGAATCTAGGAACAGGTCTTCCAACTGCATTTTTGACTTGACACTCCTATAAAGCTCAATATTGTATCTGAAATTCCATGCAAAATGTGTGTTGCATTACTTCTGAACTGTGGATCTTTCAGATACATTACATATGTGGTGTTTGTGTATGTATATGCATGTATGTATGAAATCGCCATCAAATTGAACTTAATCCATTTTTGGCAACAATGTGGACATGGTCTGCTATTGCTGATTGGTGGGATTTTAAAAAAAAATTCATCCTGGTACTCGCTCATCCAAATGCTAATCAGGTCTAGCCAAACTTTGCTTTTGACATTAACCATAGTTGAGTAGGTGCTAAGCAGGCGTGGGATTCAGCCAGTTCAGACTGCTTCAGGCAAACCGGATGCTAATTTTACATCTGGTTCGCCGAACCGGTAGTTGCAAGGACTGGCTGGCCCCACCCACCCCTCCCAGGAGTCTCCATGCGGTCCATTTTGGATGCCAGGTAAGTGCAGGGCCCATGTGGAGGCTCTGGGAGGGTGAAAAATGGGCCTCCTAGAAGTCTAGAAACAGGCCCGTTTCTGGCCTCAGGAGGGTCTCCGGAGTCTGGGGGAGACCATTTTCACCTTCCCAGAGGTTTGAAGAAGGCCTCCGGAGTCTGGGGAGGGCAAAAAACGGGCCTCCCGGAAGTTCTGCAAGCCCAGAAATGGGCCTGTTTCTGCCACTGGAGGGCCTCCGGAACCCAGGCCGTTTTCACTCTCCCAGAGGCTCAAAGAAAGCCTCCGGAGCCTGGGGCAGGTGAAAACGTCCCCTCTGCCATGGTTCTGGAGGCTGAGTAGGCCACGCCCAAACCCACCCAGCAACTGAGCAGAGAACCGATTGCTAAAAATTTTGAATCCCACCACTGCTGCTAAGGAACCACTTTGAGAGCTGATCCCAACCGTTCTATAGCTTTTGATCAAGAAATAATCCCCAGAATTGTGTCTTGAGCTGTTACAGTTGTGTTTTGATTTTTTTTTCATACTCTTTGTTAAAATGCAATTCAACCTGCCCATCCAAGAGTTGAAGGGCATCTGATTCCTACCATTAAAGCCTTTTTAAAATTACTGATTTCAGGGGAAAACTGCAAAGGAGGAAGCAGAGATACAGACCTTACAGCTAAGGAGCCTGCAATTCTTGGAACGCTATATTTATCTCATTCTCTTCAACGCGTATCTTCACTTGGCGAAAAAAGACTCCTGGGCGAAACCTTTCAGTGTCTGGATGCATGAGGTCAGTAGTCTCCAATGCCAACTGATAGCACTTGGATAAAATTTTGTAGATTTTTGATTTTGTTGAGCAATGCTAACCTTAGTGAATGGGGGAGTTAATGCAGGCTGGAAATATCTATATCTGAAGGTGAATTTGCTCTCAACAGGAGTCATGGTCTATTTCCCCTTCTCACAGCTTAGGTAGTCTAAACTCTGCACTTAGTCACATAGTGTAGTTTCTGGATGCAATTTTTTCAGATCAGAGCTTGTTGAGATGCATACATTGTTTGCACATATTTTGAAGCAGTATAATATTCTCCGTGGATACTTAGATAAATAAATAATAGGATGCAGTGAGAATTTGGATCTAAAAATCAGTGTATCAAAGACCAAGGTTATTAGGTTTAATAGGGAAAGGTGTGAACTTGAAATGTAAACAAAAATATATTTTAAAAAATGAAAGCAAATGGATACATTTTCATACCTCCGTATTACATTAATTAAAGATAGAAAAGTTGGGAGGAAGCACCAGCTGCTGATAGACTAGTTGGTAATATGTGGTCTGTTATGAGAAAGAATGTTTGTGAAGAGAATTTTAAAAATGCCAGTAATATATTTCATTAATATTTTTTTTAAGTTTTATGCATTGGGGAGAAGTGTATGTCGTAAATAGGAAGAGATGGGTCAAGAAAGAAGGGAGGTGCGAATTAATATGGCTGGAATACACAAGTGGGGTAGCAGGTACAAAAGAAGTACGTTAAAATAGTTTAATCATATAGAGAGTATGAATGAGGATGGGATTGTGGTAGGAAGAGTGAATGTTTCAGGAGGAAAGGAAGGAATAAACTACCATTGAATGGAATTGATGAGCTGAGAAGTTTAAAAGCCAAAAGGCAATTTACCATATGACTGAATAGTATCAATATGATAGAAGAAAGGAAGATTTGCCAGGACAGAAAGGCAGGGAGATGATTTGGTTTGCACTGCTGTAAGCTAATAATTCTCCTATTTTCATTTCTTTGGTTTATTACTTTGTACTCATTTTTCATAATGTTCACATGACAAAGGAAACAGAGTGGTGGATATGTATATCTTTACTACAAGGCAATTGAGTGTCCATAAATAAATGGAAGGAGAAAGAACCAGCAGCACCTGGGCTTTGTTCCTTGGTTAGAGTTAAGTCATGGGTATGCCATGATTGTTGGGATTGGTGTTGTGGCCCACCAGCAGCCAGCAGAGCTGGCAGCAGATTCAGACAGTGAGGAGGTTGGGGAGGAACCTGGGCCAGTCCTGGAGTCTGGGGAAGGCTCTGATGAAGGCTCTGTGTCGGAGGCAGAGAGGGGGCCGGAGCGTATGCCAGCTATCAGCTGCCTTCAGAGGCAGACATCAGTGGGGCAGACAAACAGCTGGAGCCTGTCCCCAGTGTGCACATGCGCGGAATTGCCAGACGAAGGGAACAGCTAAAGAACAGGGGTTGACTTGGGAGTAAGGCTGCAGGTGGAGGATGAATGCCCCCCCCCCAGGAAATAAAAGAGGAGCGAAAGGAGAGTGGAGTTTGCAGAAGACATTTAGTTTGCTTAATTGGTTTGTGACTCTCTGAGACTCCTTGCCAAGTTTTGCAGATATCTGGCCTGTCAGCTCTCCAAGCTGATGAGGTCTATGACTGTGAATCCTCCCTCAAAAGACTTTGTTGGCTGTGGATGAGCAGAATTCACAATAAATTAATAAAAGGGGATTTTGTCAGCACAAGGAGTTTGCTGCATGCTTTTGTGGAGCCTGGGTCAGAACAACTGGGAAGACTGTATAGAGAGGCCAAAAAAGCAGGTTGACAGAGAGTGGTTAACACATGCATTAGGTGGATCTGTGCTTCCAGATTTGCAGGATTTAATGGGACCGTCCAAAGATGTCTTGGAGCATCTCTCAGGAACTTAACAGCTTCTGGGTTATAGGTTCTCAAGTAGACTTTCCATGCTTATAAATGTGTCTTGCTGGATTTGGCATTTTAGTCCACCCATCAAGTCCTTCCCAAGGACCCAGGATAGGCAGATGTTGTTGTTTAATAAATTAAAGGTATTTTTGCAGGATTTATAGTAAACTGTTCCAAGTAAGTCTAACTTTTACAATTGAGTATGGTAAAAAAAAAATTCTCAAGGGATACTGCACATGGTTTTGGATTGCACCCAAAGAACCTATTACTGTTAGTACTATCTTTGTTTTCTTTTGCAATAGTCATTCTACTTCTATTTACAGTTCTTTTTATTCTGTGATTTATGTCCAGTTCTTTCTCTTTTCCTTTGTCTCCAGGTATTGCAATGTCCATTATCCAAACTTTTTTTTTGGCAATTGTTAAGTCTGGGGTGTCGTGACACTTGTTTTTTGAATTCTAAAGTCCCAGAACACTTTAGCTTCTTCATTTTCTATGACTTCATCTGTATTGTGGCACCATCCTTTTTTTGCTTGCAAACAAGTAGTCTTGCAGATATTCCAATGCACTGTTGTTGTTGTTGTTGCTGCTGCTGTTGCCATGCCTTTGTTTGTTTGTAATGCAGTCTTCTTGCAAGAGCTGGCTAGGTGGTCTCAGCTTCTTTGCAGAGACAGCTCTTGTCTTCTCAATTCTGGTTTTATATGCATTTGTTTTAAAGGCTTGTTCTTGTGCAGCCAGAATTGGCCTCTTGGTCTTTTTTTTTCCAACTTTCCTGCTCTGGCCAGGTTTTGTTGTTTCTTTGTTTGCTCTTCTTGTGCTTTAATTGACATTTAAAATGTGGATCTTGGTGTTTGAGTATAATGTTCTATATCAGTGATGGCAAACCTTTTGGGCACCGAGTGTCCAAACCGGAACGTGCGTACATGCTCGTGAATGTGCCATTGGAGAAGGCCCCATTCCAGAGCGCTGGAGACCCAAAGACCAGCTGGCTGGTGTGCATATGCCTGTTTTTTTTGGGCCGTTTTCAGGCTGATTTTTGGCACGAAAACAGCCTGAAAATCAGCCCAAAACCGCTCTGAAAATGACCCTGAAAACAGCCCTAAAAAGGCCCCAAAACAGCCTGGTTTTTTGGCCATTTTTCAGGCCGTTTTGTGGTGCTCTAGCACCCGCGAAGACCAGCTGTTTGGCGCACATGTGCACAACAGAAACCAGAGGAGCAGCTGGTGATGGCACGCGTTCCCACAGAGAGGGCTCTGCATGCCACAGGTTTGCCATCACGGTTCTGTATGCTCCATGATCCTGCCATGCAGCAATGTAGTTTTCCATCAGGGAGATAGCTTTGCTGAATAATTACTATTGACCATTGGATGATTATATTAAAAAATGGGCAAGTATAAAGACTTTTGGACTTTATTGTAACAGAGAGGACCAATCTTTCTTTCTTTAAATATACATATATGTACAGTGTGGAACAGTGGGGTGACAAACCTTCCTAGGAACAGCATTTTATAGTCTTGATTTTTTTGTTTCTAAATTTACATGTCTGCTCTCTTAAAACGAATCATTGCTCATAGCTGGTTGTAGCTTTCAAAGAGATCCTTCACAGGCCTAAAGAAAAACCCTGTTTTCCATCCCCGGTCATTATTGTTATGGCAGAATGCATTATTGTTGCATTCCTTGTAGATTCATTCCCATGAACAACAGCTGTTCTTGTAAACTTCTCGATGATGTTCGTTATTTCTCCGAATATCTTTATTGAGTAAGCCTGTATGGCAAAGAGCAAAAGGCTAAGCCAAGTGGCTTCAGACGACCAGGAACTGTCCAGAGCGTCTGACCACAAGCCAGATGTTTTTGCAGCTGTGGACAGGCAAGGGGGTAATTATGTTTGGCCATTTTAATGAGAGTGATGGGGACAATTGGTGGGTTACAGTTTCCTTATTCCTGACTGCTTTATATGTCTGCAGCCCAGGGGTGGGTTGCTGCTGGCATTACTGCTGGTTCGGTGCGCAAAAAACGCATGCGTGCGAATGTGCAAAACGGTCTGCGCATGTGCAAAACATTAAAGAATGGGGGGGGGGAAAGATTTGTGCAATGAAAATTGTTCTGCGCATGCGCAGAGCTGAAAATCAAGATGGTGGCACCCTAGGAGAACTGATTCAGGGGCATGGCACGCCCAGTAGGAACCCACCACTGCTGCAGCCCTTGTTCTCTTTGGGGAAATGGCAAAACCTCTTTAGCCGATATACCCAGCTGAAAAGATTCAGCTAACTTCTTGCAATAATGCAGTCCCAGGGTTTAGCTGCAACCCCTAATTCTAAAGAAAGCATGTAAGCAAGACATCTGATCATAAATCTTATTTTTTTGGATCTAGGAAACCTCCACCTAAACATGAAAGTCTCATGTACACCAGATCCAGAGTGAAAGTAGAGAATATGCTTTGTTTTTCTTTGTGATAACTATAAATCATTAAGTAGCCTGTTGTGGCCCGCCAGTGACTAGCAGAGCTGGCAGCAGTGTCGGACAGTGAGGAGATTGGGGAGGAACATGGGCCAGTCCTTGGGGGCTGAGGAAAGCTCAGACGAGGGCTCTGCATCAGAGGCAGAGAGGGAACTAGACAGCAATGAGGCAGAGGAACAGCTGGAGCCTGTTCCCAGTGTGCGCATGCGCAGAGCTTCCAGAAGACAAGAACAACTAAGAAAGCAGAGTCGACTTAGGAGTAAAGCCACATCTTGGAGGTGATTGGCCCCTCCCATAGGAAACAAAAGAGGAATGAATGGGGAGTGGGTTTTTGCAGGAAGCAGTTTGTTTATTCGGTCATTTCAAGAGTGAAAAGTTCTGTTTGTGATTATAAGAGACTCTGTGCCAAGTGTCGCCTTGCCCTTCGTTTGGAAACTAGTTATTTGGCAGCTCTCCAAACGAGATGAGGTCCGTGTTGATAAACATTCCCCTGAAAGACTGTTTGCTAAGCCTTGCTGGCTGTGAAGGAAAGGAATTCACAGTCGTGTAAATAAAAGGGGTTTTGCCGGGACCAAGAGTCTGCTTCTTGCTTTATAAGGAAGCCTGGGTCAGAACATAGTCATCTTACTATAGTGGGCTTTAACCTATTAGTTTTTTGTGCTCCATATCACCTTGCCAATTGGAAAGGAGTGCTTTGAACTGTTCACTGTTCCACTTGGCCAAACTCCATAGAAAAATGATTTAACAAGTGTGCTAAGGTAATGTAAATCCCAGCATGGAAATTTTGGGAGTTGTATTCCTGACACACCTAGGCTAAAGAATGCCAAGTTGCTACTTGATAAATGATGATGAAATATATCCCTTCATTTTGAATGTTATTCTTGGGACAAAGATCAGTTGTGTCCATCACAGGACAACAAACAACATGTGTGCAACAGTTCTTTAGGGGAACTAGTTGTTGTGACACGCCAACGGCCAGCAGAGCTGGCAGCAGATTCGAACAGTGAGGAGGTTGGGGAGGAACATGGGCCAATCCTGGAGTCTGGGGAAGGCTCTGATGAGGGCTCTGTGTCGAAGGCAGAGAGGGGACCGGAGCCAGTTATCAGCTGCCTTCAGAGGCAAATATCAGTGAGGAAAACGAACAGCTGGAGCCTGTTCCCATTGTGTGCATGCACAAAATTGCCAGACGAAGGGAACAGCTAAAGAACAGGGGTTGACTTGGGAGTAAGGCCACAGGTGGAGAATGAATGGCCCCTCCTAGAGGAAATAAAAGAAGAGCGAAAGGAGAGAGGAGTTTGCAGGAGACAATTAGTTTCCTTAATTGGTTTGTGACTCTCTGAGACTCCTTGCCAGGTTTTGCAGATATCTGGCCTGTCAGCTCTCCATGCTGTTGAGGTCTATGACTGTGAATCCTCCCTCAAAAGACTTTGTTGGCTGTGGATGAGCAGAATTCACAATAAATTAATAAAAGGGGATTTTGTCAGGACAAGGAGTTTGCTGCATGATCTTGTGGAGCCTGGGTCAGAACAACTGCGAAGACTGTATAGAGAGGCCAGGAAAGCAGGTTGACAGAGAGTGGTTAACACATGCATTAGGTGGATCTGTGCTTCCAGATTTGAAGGATTTAATGGGACCGTCCAAAGATGTCTTGGAGCATCTCTCAGGAACTTAACAGCTTCTGGGTTATAGGTTCTCAAGTAGACTTTCCATGCTTATAAATGTGTCTTGCTGGATTTGGCATTTTAATCCACCCATCAAGTCCTTCCCAAGGACCTGAGATAGGCAGATGTTGTTGTTTAATAAATTAAAGGTATTTTTGCAGGATGTACAATAAACTGTTCCAAGTAAAGCTGACTTTTACAATTTATTAATGGTAATTTTTTAATGGTCAGAACAGTAATACAGACCACAGATAAGTGAGGTTTGATTCCCTTTATTGTACCAAAACCTCCAGAAAGAAAGAAAAATAAAACTATTTCTGATTTCCAGGATTTTCCCATAACTCCCATGTACTCTTACCAATCTATCTTCTATTTCCTTGTTCATGTATATAAATTTCTAAGTTTTATCTTTATATGTTTCTGTGTTTCTTATTTTCATAGATTTCTGTGGGTTTCTGTGTATTTATGTCATGCTTTATTGCTATGAATTTCTATTTCTTTTTATTCTTTCTCATTTTTGATCTTCTATAGATAGACTGGTATGCTAATTTTTAAACTTAGCTACCACTCTCTGCCTGGTCTCCCCTCTGTGGAAGGCAAAGAAACTGGTTGTTTCTCTGTTGTTTCAACCTCAGACCTTTGGCTACCCCAGGTTTGGCTGCCTTGAATCTCAGCTATTGTTTTCTAGTGATGGAGAACATTCTTTGCATGTCAGAATTTTTAGGTTTAATCCAGTACTTCTCCAGAAAACAGATGCAACTCTAGAGAACCATTTTCCATCAACGTAGACAGTACAGAGCTAGGTGGCTTAATTGTGAAATTCCACAGAAAGCAGTTAACTCCGTGATGGCAAACCTATGGCAGGCATGCCACAGGTGGCACGCAGAGCCCTCTCTGAGGGTACCTGAGCCGTCACCCCAGCTCAGCTCCACTGTGCATGTGCGTGCGTGCCTCCCGCCAGCCAGCTGGTTTTTGGGTCTCAGCCGTGCATGCGCGGGGGGTGGAGTGTTTGTGTGGGGATTGCGCACATGTGCGGGGGAGGGGTGGTGCGGTCCCCCCTGCAGTCCGATTTTGCTCTCAGGAGGCTGCAGGGAGGCCTACTAGGCCCAAAATGGGGTGCAGGCATGTGCGGTGCGGCCTCCCTGTGGCTTGTTTTTACTCCCAGGAGGCTGCAGGGAGGCCTACTAGGCCGAAAAGGGGGCACGGGAGATCGTGCACACAGGGGGCTGGGGGGAGCATGGGGGGTGTTGCGTGCACATAGGTGGGGGCGAGAGGAGCGCAGCATTACGGGTGGGTGCACGCACGCGCTGTCGCATGCATGCACTTATAGCACACAATGACAAAAAGGTTAGCCATAACTGAATGAACTCTTCCTAATCAAGATAACAGATTTGTTCAAGAATATCGGGTTAGCTGCCCAACGAGAGAAGCCCATCTTCTCGCATGCGAAAAGGACATGGTGCACTGTAAGGGTTAAGGGAAAGGAAACTTGAGAGTTATATACTGTGAAATACAGCAGAAGCATTCAAGCTCTAACCAACATTGTGATAGGGGTTCCAGAGAGCTGTTGCCTCAGAATGAATCATTCAGGCAGAAAGCTGAGAGGCCTCATGACATTTACTTTAGTTGTGTTTTAGAGCTACTGTTTACTTGCTAAAATAGAAACATTTTGTGTTGGAAGGAAGCCATTTATTTCTAGTCCCTTACACCTCTATCTCTATCCTGTTCTTCCCACCAGGCTTCTTCTGATTACGTTCTCTATTTGTCCTCCATTGGTCCTATGCTCGGGTGTCTATGCTTCCCACACAATGGCCCATCCCTGTTGTCTCCAGAATCCCCCCAAATTGCTTTCATATGTTTTCCCTCCTGTCAATCCTTTTAAGGCATCCCTGGCTGTTACACCCAAAATCTAATTTTGTCCTGGAAAGAAAGAATTGTGGTTTGTCCGCAAATGAACTTGTTGGTGTTTCAGTGTCTGCTTTCATATTGTTTCACCGTATGGCTTAGAAAATGCAAAATACCTGACACAAACTTGCTAGCTCTCGTTTCAAAGCTCCATTTCTGTTGCTATTCTACTCTTTTCCTTTTGTGTTCCACAAAAAGTACAAACAGAAACAACAAATTTAAAATAACCTGGATGACAAAATAACATGCATTGCATTATATCAGAAAGAGCCACTTCCTAGGCAAAGTATAAATATGTACCATACTTTTCGGTGTATAAGACACCCCTCCCCCCAAAAAAAGTGGGTGGAAATGTTTGTGTGTCTTATACATATATAGTGAATATTGCTGAAGCCCTGCCCACCTTCCGGCCACCATCCTTCGGCCTCTGCCTCCCAGCAATTTGCAGCCTTGCAGCAAACAGCCTGATCAGCTTCACCACAGCATGATTTAGCACAGGCAGCTGATTGGCAGTTGGATCGGCCTCCCGGAATACCACCTATCAGCTGTTCCAGGCTGTGGGGATCGCTGCCATCTATCTCCACCGTCGCTGCCCAAAGACACTGCTGATCGCTGCTGCCTCCACGTGTCACATTTTCAACCTCCGCACACCCCGTTTTTGGGCTCCTCATATTGCATTTTCGATTGGTTCCAGGCGGCAGGGATAGGCAGCCTGCCTGGAACGGACCAACAACGCGAGGCACAGAGGCCGAAAATGAGGCGTGCGGAGGCCGAAAACATGATGCGCAGAGGCAGCAATGTGCTGTGGCGATCCCCACAGCCTGGAACAGCTGATTGCCAGTATTCTAGAAGGCTGATCCAACCGCCAATCAGCTGCTTGTGCTGAATCAGGCTGCAATAATGTGTTGAAGTTGACCAGGCTGTTTGCTGCAAGGACACTAGCCAGATCAATACCGATGGATGCTGGTAGGCAGAGGCACAATTTCCCCCCCTTGTTTTCCTCCCCAAAAACTAATGTGCGTCTTATACTCTGGAGTGTCTTATACTCACAAAAATATGGTATCTTGAATCTAAGTACTGTTTTGTCAAGATTGAACAATAATATTTGCTTAATAAATATGTGTAATAGTAAGTTCCAACATTTTAGTAAAATTAGACTATAATGATCATTGTAAAAATACTTTAGCAATCAGATGTCAAACCAAAACAGTATTACTAAAATAAGCCAATACTACATACACATGAGAAGAGATATCTTCTCATCCATTTCGCATTTGTTGCATAATAAACTTGATCAGCCCTTTAAAAACATCTGGAGACTCCTTCAATCATGAAAACATTCTTTTCTTGGATTATTTCCTTCTAAAGAATATAAGAAAGGCATGTAATATTGCTAAGATGATTTTCTATTCTTTTATTATTATAGTAAAAGCTAACTAGTTATAACAAATGTATTGCAAATTGCTAAGATCTACCTTAGTGATAGCCTTTAATTGTTTATTTAAAAAGAGCATAGCTAACGCCTTATTGCTGACAAAGTTAAAAATGCTAAATTAATTCTAATTTAATTAATTCTAATTGTGATTTACAACTGCCAGATTTAAGTAGATAAATACAATAACTTTCCAGTTTAGCCCATAATGGCAATTTGTTCACCATCACCACCCAAATTCATTCCAATAAAATACTGAAACTAAAATGAAACTAAAATAACATATTAAAACTAAAAACTCTAGTAGACTCGAACTTTTTGTTTAAACAATGGAAATCAAAATACATTTCCATTAAAAAGCAGGAATATTGAAAATCTCATGATTATTGATAATTGTAAGGAAAATCTATAGTTGTTTGTATTTTAAAAATCCTTACTATTTTATTAATCTGCTTGAAATGAGTTACAGATATTAACATAAAACCATGAATAAATATGCAAATCTTGAAGTGATATTCCTTTTTGCTGCATTTATTCAAACGCATTGGAAATTTTAAACCATCTGCATCCATTGATTTTCACTGGAGAGGAACACTTTGATATATTTAGAACTACAAATGAGGACTGTTTCCTTGGAATAATTTTTCCTGTCTTTTAAAGAATTCAAACCACACTTAAAACCCTAGTTAATTTCCACAGAAACAGTAGAATTGCGTGGGAGACATATGGGACTTATTCTAGATAGGCGAACAATATGATAAAGTACCCTGTTTCCCTGAAAATAAGACCTTCCTGGATAATAAGACCAATCAGGCTTTTGAGCACCTTCCTCCAAAACGAAGCCCTCCCTGAAAATATTGCAACACCGCAACAGCCATGAGGTAACCACGCTCGCCGCCCCCTGCACCTCAAAAATAGTAAGACCTCCCTGAAAATAAGGCCAAGTGCTTATTTCGGGGGTCAAAAGAAAATAAGACCCTATCTTATTTTGTGGGAAACACAATACCAAAATAACACCTTTAATGTCACTACATTTTTGTATAGAAAACACATAATTATCAATGAGATATAGCAATGTAATTTGTAACTAATAACACTGTATGTTGAGCCACTATATACTTGCAATGTTTTCTATTTATCCAATGAAGCAGGCAATGACTTCAGCATCCAGTAAACAATAAGCAGCTACAGTATAAGGGACATTCTTGACAGTTTCCATTTGTAAGAATTTTTTCTTAATCCCTGAATTGCTGTAAATGTTCAAAAATCAGAACTGGAGCAAACATCCTCAAATTCACTAAATATATAATAATATAATCCATATGTGATTTACCAGATTGATTTTTTGGATAGTTTTTTTAGAGCCATCTATAATGTAATCCAGGGCTAAAAACCTTATTTCTGTGGTGAATCACCACAAACCGAGTCCTCCCCCAATTTCATTTCATGCTGCAAATTATCTTTTGTCACTTTTCCTATATTGAGGTCAATATAGTCCCATCAGAGTGTGGGAAGAAAGGAACTTACATGAGATCAGTTTTTCCTTCTTTCCAGCAAGAAAGTTAATGATTCATATGGGTATCTCCTAAAGCAGAGGATACAATCCATATCTTAGAAAGCTCCAATATTTTGAGGATACAATCCATTTTCTTAGAAAGTTCCAATATTTTGAAGAGCTGCCACAAAGAAGGGGGGTGTCAATCTATTCTCCAAAGGAGCTGAAGACAGGACAGGGGACAATGGATGGAAACTTACCAGGGAGAGGACCAACCTAGAACAAAGGAGAAATTTCCTGACAGTGATAACGACTTGCCTCCAGTAGTTATGGGTGTGCCATCACTGGAGATTTTTAAAAGAAGTTGAAGAGACATTTGTCTGACATAGTATAGGGTCTCCTGCTTGAAGTCCTCCAAAGTCCCTTCCAACTTTGTTATTCTTTGAGCCATCCTTTTCAAATCTTAATGCTTCCTATTGTGCCCAGGTACAATTTTTATACAGTCTTGAGTTAACAATAGAATCCAGAAATCCTGTTGAGGAAATTTGAACCAGCGGGAGAAGGAAAATGATAGGTCATGAGATTTCTCCAAAAGACTGTGTGACTCTGGCTGTTTTTACTGGAGTTACAACTGACCACTATACATGGTGTATCTTATCTGATATTTGCTTTCCTCTTTATTTCCCATTTCCAGCTTCCCATTCTTCTCTATAAAAGTCAACATTATCATGATTTTATTTAAGGCATGCAAGCAGAGGAAAGATTCCTCAGTCCTTGTAAGAATGTGCTAAGACCTCTATTGTAATCTTTATTGTCATAGTGTTGTTATCCTAGTAAATAAATCTCCATGTCATTTGACATAGGAAGTAAGAAATGAAATTTGGATGCCTTCTTCACAAATTATAGCAGACTAGCTGATAACCCGGCGTTGCTCGGGTATTTATAGATGTTGAAGCATTTGTCTGACAGGGAGCCATTGAGAGGGGCCTTTCTTCCCCTTACTCCCATCATCCCTGCCCTCTCCCTTCCCTCTCCCATGTGCTCCTCTGTCCTGCCCTACGATCCTGGCACTTTGCCCCAAATCCATCAGGCGCTCCTCCATTGGTCCACTGGAGGGCGAACATCACGGCTGGCTTTCCAGAGGAAGCTGCGAAGGAACTGATATCACAAACAATTGCCACTCTAGGATGCCACACTCGCTCTCCTTAATGGGCCAGTCATTCCAGAGCTATGCTGGAACACACACAGACAGTGACGCACACACACACACACCAGGGGTGTATCTCCCCCCACCCTACGGTATTGGTTTCCAGAGGGTAAGTCATCTGTGTACCAAGTTTGGTTGAAATTGCTCAAGGCGCTCCAAAGTTATGCTGGAAATACATACATACATACATACATACATACATACATACATACATACATACATACATACATACATACATACATACAGCCTTTAGATAAATAAGATGATAGATAGATAGATGATAGATAGATAGATAGATAGATAGATAGATAGATAGATAGATAGATGATAGATAGATAGATAGATAGATAGATAGATAGATAGATAGATAGATGATAGATAGATAGAATAAGATTGGATAAGATAAGATAAGATAACATAGATTGGTCAGCTCTTACCATTTAAATGTCTTATGTTGGTCTTTCTCACCTTGGTTGGCATGAATGCATTGTCACAGTGCAGTAAAGTGGGCCAGATGACTTTTCTAGAATAACATGCATTGTCTGGTATTTTGTACAGATATATTGAATACACATAAACAATTCTTGCTAATATGCCTAGGCTGCCATCCTATCCATAATGAGAAAACTAAATAAACATGTAGGCTTTGCACAGATCAATCACAAAAGTTGTTCACAAAATATTCACATTTTTATTCCATTTACAGACAGTAAATGTGGATAAATTGAGCCAGGTTGGTCTAGTGCTTAACACACCAGGCTAAAAAGCCTGTACCTGGGTGGATATGTTTACTGCCCTGAATTATTTGTAAAAACGATAAAGGCAGGATATGTGTGTTTATATGTAGATGTAGATGTAAATGAAACAAACAAAATGTTAAAAAGCTATGATATTTAGGTATGTTTTTTACCAAGCACATCTAAATTATATTAAAGCAACCAAAATATCTTTACAATCCTTAAGGCTTTCACAACTTTTGACCACTCCTAATGTTTGAAAATTGAAAAGTGAAAAACTTGACACATGTTTATATGTATATTTATATATGTATACGTATATTATAGGGACGCGATGGCTCAGTGGCTAAGACACTGAGCTTGTCAATCGAAAGGTCGGCAGTTTGGTGGTTCAAATCCCTAGTGCCGCGTAACGGAGTGAGCTCCCATTACTTGTCCCAGCTTCTGCCAACCTAGCAGTTCGAAAGCATGTAAAAATGCAAGTAGAAAAATAGGAGCCACCTTTGGTGGGAAGATAAGAGGCTCCATGCACCTTCGGTGTTTAGTCATGCCGGCCACATGACTATGAAGACAGGCCACATGACCAGTGCTGGCTCTTCAGCTTTAAAACGGAGATGATCACCGTCCCCTTTTAAATTAGAAACTAATTGTATTTATTTTTCCTGTTTATTTAGATAATTATTATTGCAGTAGATTTCTCTATTTTGAAGGAGGAGCATCACAGAACATGACTATTTAAGACAGTTACATTTCCCCCCTCTGTTTTTATCCTCCTGCTGAAGGCACACACTCCTAGTCTGCGATGAGTTGGTCATACATACTCCAGCTTTTGAACAAACAGGACAGGAAGTGATTCAATTCTTCAAAGCTAAATTAGATTACAGTCTCTAGAGCAGGCATGCAGTAAGTGTATTCTTGGGGCAATAAAAACATCACTTTTTTCCAGACCCCTATAGATGTATGGGGAGCGAGGGAGGACTCATCTGCATCCCAGAAGTACCAGCCCTATTTTTGGAATACGGTCCTTGGCACACAAGGAAAACATAGTGTGGCCCCAAGGAAGCTTTGCACTCTGCTGTCTGAGATGAGCTCATATTAAGGAAACGAGTGAGATCAACTGCAAACCATTGCTGGTTTTGACATTGAGTTTTAGAATTCCCCCGTCCCTCCGAGCCCTTAATAAGCATCTAAAGTATCTTTCTTTGCTGCCTTATTCTGCAGAAAAGACCTTTTGATGTCTTTGTTTCATTGCATCTTTGGCTTTCTTCTCTCTTTTATCCACGAGCACTCAGATCTTTCAGAGCTGTTGTCAGCCCCATCTTTTAACTTGGAAAACTGTGTGGAAGCCTACCTTTTCTCTTTTTGCCCCTAATTTGACACTTTTTTTTTGTACGTGCAGGGAATTGTGAACTATTAGTTGGGAGAAACATGTGTTTACAAAATTAACTTCTAGTTTAATTCATCAGAGTTGTAGAGGGCAGGATGATGTTTTCTGTTACAAGCATAGTTATCCTATGTGGGACAACCATGCACAAGTATAATGTGGAGATTATCACTGCATTTGTATATTCAGTAATGGCCAAAATTGTGGAAACCTTTTGGGAAAATTATATTTTTGAGTTTTGATGGCTGATAACACCACCTTTTTTGGAGCAGTACCATAACATTATGTATCAATGGAAATATAATTTAATCATGAATGTAATGCAACAAAATGTAATGTTCAATTATCTGTATTCTATGAAGAGTTATAACTAAATAACCAGAAAAAGGAAGTACAACTTGCTTAGGTTGATATCAGGTAGCTTTCCTTCATCTGATGAGCCAGTGAGCATGTGTGCTTAGAGAGCCAATCAGGCGTCATCTTGTTTTGGCAATGAGCCAATCAAATCTCAGTAAGATTCAATTATTGATGTCATGTATTGTTATTGATGTCATTGAAGCTGAGAGGAGGACATTTGTCAGTGTGTTATGTGATCGCTATCACGTCGGTTGGTTTTTTTTTTGATGTTCTTTCATTTAGTGAGCTTGTAAAACATAATAAAATTAAAGTAATGGTGCAAAGAGTTACTGGTCGCCCAGAAAGCAATGTAAAATAGTATTTATTAAGTGAACAAGGCTACAGTTATAAAGAAATTAGAAGACAAATTGGTGGAAATTTAACCAAAGGTGGGCATTTCTAAGTTTTTGAAGAGGCATAAGGAGACTCAGTCACTACAAAACCACATTGGTAAAAGCAGGAAAGAGTGCACAACAGCAAATGATGATAGAAGAATTAAGAGACTCTGCCTACGTGACAGAAGAAAATCATCTGGATATATACAAGACAAAATGGCGCAATGCATTTTTACGTGTTTAAGGTTTAAGGTTTAAGGTTTATTGAATTTACAGACCGCCCCCTCTCCCCGTAGGGACTCGGGGCGGTGTACAGACCGTTCATGTTCAAGACAACAAAACATAACATAAGACATCAAACAAAACAACGCACACATACAGTCTGTGTATAAAACCCAAAACCAATTTAAATAATTAAAACAATTTTAAAACCCATTTAAAACCCCAATTTAAAATTTAAAAAGCCATCCAGGAAGGTTAGTAATAGATGTTCCCTGTAAATACAATTACAATTACAATTAGGCCAGGCTGGCTAATCGAAACAGGTGGGTCTTGAGTTTCTTGCGGAAGGAGCGGAGATCCGAGGTGGTTCTAATATCGGGGGGGAGGTCGTTCCAGAGGGTTGGGCCCATCACAGAGAAGGCCCTATTCCTAGGCACCGCCCGTCCGCACTGTTTAGCGGAAGGTACCCGGAGGAAACCCTCTCTGTGAGAGCGGATTGGTCGCAGGGATGTATGGGGTAGAATGCGATCCTGCAGGTAACTAGGTCCCGAGCCATGGAGCGCTTTGAAGATGACAATCAACACCTTGAAACGCACCCGAAAAGCCATAGGCAGCCAGTGCAGCTCACGCAGGAAAGGTGTTACATGGGAGTACCTAGTACTCCCCATAATAACCCGCGTGGCTGCATTCTGAACCAGCTGGAGCCTTCGGGTGCATCTCAAGGGGAGCCCCATGTAGAGAGTGTTACAGTAATCAAGACGGGAAGTCACTAGGGCATGAGTGACTGTGCAAAGGGCGTCCCGCTCTAGTAAGGGGCGCAATTGGCGCACCAGGCGAACCTGGTGGAACGCCCCCCTAGCCACGGCCGTCACATGATCATCTAGCGACAGCCGGGAATCTAGGAGGACGCCCAAATTGCGTGCCCTATCCACCGGGGGCAGTTGTTCCCCCCGATGGCCAGAGATGGAACACATTGGCTAAAGCGGGGCGCCGGTAGCCACAGCCACTCCATCTTGGAAGGGTTGAGCTTGAGTCTGTTGTCACCCATCCAGACCCGCACGGCTTCCAGACACCGGGACATCACCTCGACAGCTTCGTTGGGGTGGTTCGGGGTAGAGATGTACAACTGAGTGTCATCTGCATACAGATGGCACTCAACCCCGAATCTTCGAATGATCTCGCCCAGCGGTTTCATGTATGTGTTGAACAGGAGAGGGGAGAGGACCGACCCCTGTGGCACTCCACACGTGAGCGGCCTCAGGGTCAACCTCTGCTCCCCCGCCAACACACATTGCGTCCGACCGGAGAGGAAGGAGGAGAACCACTGCAAAACGGTGCCCCTCACCCCCATCCCCTCCAGTCGATGCAATAGGATACCATGGTCGATGGTATCGAAAGCCGCTGAGAGATCTAACAGGACTAGGATGGAGGAACAACCCCCATCCTTCGCCCTCCAGAGATCATCCACCAACGCGACCAAAGCCGTCTCCGTGCTGTGGCCGGGTCGGAAACCGGACTGGCGCGGGTCTAGATAAGTAATTTCCTCCAGCTGTCGAGGGAACTGCTGCGCCACCACACTCTCAACAACCTTTGCTAAAAAGGGAAGGTTGGAGACAGGACAATAATTGGCTAACTCTACTGGGTCCAGGGAAGGCCTCTTAAGTAGGGGCCTCACCACCGCCTCTTTCAAGGCGGTTGGTAGGAACCCCTCCCCCAGCGAGGCGTTCACCAGCCCCAGGAGCCAGTCTCGTGTAACCTCCCAGGCTGCCAGTACAAGCCAGGAGGGACACGGGTCCAATAAACATGTGGTGGCCCGCAGTCGCCCGCGTAGCCTGTCCATATCCTCGGCGGCAACAGAGTCAAACTCCTCCCAGAGTGGTACCTCAAGACTCGCCTCCGGTGTCTCCCCACGATCACTGAGGGGGACCCATTCGCTCCGGATCTGAGCGACTTTGTCCTGCAGATATTCCCCAAATTCCTCTGCCCTCCCCTGTAAAGGGGCTTCCCGCGACCTCTGTGAAAGGAGGGAGCGGGTCACCCGAAACAGGGCGGCAGGGCGGTTTTCTGCGGACGCAATAAGGGTGGCGTAATATCGACATTTAGCCACCCTTAGTGCCACAAGGTAGGTCCGTAAATGGGCTCTTACCTGTGTTCGGTCAGATTCGGCACGAGAGGATCTCCATCTGCTCTCTAGGCGTCTCTTGTGGCGCTTCATCACCCTCAGCTCCTCAGTGAACCAAGGGGCCAGGGTGGTTCGCTGCCACCGGAGAGGCGGCAAGGGCGCCACCCGGTCCAAGGCCCCGGCCGCCGCACTGTTCCATGCGGCCACCAGGTCCTCCGTCCGGGAGCGGGTCAGGGCTACAGGAAGTGGCCCAAGCTCCGTCTGGAACCGATCTGGTTCCATCAGTCGCCTGGGGCGGAACCATCTAAGATCTTCTGGTTCCGCCTCCCCGCGATGGGGGGTGGCATCAGGGAAGTCCAGCCGGAGAAGCGAGTGATCTGACCATGACAGGGGAATGATAACCTGATCCCCTATTCCCAGATCACTCTTCCATCGACCAGAGATGAAAACAAGGTCCAGCATGTGGCCTCCCTCGTGTGTGGGGCCCTGAATTATTTGGGTCAGGTCCAAGGCTGTCATGGAAGCCATGAACTCCCGGGCTGCCTCGGATGATTCACCCGTCGATGGCAGGTTGAAGTCCCCCATGACTAATAGTCTGGGGGTCTCAACCGCCACCTCCGCAATCACCTCGAGGAGCTCTGGCAGGGCCGCTGATGCATAGCGAGGAGCCAAGTATGCAATCAGCAGGCCCAACTGACTCCCTGGGCCCCATCTCACACCTAGAGTCTCACATCTGGATATCTGAGGTACGGTGAATTCTCTCGGTGCCAGGACTTCCCGTATAATGACCGCTACCCCACCACCCCTACCCCGGGCACGAGGCTGATGGAATACACGGTATCCTGGTGGGCACATTTCCACGAGGGGCAAACCCCCCTCGTGGCCCAACCAGGTTTCCATGATCCCTGCAAGGTCCGGCTCCCCCTCAGAAACCAGATCATGGATGAGGGGGGCCTTATTAACAACGGACCTTGCGTTACACAACATCAGCCTCATGCCTCGGCTCTGTAAGCCCTGATCACCTAGAGTGCGGGGGTTGGTACAAACGACCGGGCGTATCCAGCGCCCGCGGTCTCCCAACCGACTGTGTGCCTAATATAAGCCCTGCCCCCAAAATAAGCCCTAATTTTGACACTGCTCACTCCAGGGTCCACGGGTAAAAATTAAACTAGGGAGGGGATGGGTGGGTGGAGCTTCCCTATTACTTACCTTCAGACAGTTGCAGCCAGGCCTCGCACACCACGACACCTGCCTTGCCGGCCCATTTCTTCTGCAGCCGGCAAGTCTTTCCTGAAGGTCTCTGACAGCGAAAAGGAGGCCAGGAGTGACGTGCGCAAGTGAGGTGAGTCAGTGGATGACATCCCCTGAAAATAAGACCACGTTCCTTTTTTGGTGGCAAAAAAAAAATAGAAGACAGGGTCTTATTTTCAGGGAAACACAGTATATGAGTTTTCTCTCCTCCCTCTAGCACTGTATTTTCTAATGGACTGCAGCTCAACAAAGTCATTCCATCACAGGAGGTTTTCAAGAGGAGACTGGGCAGCCGTTTGTCCAGAACAATATAGGCCCGTGATGGTGAAACTATGGCACATGTGCACAGGTGGCACATGGAGCTATTTCTTAGGGCACGCGAGGCATTGCCCTGCCAGCTCCAGTGCACATGTGCATGCTGGCTAGCTGATTTTGGCCTTCATTTTCAGTGTTTTTCACCCTTCGGAGGCTTTCCTGCACAACACGCAAACCAGAAGTTTGGGAACAGATTTCCGGTTTGCGCGTTGGGTTTTCCTGAAGCCTCCGGAGGGAGAAAAACGGCCCTATGGGCAACCCATAACTCTATTTCTGAACATCTGGTTTGTGCGTTGGGCCATTTTTTGCCGCCTGGAGGCTTCAGGAGACTTCTCTGAACCCTCTGGAGTGCGTCAAACAACACAACATGCAAACCGGAAGTCAGAAAACGGGCTGTTTCCAGCCTACAGGGGGGGGATGCTGTTTTTGCCCTCCCCAGGATCCTAGAAAGCCTCTGGAACCTGGGAAGGGCGAAAAACAGACCTACCGGGCCCACTGGAAGTCCGAAATTCATTCTCCAAGAAAGCTCTGCATGCATGGGGCAGCGGGGGCTCACGAACACATCCGCAGGGGGCATGGCGCAGAGGGCATTAAGTTATGTGGGTGGCTATGCGAGCGCGTACAATAGTGCGCACCTGAGGTGAAAAACTTTCATCATCACTGATATAGGGTCTCCTTCTTGAGCAAGGAATTGGACTAGAAGGTCTCCAAGATCCCTTCCAACCCCATTATTCTATGTTCTATCTCTCCCCCTATCTGAGATCTTTTTCATTGAAGATGTCCCGTCATCCCAGCTGCAGAGCATCTGTTCTTCCACCAAGCTCTCTCTTGTTTATTTCTTTCTAGTCAAAACATAACAACAGCTCAAAGGGGATTGGTAAAGGGCCAGCCAATGGTGGAATTGGTTTGATTTCAATGGGATTTGCAAAATAAAAAATAGCATTATCCACTTCTGTTGGATTTCAGGCATTCATGTAAGAGCCCCCACCCTCAGAAACACCTGCATTCTTTAATAAGCTCCACTGGATGCTCCAGTGTCTTAAATGGTTCTTAATAGGCTTAATAGCCCTCCAAATGTAGCTCTGGTGATTAACTTTACAGTGGAATCACCCAGCAGAAGTACCAAGCAAATAATTACTTGGAATGGGAGAAGGTGAGCGGGCAGCAAATGGGTTGCTTAAACACATTTTATCTGTTACCTCGAGATTAGCCTCTCGACTTTTCTTGCTTGTGTCAGCTGTAAGCAAAGAGCCCCTGCCTGGTATGCATGATGGGAAAGCTTCATCTCCTCTCTGTCTCTGTTAGCTTTGCAAATTCATCTTGGCATGTATGATCTCCTTGGTAAGAGATGAAAGAGGAATCTGCCAGCTGTGGTTACAATCACACTCTGGCTATTCTCGATTAAAGAGAGATGCTGGGAAATGACATTAATCCAGTGGGTGGAAGAGAGATGGGACTGAAATGCGTGCAGGTCAGAAATGTACTGCACGAAAGGGGTTGAGCAGAGAGAGAAAGAATGTTCCCTGCACACATTTATCCTGCTCTTGGGAAAAAAAAGCATATTGTGCCATAGAACAGATTGTGTGAAGGGCACAACTGTGTTGCTGACTGCTACGGAAATCTCTCCCCCCCCCCTGCATTGTGCAAAATTTCTGGCGCCGAATTTTTCTGGCGCCAAACGGGTAGTAATGGCAGCTGGAACCCACCCCTCCCTAGGGGGGCATGGCCAGGGGGTGTGGCCAGCTCGATGTCATTCATGTCAGGGCCCCTGTGGTGGCCCAAGCACTCTGCCAGCGAAAACAGACTCCTGAGCTCCGTTTCTGGCTGCGATGGTCTTCTGCAACCCTCTGCCAACATTTATTTGGACATCCAACTCACCCTCAGTGGCACTGGTGGGTTTACAAGGATAAAACCCCAATACAAAACACAATACAACACCCAATAAACTCTCCACCCCAGTGTTACAATTGGCTGAATTATTGTGGATTCCTTCTTCCCTGCTTTCCTTAATGATTATATTTTGGTCTTTGATATTTATTTGGATTTAGCTATTTATGCTGATGATGTTGTCTTCCTTTCATTTGATTTATGCAGCCGAGGGGCTCTTGGCTTTGGGGCAAGTTATGAGAACTATTACATAAATGAAGAATAAATTTAACTCAGTTTAACAAGAAAAAAAAAGGTTCATTCCATAAAAAGGAAAACAAGACTCTTGCAGCATTTTAGAATAACCAATTATTATGATCTATGTTTCCATGGGACGGGATGCGGTGGCTCAGTGACTAAGACGCTGAGTTTGTCAATCAGAAAGTTCGGCGGTTCGAATCCCTAGCTCCGCGAAATGGAGTGTTACTTGTCCCAGCTTCTGCGAACCTAGCAGTTTGAAAGCATGTAAAAATGTAAGTAGAAAAATAGGGACCACCTTTGGTGGGAAGGTAACAGCGTTCCGTGCGCCCTCGGCATTTAGTCATGCCAGCCACGTAACCATAAAGATGTCTTCGGACAGCTCAGGCTGTTCGGCTTTGTAATGGAGATGAGCACTGCCCTCTAGAGTCGGGAACAACTAGCACATATGTGTGAGAGGAACCTTTATATTTACCTTTATGTTTCTATGGAATATAATCTATACATAGCAATAGCATTTATATACCACTTCACAGTGCTTTACAGTCCTCTCTATAAGTGGTTTACAGAGTCAGCCTATTGGCCTGAACAATCTGGGTCCTCATTTTACCCACCGCGGAAGGATGGAAGGCTGAGTCAGCCTTGAGCCTGGTGAGATTTGAACTGCCAAATTGCAGTTAGCCAGCAGTCAGCAGACGTAGCCTGCAGTATTGCACTCTAACCACTGTGCCACCACGGCTCATAGGCCTCTGGTTAGGAATTATAACAGTGAGGTTATAGGGAAATGGAATTGCAAGAAATTCAGTGATGAGCACCTTATTAGACATAACAATTTATTGATAAACTGAGCATTTAAAGTGAGTGCATCTGAGTTCTTGATTTTCTCACTGATAGGCCCCAGGTATGTATGAGTTAGGACTAATATTTTAGCACCATGTTTCTGAGTGCAAGTTGTCCTCAGGGTTGTGTCCTAAATCCACTATTGTTCACCCATGTCTGTAGTGTTTAAATATTTACGGACCCCTCGCATCCTGGACATAAATTGTTTCAACTCCTACCCTCAAAACAACGCTATAGAGCACTGCGCATCAAGACAACTAGACACAAGGACAGTTTTTTCCCAAACGCTATCACTCTGCTAAACAAATAATTCTCTCACCCCTGTCAAACTATTCACTAAGGCTGCATTACTATTACTATTAGTCTTCTCATCATTCTTATCACCCATCTCCTCCCACTTATGACTGCATGACTGTAACTTTTTCCTGATTGCTTATTTGTACCCTATGACCAGGGGTGGGTTCCTGCCAGTGCTAACCTCTTCTATAGAAGAGGTTCCACAAATCTACTGTGCCATTTAGAACCAGTTCCAGCTCCCTCCCCCACCCATTCACACCACACTTGCCCCGCCCGCCGCTCACTGATTGGCTGGCTCACCAATCGCCCCACCTGCCTCTAAGAGTCCTATCTAAACCTTAAAGTCTTAAAGCTGTCAAGTTTGAACATCCCTGGGTTTTTTTTCTAAAGGGTTAGGGGTGCAAGGGTCTTGTGACTAGAAAAGCTTGAAGACTTGCACACTTCAATGCCAGAGTTCCTGAGCCAACATGAATGGAGGAGGAATTCTGGGAGTTGAAGTCCACAAGTCTTAAAGCTGTCAAATTTGAACACCCCTGGGGTTTTTTTCTAAAGGGTTAGGGGTGCAAGGGTCTTGTAACTTGACAGCTTTTAGACTTGCGTGCTTCAAATGCCAGAGTTTCTGAGCCAACATTTTGGTTGCTAAGCAAGAGCGTTGTTAAGTGACTTTCACCACATTTTACAAGTTGGCCACGCCCACCCAGTCACATGACTGCCAAGCCACTCCCACTCGGTCACATGGCTGGCAAGCCACTCCCACTCGGTCACATGGCCAGTCCCACAAAGCAGAAAAGCACAGGCCACACCTACAGAACAGGTTCTAAAAAAATTTGAAACCCACCACTGCCTATGACTATCATTAAGTGTTGTACTTTATGATTCTTGATGAATGTATCTTGTCTTTTTATGTACACTGAGAGCATAGGCACCAAAGACAAATTCCTTGTGTGCGCAATCACACTTGGTCAATAAAGAATTCTATTCTATTCCATTCCATTCCATTCTAGTGAAAGTTTGCTATCAGACATATTGTATGCGGATGATACAATTGTGTATACATAATGCAAACAGAAGTATGCAGATGATACGATGATCCTTATTCAGGATGATAATAAGGGCGATTAACTAGGAAGAAGTAGAGGGCTTGATGAACCAGTGTAATAAAAATACCCTGGTTTTAAATGTAGGAAAAACAAAAGACATCATGATTCAACTGTGGAGGTGGTTAATAGTATCCAGTTTCTGGGTGTGCAGTTGATGAGTAGATTAGCTTGGTCGTTCAACAGTGAGACACTGGTGAACCAGGCACCGCTATGCCTGAGTTTTCTGCATCATATGAGAAGAGCAGATCTTCCTTTACCTGTCCTTACCACTTTCTATAGTGGGATGATTGAAAGCATCCTGTCATATTGTAGTACTGTGTGGTTTGAACGTATTACTGTTTTGGACAGGAAGATTCAGGGGGTGGGCTGCTGGGAGTTGGTAGGGGTTCAGGAGAACCTCTAGCTAAGATTCTGTGCTGTTCGGAGAACCCCCAAATCCCACACCTGGCTAGCCTCTCCCACCCCGTCCCTCCCAGGAGTCTCCACATGGCCCATTTTGGATGCAGGTACCTGCAGGGTGCACACGGAAGCTCGAGGAGGGCGGAAAATGGGAAGTTTGGGAAGGCTGGAAACGGGCCCGTTTTCAGCCTCCAGAGGGTCTCTGGAGCTTGGGGAGGCTCGATGAAAACACCCTCCCCCCCGCCCTGGTGAAGGAGGCTGACTAGGCCACACCCACCATGGCCACACCCACCCAGCAACCAGGCAGAGAAACCCCTTGCTAAAATTTTTGAAGCCCACCCTTGGAAAGATTCTTTGTTCCTTGGTCTTCTGGAAAGAAGTGAAGATAGGAGATCTTCTGAGGAACTTTAGTTAGTTGAGAACATGCAATAAAATGTTTATATTGCGGCAATGGGATTGGTAGTTTGGATTTTTATATTCTATAGCCGCGATAGCGAACCTATGGCCCGCATGCCACAGGCATTGCTCTATGTCAGCTCCAGCATGCATGTGTGCGCTGGCCAGCTGATTTTTGGCCTTCCGGAGGGTGGGGGGGAGGCCGTTTTTTGCCCAATGGGCCTACCGGAAGTCCAAAGGCTTCAGTGAGGCCTGCGCGCATGCATGAGGAAGGGGAGCATGAGGGGGTTGTGTGCATGAGCAGGGGGGAGGACATTGCATTATGGGTGTGGGCACTCACATGCACACCCTTTTGACACCCAAGAAGAAAATCACTGTTCGCCATCACTGTTCTATAGTGTCTTCTACCATAGATGTGAAGATTTGACATTGTTGTATATATCATTAGGCTCCTGTAGGCTCCTGAGAGACATCTTTTCAATAATAATGATGTCAGCAAGGCCAAGCCAAATTCTGATCAACAAATTGCACATTCATGATTGGAATCCACTCAAAGATGCATAGATAGATATATACACTTCTAGGCAGCTAAAGCAGTTTAAATAGTCTTTTTTTTAAGGACTGCAGTTCTTTTTTCCTCAATGACATAAATTTTGGGGGGGAGCATTCTCCCCCAAAGCAGACACATGCTTCGCAAAGCAGCTTCAAATATTTGGTGGAGAGGGGCCTATCAATAACAGCTACAGGGGAAATAATGACTGTATTTTGAATTATTTGGTAGGAGAAAAATGTGAACATATTCCTATTTGTCTTCTTCCAGCATATTTAGATGAAAGAATCTCCCAAATTGTTTTTGGATTACTTTCATCCTTACTTGATGTGGGCTGGGGGGAAATAGCCCTGAAACGTTTTCTTACTTTTATAAACCATTGTTGTTACATTTTTTTTCTATTTGTTTTGCCGCCCCATCAATCTTCTTAAAGCTGGACTGCAGGATGCATATACAGAGAGACAAATAATTGGATAACTGCAGTTAAATTGTATACATTTAATTTCATTAATTGTTTTTAAAATGTAGAACTAAATTAAAATTTAGGAATAGAATAGAATAACAGAGTTGGAAGGGACCTTGGAGGTCTTCTACTCCAACCCCCTGCTTAGGCAGGAAACCAGTGCTGGGATTCCAATTTTTTTACTACTGGTTCTGTGGGCATGGCATGGCTTGGTGGCCATGGCTTGGTGGCCGTGGCAAGGGAAAGATACTGTAAAATCACCAGTTCCTGCAACCGTTCTTCATATGTTTAGCCTCCAGTCCCCTAATCATCTTTGTTGCTCTTCTCTGCACTTTTTCTAGAGTCTCCACATCTTTTTTACATTGTGGTGACCAGAACTGAATGCAGTATTCCAAGTGGGGCCTTGCCAAGGCATTATAAAGTGGTATTAACACTTCATGTAATCTTGATTCTATCCCTCTGTTTATGCAGCCTAGAACTGTGTTGGCTTTTTTGGCAGCTGTTGCACACTGCTGGCTCATATTTAAATGGTTGTCCACTAGGACTCCAACATCCCTCTCACAGTTACTACTATTGAGCAAGGTACCACGTGCTGTATACTGTACCTGTGCATTTTGTTTTTCTTGCCTAAATGTAGGACCTTACTTTTTTCACCATTGAATTTCATTTTGTTATAAGCTCCCAGTTTACTGTGATGATGGACGCCCATGGCTTCCCTGTTGACTTTGCTTGTCGAGAAGATCTTCTCTTATGCCTTCCACTCAAAGGGATCATTTGTAGTTTGTTTTGTGGAGGCAAATATGTGACTTGGCATTCATGACAGGCTTTCTTGGCCAGATTCCTTCACTGTAAGCATTATCAGTTGAACTTTTTTGGGGGAAGAACTTCTGTGAGTTCAAGAAAGGGGCATTGCGTTATGGAGCCCTGCCTGGACAAGCAACTTGCTCTTTTCATCTGTGATTTGTTGGATGGGAAATAGTCCTTTGGGCCAGGCAGGGAGTTACTACAGGGATAAGCTTATGTCCCCTGCTCTCCCAACACACGCAACATTGTCAGATTGCATCCACTAAGTGAAAATGCCTGAGAATTCGGCCCATGTGAATCAAAGTGTGTGAATGTCTGGCTGGAAAATGCATAGATTGGAGTATTTCAAATATATCTGAAAGTACCGTACTTTAGAAAACAGTAAAAAGAGTTAAGAAGAGAATTGGAGATACAGGAAGATATCTTTGAAAGGGAGATAGGGGCATGGGCAGAAAGTTTGGAAACTAGGTAGTGGAAGAGGGTAGGAATGGGAGAAATACTTAGATTGAATAGCCAAGACATATATGCAGACAGAGGTAAAGATCTAAGAGAGGAATATGGGAGTCAAGTCAAAACAAAGCAAAGCAATTAAAGTATTAAGGCGGGCAAGAGATGATGGATAGATGATTTTTCTTTCTTGTTGTTGTTCTGATTTGCTTTTCTTTTTCCCTCTCTTTCCTTTCTTTTTTGGGTAGGTGACATGATCAAAAGTTAGGTAGGATAGAAAGAAAACGTCTTAATAAAAGGGTGACATGATTAAAAGTTAGAATAAGAGATAGAAATAAGAGAAAGGGGAAATATTAGTGTATACACTTTTACATAATAAAATAAAAGCAACAGCAAGAGAAAACACGGAACAATTTAATAATGACAGATGATAATTTAATATAAATGTGTATTACTATTAGAAATCTATAAGTTGGTTGAATGTAATAACTATGATGAATTCTACTAGTTTTATTTGTGTTAGAATATATGACACCCGGGTGCCACACTGTTCACACGTTGATACATACATATAAAAGAAAAAAATTGTGGGGGGGGGGGGGAACAGTAAGGAATACTGTAGCACCTTGGGGCTTTCTGAGCTTGGTGGGTTTCTTGCAGATGTTTCATTAGCAAACTAGGTAACATCATCAGTAGATAGATCAATAGATAGAATATTACAAATATTCTCTTCTACCAATAAATAATTCCTTCAAAACGTGTGCTTAATCAGGGAGGGAGGGAGGGAGGTGGGTTTCTCCCGGTTCGGCACGGTTTGGTAATCTGGCCTGGGTTCCAGAACCGGCAGTGACCCAGGCTGGCCACGCCCCCGAACCGGTTCCCCGGTCTCCATTGCTGTTGCTGGCATCTTGTTTATTAGCTTTTAATGGTCTTCGCACATGCGCACAACCATTAACAGCAAACTGTGCATGTGCAAGCAATGTGTGGGCGGTGTTCACATGTGCAAAGCAAGCAGTGCGTGTGCAAAATGTGCACCTGAGCGAACTGGTACCGGTTCATGTAGGAACCCACCCCTGACACACCGGCACACCTGGGTGCATATTTCGATGCTTACTGCATCCCTTTTGTGCATGCTGGTGTAGGTAGTCCTCGACGTACGACCACAATTGAACCCAACATTCCTGTTGCTAAGCCAAGCAAGGCAGCTATTAAGTGAGTTGTGCCCTCATTTTGTGACTTTGGTTAAATGGATCATTGCAGTTGTTATGTCAGATGGTCGCTAAAGAGCCCAGGGCACTGCAACTGTCATAAATACCTGGCAGGTTATATGTGTATGGGTTGCCAATTGCACAGTGGCAGATAGGACAGCTCTACAGAGGGTCAACATCATTGCCCAGAGGATCGTTGGTTGCCCTCTCCCATCTTTGGAAGAGCTTTATAGCTCCCGCTGCCTTAAAGCATTCCTAAAGATTCATCTCATCCTGGGCACCCTTTTTTTAAACTATTACCATTTGGCAGACGGTACAGGACAATAAAAACAAAAACAAATAGGCTGAAAAACAGCGTCTATCCCAGGACAGTAACTATATTTAATTCTATGGTATAGTGCAGTATTAATGCAGTATCGGGTGTTTTCAATTTTAATTATATAGAATGTGAAGAATGTGTGTGTTTTATTTTTATAGTTATAATGTACACTGAAGACGGCATTTAATTTTGTTGCACGATGTGCAATGAAAATAAACTAAACTAAACTAAACTAAGGCATCTGCATTTTGATCACGTGATCATGGGGATGCTGCAATGGTGAAGAATGGTCATTTGAATGGTCAACAAATGAAAGGTGGTAAGCCAAGGACTATCTGTAGTCAAAAAAAATAAATATATTTTGTCTCTGCGTTATTTTTTAAAATCCTCTTAAGATCATCGTTCTCACTGTGTGTTTTTCTCTTCCCTGCCGATCCCTGATTCGTTTTTCTGCTTTCCAGGTGGCGGCCAAGGCAGGTGTCTATGAGATCCTGAACCAGCTGGGTTTTTCTGAATTTGAAACTCTGGACAGGCAGGCCCTCTCCCAGCTTCGCTATCGCTGGCAGGAGCAAAGCCGTAGCCTCCTGCCCTTCCAAGGACACTTCATTTAGAGCCCAGCATTATTCAGGACCTGAAGGACTGCAACACTTCTCCAGAGGCGGCTAAATCACCACCTTTCTCTGTTTTTCCTGAAGCTTATGAAATACGTCCCTTCATGAAGGATCGTGTTTCCCAGAAAAAGAGGTCGAATGGCCTTGAAGACATTTTTAGGGTTTTTTTTTCCCCCAGGTAGAATAAAATAAATTTAAATAAAGCAGATATTCTATACCTTCTCTTGTCCCCAGGGGGCCGCAAAAGACTTTTTTTCTGAGGACTTGGTACCCAAATAGGTAACTTGTATATTATGTTTATGCAGAAGTAGGAAACATTTAAGGGGCAGTTCCATGTGGCTTCAGTATTTCTTGCCTTTGAATCTCGTTGTTTTATTATGATGATGCTGATGTACATTTATGATACTTCAATTGGTAATCACCATTGTTGGACAGTTGTCCTGGGCCAAGAATGGGAGAAGGTCACATACCCTGCCCAATGTGGATCTTTCACTGCATGCCTAAGAAGATAGTGAAATTTCTAGGGCCATGATGGCAAACCAATGGCACGCATGCCAGAGGTGGCATGCAGAGCCCTCCCTGTGGGCACGCGCGCCATCACCCCAGCTCAGCCAACTGACAGTTGGGTTTCCAAGGCACGCATGCGTGCCGGCCAACTGATTGTTGGGTTTGTGGTGCTCTGGCACCTGCATGTGTGCACCTTCCAATTTGGGCACTCTGTGCCTAAGAGGTTTGCCATCACTGTTCTAGGGTGGCTGGCATCACACACACACACACAGACACACACACGGTGCTTATCTGAATATAGCAGATGGTTAATTCACCTGTCCTGCCTTCTTAGTTTGAATTGGGTGAAGAGCCTTGAGACTATCAGATGTTCAACTGCAACTGATCATTTTTAATGTCTATGGAGATTCTCAATCATCCAAACCTCTCTGTGAGGAAGAACCTACACTAAGGTGAGGGACCTACAACCTAGTAGATGTTATTGTCCCTATAACAATCCCAACAGCAAGAATGATGTCCCAAGGGTGCTTTTTCAAAAGGCAGCTGGACTTCCTTGGTTTTTCTTTTCCCTTTGAAAACGTTTCACTTCTCATCTCAAGAAGCTTCGTCACAACTTGCAGAACTGAAGAAGTTTTTTGGGTGAGAAGCCCAAACTTTTTCCAGGGAAAAAAACCAAGGAAATCCAGTTACCAACTTGAAAAAGCACCCTTGAGACACCATGGTTGGCAATGTTGATAGGAAGAACAACATTGTAGGGCCCTCACCTTAGTGTAGGTTCTTTCTCCCAAACAATATTTTTAGGCTCTGTGGCTACACATGGTTTAATGTACAGTACAAATGTATAGGTTGAACCAATTTTAAACAAGCAGCTATGCCAGCTGCAGAATAGTATCAGTGCCTGTATTTCTGGAGTCCCCAGCTCCAAATTTTCACTTTTTGTTTTCAAATGCAGCCTGCCAGCAATAATGAAATGTATTTTTTCTTCTGCAACAGGTCTGTCCAGTCAATAATGTTATGTATTCAGTCACCCGTAGCCAGTTTCACATTCGTTCACATGACTAATCTGTATGTACCAAAGACTAGCGGCTGTGACTTCATTTGATTCAGATGTGGATTTTTTCTCTCCTGCCAAGACCTATACATAGTATATGAGATTTCAAACAGAAATTGTAGAGATTGAATCTGAAGTCATGCAATCTCCCACATGCCCCTGAAGTGTCATTTGTAACTCTACTTATGGGCAGCTCTACAACTTTTTCACAATAATTGTAAGGCTGTGCTTGTGAGTGTTCAAACAGAACAGGGCAAATCCTAGAATGGAAATAGGAATTCAGAGCATGCTTATATGTGAGTATGTTTTCTACACACAGGCTCTTAAGTTGTCTTGCATAGTTGTCTTGCAAGAACTGGGTATATCTAATTTAATGAAAACAAGGACTAGGGGAGACATGATAACAGTATTCCAATATCTCAGGGGTTGCCACAATGAAGAGTGAGTCAAGCTATTCTCCAAAGCACCTGAGGTAGGACAAGAAGCAATGGGTGGAAACTAATCAAGGAGAGAAGCAACCTAGAGCTGTACAGAAATTTCCTGACAGTTAACCAGTGGAACAATTTGCCTCCAGAAGTTATGAATTCTCCAACACTGAAAGTTTTGAAGATAATGTTGGATAACCATTTGTCTTAAGTGGTTTAGGGTTTCCTGCCAAAGGAGGGGGGTTGGACTAGAAGACCTCCAAGGTCCCTTCCAACTCTATTATTCTATTCTATAGCCCAACCAATTCCTAAGTGTAAGAGAAGAGTGCTCTTATCAGGCTGTCTAGAGTAGACCAGTGTATTTCAACATTGGCCATTTGGAAATGTGTTGGCCTTGAACTCCCAGAATTCCCCAGCCAGCAAGTCTGGCTGGGGAATTCTGGGAGTTCAAGGCCAACACATCTTTAACGTTGCAGGGTTGAAGAAAACAGTGATCTAGACAATGTTGCCCAACTTGGACAACTGCATTTTGGAAGTCAAAATCCAAACATGCAGAAGTTACCCAGATCAGTAAACACTGATCTAGACCTTATTTTATGGATTGTCTCAAGAACTTGTTTTCCTTCCTACAAGTTCTGTTAAAAAACAACAACATAAGCTATTTCAGCCCTAAAAAGTAAGTCAGTTGTTCTTGGGAGAAGACTTGTGGTCATTAACAGAGATCCTTTGTGGTTATGAGGTCTAGGAACTGTTCTAAGATCTCACGGTTTACCAGTCTCCTCATGAGAAATTGCAAATATTCCCAGGAATCCTGGTAGCAGCCAGTATTTAAACCACAGCAGTAGCAATAAAAGAAGCCAGCAGGACATCTTATTTGTAGTATTATTAGTGCAGAAATCCTTGTATGACGTTGAGACCAGGATGAAGTATTTATTTTCTCTCCTTCAATGCTAGTAATCCTCAACTTACAACTATTCATTTAGTAACCTTTGTAAGTTACAGTGGCACTGAAAAAAGTGACTTATGACCATTTTTCACACAACCTTTGTAGCATCTCCTTGGTCATGGGATCAACATTCAAATGCTTGGCAACTGGCTTATATTTATGATGATTGTAGCGTCCAGGAGTCATGAGGTCCCCTTTTGCAATCTTCTGACAAACAAACTCAATGGGGAGATTCTTATCAACAACATGATTCACTTAACCATTGCAGCAGGAAAGTGTTGTGGCCCACCAGTAGCCAACAGAACTGGCAGCAGATTCAGACAGTGAGGAGGTTGGGGAGGAACATGGGCCAGTCCTGGAGTCTGGGGAGGCTCTGATGAGGGCTCTCTGTCGGAAGCAGAGAGGGGGCCAGAGCCATATCCCAGTTACCAGCTGCCTTCAGAGTCAGACATCAGTGGGGCAGATAGTGTCCCAGTGTCCACATGTGCAGAGTTGCCAGACGAAGGGAACAGCTAAGGAACAAGGGTTGACTTGGGAATAAAGCCACAGGTGGACAGTAATTGTCCCCTCCCCAGGAAATAAAAGAGCGAAAGGGGAGTGGAGTTTGCAGGAGACAATTAGTTTGTTTAATTGGTTTGTGAGAGGCTCCTTGCCAAGTTTTGCAGATATTGGCCTGTCGGCTCTCCAAGCCAGATAAGGTCTGTGACTGTAAATCCTAGGTCAGAACAGAAAGGTCCTATAGTGAAGCAAACTCGCTTAACAACTGCCTTCCTTAGCAATGGAAAGTTTGGGCTCAATTGTGGCCGTAGGTTGAGGATTACCTGTCCAGTCCTCCATTTATGATAGCATTTTTAAAATCAATGTATTCAACAGCAAGGCAAGTGTAGTATGAAGAAACCACATTTGCTGTTTCTAGGGAAAACATCCTAGATCAAGAGTCACCATTTCAAAAACTTCTCGCGAATTGTCAGAATAAATATTTTAACGTGGAATTAAATTGAGATCTTCTATTATACTGCAATAAAAGGTTCCTTTTAAGTGGCACAGCCACAAGAAGGTTGATGACCCCAGCATTTTTCTTCTTCTCGATGGAGCTAATAATATGTGCTGTAGAACAGGGGGTGCCTACCTGGGCAACTTTAAGACTTGTAGACTTCAACTCCCAGAGTTCCTCAGCCAGCTGGAGCCTGTTCCCAGTGTGCGCATGGGCAGAGTTGCCAGACGAAGGGAACAGCTAAGGAACAAGGGTAGACTTGGGAGTAAGGTCACAGGTGGACGGTGAATGGCCTCTCCCATAGGGAATAAAAGAGAAGCGAAAGGAGAGGGGTATTTGTAGGAGACCTTTAGTTCATTCTTGCATTCTTGCCAAGTATTGTGGCATCTGAAAGAGATCCGCCTGGCCACTCTCCAAGCCTGATAAATGTCGGTAATTGTGAACTATCTGGAAAGACTGTGGGCCGGGACTTTGCTGGAGAGAAATTCACTGTAAATTAAATAAAAGGAGTTTATCAGGATGAGGACTCAGCTTCATGCTGCTGGAGAAGCTTAGGTCAGAACAGCATGCGCCAAAGTGATACCAAATCGTCTCTCTGAGGGCCGTGTTGCCTTTCACAGTCATTCTGTGCAAACATGCCAGAAATACGCTGTTTTAAGAAAAAGAGCTTAATGAACAAGATGCTGGGAAACAAATCCACAAAAGAGGATAGTTTAGCTTGAATTCAAACAAGGCCACATATACGTTTGAGTATAATGGGACAAGAAGGGACAGTATTAATAAAGTATTGAAGCATTCTGGGCTCCTTTGAATGTTTTATTTTGTGGGGAATAAATGAAGAGGTGAGGAGGATGGGTAAGCCTGAGGACTAAAGAGCAATTTATAAACTTACCAAACAATAGTTATTTTGTGAAATGTAAGAGAATACGCCCATCAGTCAACGGGGATCTTTAGAAATCTTGTTTACTATCTGAAGGATGTCTCAATATGGTAATTAATTCAACTTCAATTGCATCAAATTCCACTCCTTTGATCATATCGGTGCACAAACTAGAGGTTCAAATGACATCACCTGCCTCCCCCCCCTATTTTTTCCCCGTTCAGCAGACTGCAAAAACAAAGGATGGTTTAGCAAACATTTTCTTGAACTTTCAAATGCTCCGATAGTGTAATTTGGCATTACAGTGTAACACCTGATCCAATCTTAGATTGAAACAAACTATTACTGTAGTTCTAAGTTAAAGGTAAAGGTTCCCCTCGCACATATGTGCTAGTCGTTCCTGACTCTAGCACAGTGGGTCTCAACCTCCCTAATGCCACGACCCCTTAATACAGTTCCTCATATTGTGGTGACCCCCAACCATAAAATTTATGTTTTCCATATTTTTTCGAAAACGTGTTTTCCGATGGTCTTAGGCGACCCCTGTGAAAGGGTCATCTGACCCCCAAAGGGGTCCCGACCCCAGGTTGAGAACCGCTGCTCTAGCGGGTGGTGCTCATCTCTGTTTCAAAGCCGAAGAGCCAGTGCTGTCCGAAGATGTCTCTGGGGTCATGTGGCCGGCATGACTAAATGCCAAAGGTGCATGGAACGCTATTACCTTCCCACCAAAAGTGGTTCCTGTTTTTTTACCTGCATTTTTACATGCTTTTGAACTGCTAGGTTGGCAGAAGCTGGGACAAGTAACAGCTCACTCAATTGCGCGACAGCAGGGATTCTAACCGCCAAACTGCCAATCTTTCTGATCAACAAGCTCAGTGTCTTAGCCACTGAGCCACCGTGTCCCCACTGTAGTTCTACTGAAGAGTAAATTCATATTTTGGTCACCACATTGTAAAAAAGCTGCTGAGACACTGGAAAGACTGTAGAGTGTAGAGAAGAGCAAACAAAGATTAGGAACTGTAGGCTAAAACAGGTCCCCAATTCCAAGTCCATGGATTGGCACCAGGCCATGGCATGCCAGAAATTGGGCCGAGCAAAGAAAGCCCCATCTGCAGGTTATAGGCAGCATGTGAAACACACACCCTCCAGTCCATGGAAAATCCTCTCCACAGAAACAGTCCGTGATGCCCAAAAGTTGGAGACCGCTGGGCTTAGACATATGAAGAATGATACAGGAGTTGAGTCTGTCTATTCTAGTCTAGTGAAAAAGTAGGGGTGACATAATAGCAGCATTCCAATATTTGAGGGGATGCCATAAAGTAAAAGGGGTCAACTTGTTTTCCGAAGCACCAGAAGGCAAAAAGAGAAACAATGGATGGAAACTAATCAAGGAGAGAGGCAATCTAGAACTAGGGGGAAATTTTCCAACAGTGGGAAAAAAATTAATCTACTTGCCTTCAGAAATTGTGATTGCTTCATCACTGGAGGCTTTCAAGAAGAGACTGGACTGCCACTTGTCTGAAATAGTATATAGGATCTCCTTTTTGGACAGAGGATTGGATTAGAAGATCTCCAAGGTCCTTTCCATCTCTGTTATTCTGTTATTTGATTTACAATATTTTTTTAAAAAAAAACACACAAGTATGTCTACTTAGAAATTATCCATACTGTACTGTTTTCCCTGCATATTCAGCAAGTCTCACCTGTGCTGGAACATAATTGTGAGATTAAAAGAAAAAAACAATCTGAAAAGGCCAGTTTAATTTTCTATATTATTGTAGTGGGAAATGATTAGGCTTAACCAGGCATCATGCTCTGGTTATGGTCTAAAGCAATGGTTCTCAACCTTCCCAATGCCGCGATCCTTTAATACAGTTCCACATTTTGTGGTGACCCCCAACCATAAAATTGGTGTCTCGGTTCCTAAGACCATCGAAAATATGTGTTTCCCGATGGTCTTAGGCGACCCCTGTGAAAGGTCATTCGACCCCCAAAGGGGTCCCAACCCACAGGTTGAGAACCACTGGTCTAAAGCATTCTCTTTCACTACCAAATATACTTTGATTCACATTGTGGTAAAGACTTGTGTCCTCTCAATTCCTGATGTTTAGTTCTCATATTTCGGAGCCTAGCTAGCTTTCTCCAACTTTGCTCTAAACTATTGAGTCCAAAGCATATCCTTGGAGGTTGGCAAGAATCCTGCAGTGAATAAAACAGTTTTCATTATTCTTACAACTTCAAACTGGTATTTCAGAGTTATAAAGATCACTTTGAAAAATACATGGTACAGCATGTTTCAGGAAAAACACGGGATGCTAAGTAATCTTATGACAGAGCATTTCAGTATTTTGGGCAAAGCATTTATCCCTTCTCACAAATCAGGATTTTCCCATGAATTTAACCAGAAAACGCAGATATGCCATACTGAGAAAGTAACTGACACTTCTGAACATAATCAAGCGCTCTGAATCCAATGGTGATCTCCATTTTTCTCTCCGAATTCATGGATAGCTAACCCAAACCCTAAGGGAATTTTCCCCAATGGGATTTTCCCATGTATTTTGCAAGGAAACCTACATAAGGCCAGCTCAAAAGGCGTGACCCCTCCTACCCATACCAAAAGGCACCAAATACAATGTCGATGTCTGTTTTGCTCTGTGAATTCATGGATAGCTAACCCAAACCCTAAGGGGAATTTTCCCCAATGGGATTTTCCCATGTATTTTGCCAGGAAACGTACATAAGGCCGGCTCAAAAGGCGTGACTCCTCCTAACCATACCAACAGGCTCGGAATCCAATGACGATGTCCGTTTTGCTCTGTGAATTCATGGATAGCTAACCCTAACCCTAAGTGGAATTTTCCCCAATGGGATTTTCCCATGTATTTTGTCAGGAAATGTACATAACGCCGGCTCAAAAGGCGTAACCCCTCCTAACCATACCAAAAGGCACCGAATCCAATGGCAATATCCGTTTTGCTCTGTGAATTCATGGATAGCTAATCCTAACCCTAAGTGGAATTTTTCCACTTGGGATTTTCCCATGTATTTTGCCAGGAAATGCACATAAGGCCAGCTCAAAAGGCGGGACCCCTCCTAACCACACCGACAGGCTCCGAATCCAATGGCAATATCCGTTTTGCTCTGTGAATTCATGGATAGCTAACCCTAACCCTAAGTGGAATTTTTCCGATTGGGATTTTCCCATGTATTTTGCCAGAAAACGTACATAAGGCCGGCTCAAAAGGCGTGACTCCTCCTAACCATACCAACAGGCTCCGAATCCAATGACGATGTCCGTTTTGCTCTATGAATTCATGGATAGCTAACCCTAACCCTAAGTGGAATTTTCCCCAATGGGATTTTCCCATGTATTTTGCCAGGAAATGTACATAAGGCCAGCTCAAAAGGCGTGACCCCTCCTAACCATACCGATAGGCTCCGAATCTAATGACGATGTCCGTTTTGCTCTGTGAATTCATGGATAGCTAACCCTAACCCTAAGTGAAATTTTCCCCAATGGGATTTTCCCATGTATTTTGCCAGGAAATGTACATAAGGCCAGCTCAAAAGGCGTGACCCCTCCTAACCATACCAACAGGCTCGGAACCTAATGACGATGTCCGTTTTGCTCTGTGAATTCATGGATAGCTAACCCTAACCCTAAGTGGAATTTTTCCGATTGGGATTTTCCCATGTATTTTGCCAGGAAACGTACATAAGGCCGGCTCAAAAGGCGTGACTCCTCCTAACCATACCAACAGGCTCCGAATCCAATGACGATGTCCGTTTTGCTCTGTGAATTCATGGATAGCTAACCCTAACCCTAAGTGGAATTTTCCCCAATGGGATTTTCCCATGTATTTTGCCAGGAAATGTACATAAGGCCAGCTCAAAAGGCGTGACCCCTCCTAACCATACCGATAGGCTCCGAATCTAATGACGATGTCCGTTTTGCTCTGTGAATTCATGGATAGCTAACCCTAACCCTAAGTGAAATTTTCCCCAATGGGATTTTCCCATGTATTTTGCCAGGAAACGTACATAAGGCCAGCTCAAAAGGCGTGACCCCTCCTAACCATACCAACAGGCTCGGAACCTAATGACGATGTCCGTTTTCCTCTGTGAATTCATGGATAGCTAATCCTAACCCTAAGTGGAATTTTTCCGATTGGGATTTTCCCATGTATTTTGCCAGGAAATGTACATAAGGCTGCCTCAAAAGGTGTGACCCCTCCTAACCATACCAACAGGCTCCGAATCCAATGGCAATATCTGTTTTGCTCTGCGAATTCATGGATAGCTAACCCTAACCCTAAGTGGAATTTTCCCCAATGGGATTTTCCCATGTATTTTGCCAGGAAACGTACATAAGGCCGGCTCAAAAGGCGTGCCCCCTCCTAACCATACCAACAGGCTCCGAATCCAATGGCAATATCCGTTTTGCTCTATGAATTCATGGATAGCTAACCCAAACCCTAAGGGGAATTTTCCCCAATGGGATTTTCCCATGTATTTTGCCAGGAAACCTACATAAGGCCAGCTCAAAAGGCGTGACTCCTCCTAACCATACCAACGAGCTCCGAATCCAATGACGATGTCCGTTTTGCTCTGCGAATTCATGGATAGCTAACCCTAACCCTAAGTGGAATTTTTCCGATTGGGATCTTCCCATGTATTTTGCCAGGAAATGTACATAAGGCCGGCTCAAAAGGCGTGCCCCCTCCTAACCATACCAACAGGCTCGGAATCCCATGACGATGTCCGTTTTGCTCTGTGAATTCATGGATAGCTAACCCTAACACTAAGTGGAATTTTTCCCAATGGGATTTTCCCATGTATTTTGCCAGGAAATGTACATAAGGCCGGCTCAAAAGGCGTGACCCCTCCTAACCATACCGACAGGCTCCGAATCCAATGGCAATATCCGTTTTGCTCTGCGAATTCATGGATAGCTAATCCTAACCCTAAGTGGAATTTTTCCGATTGGGATTTTTCCATGTATTTTGCCAGGAAATGTACATAAGGCTGCCTCAAAAGGTGTGACCCCTCCTAACCATACCGACAGGCTCCGAATCCAATGGCAATATCTGTTTTGCTCTGTGAATTCATGGATAGCTAACCCTAACCCTAAGTGGAATTTTCCCCAATGGGATTTTCCCATGTATTTTGCCAGGAAACGTACGTAGGCCGGCTCAAAAGGCGTGCCCCCTCCTAACCATACCAACAGGCTCCGAATCCAATGACGATGTCCGTTTTGCTCTGTGAATTCATGGATAGCTAACCCAAACCCTAAGGGAATTTTCCCCAATGGGATTTTCCCATGTATTTTGCAAGGAAACCTACATAAGGCCAGCTCAAAAGGCGTGACCCCTCCTACACATACCAAAAGGCACCGAATACAATGTCGATGTCTGTTTTGCTCTGTGAATTCATGGACAGCTAACCCAAACCCTAAGGGGAATTTTCCCCAATGGGATTTTCCCATGTATTTTGCCAGGAAACGTACATAAGGCCGGCTCAAAAGGCGTGACTCCTCCTAACCATACCAACGAGCTCCGAATCCAATGACGATGTCCGTTTTGCTCTGCGAATTCATGGATAGCTAACCCTAACCCTAAGTGGAATTTTTCCGATTGGGATCTTCCCATGTATTTTGCCAGGAAACGTACATAAGGCCAGCTCAAAAGGAGTGACCCCTCCTAACCATACCAACGAGCTCCGAATCCAATGACGATGTCCGTTTTGCTCTGCGAATTCATGGATAGCTAATCCTAACACTAAGTGGAATTTTTCCCAATAGGATTTTCCCATGTATTTTGCCAGGAAATGTACATAAGGCCGGCTCAAAGGGCGTGACCCCTCCTAACCATACCAACAGGCACCGAATCCAATGGCAATATCCGTTTTGCTCTGCGAATTCATGGATAGCTAACCCTAACCCTAAGTGGAATATTTCCCAATGGGATTTTCCCATGTATTTTGCCAGGAAATGTACATAAGGCCGGCTCAAAAGGCGTGACCCCTCCTAACTATTCCCACAGGCTCCGAATCCAATGACGATGTCCGTTTTGCTCTGCGAATTCATGGATAGCTAACCCTAACCCTAAGTGGAATATTTCCGATTGGGATTTTCCCATGTATTTTGCCAGGAAACGTACATAAGGCCGGCTCAAAAGGCGTGACTCCTCCTAACAATACCAACGGGTTCCGAATCCAATGACGATGTCCGTTTTGCTCTGCAAATTCATGGATAGCTAACCCTAACCCTAAGTGAAATTTTCCCCAATCGGATTTTCCCATGTATTTTGCCAGGAAAGGTACATAAGGCTGGCTCAAAAGGGGTGACCGCTCCTAACCATACCGACATGCTCCGAATCCAATTGCAATATCCGTTTTGCTCTATGAATTCATGGATAGCTAATCCTAAACCTAAATGGAATTTTCCCCAATGGGATTTTCCCATGTATTTTGCCAGGAAACGTACATAAGGCCGGCTCAAATGGCGTGCCCCCTCCTAACCATACCAACAGGCTCCGAATCCAATGACGATGTCCGTTTTGCTCTGTGAATTCATGGATAGCTAACCCAAACCCTAAGGGGAATTTTCCCCAATGGGATTTTCCCATGTATTTTGCAAGGAAACCTACATAAGGCCGGCTCAAAAGGCGTGACCCCTCCTACCCATACCAAAAGGCACCGAATACAATGTCGATGTCTGTTTTGCTCTATGAATTCATGGATAGCTAACCCAAACCCTAAGGGGAATTTTCCCCAATGGGATTTTCCCATGTATTTTGCCAGGAAACGTACATAAGGCCGGCTCAAAAGGCGTGACTCCTCCTAACCATACCAACGAGCTCTGAATCCAATGAGGATGTCCGTTTTGCTCTGCGAATTCATGGATAGCTAACCCTAACCATAAGTGGAATTTTCCGCAATCGGATTTTCCCATGTATTTTGCCAGGAAACGTACATAAGGCCAGCTCAAAAGGAGTGACCCCTCCTAACCATACCAATGGGCTCCGAATCCAATGACGATGTCCTTTTTGCTCTGTAAATTCATGGATAGCTAACCCTAACCATAAGTGGAATTTTCCCCAATGGGATTTTCCCATGTATTTTGCCAGGAAATGTACATAAGGCCGGCTCAAAGGACGTGACCCCTCCTAACCATACCGACAGGCTCCGAATCCAATGGCAATATCCGTTTTGCTCTGTGAATTCATGGATAGCTAATCCTAACCCTAAATGGAATTTTTCCGATTGGGAGTTTCCCATGTATTTTGCCAGGAAATGTACATAAGGCCAGCTCAAAAGGCGTGACCCCTCCTAACCATACCGACAGACTCCGAATACAATGTCGATGTCTGTTTTGCTCTGTGAATTCATGGATAGCTAACCCAAACCCAAAGGGGAATTTTCCCCAATGGGATTTTCCCATGTATTTTGCCAGGAAACGTACATAAGGCCGGCTCAAAAGGCGTGACTCCTCCTAACCATACCAACGAGCTCCGAATCCAATGAGGATGTCCGTTTTGCTCTGCGAATTCATGGATAGCTAACCCTAACCCTAAGTGGAATTTTCCCCAATGGGATTTTCCCATGTATTTTGCCAGGAAACGTACATAAGGCCGGCTCAAAAGGCGTGACTCCTCCTAACCATACCAACGAGCTCCGAATCCAATGACGATGTCCGTTTTGCTCTGCGAATTCATGGATAGCTAACCCTAACCCTAAGTGGAATTTTTCCGATTGGGATCTTCCCATGTATTTTGCCAGGAAATGTACATAAGGCCGGCGCAAAAGGCGTGCCCCCTCCTAACCATACCAACAGGCTCGGAATCCAATGACGATGTCCGTTTTGCTCTGTGAATTCATGGATAGCTAACCCTAACCCTAAGTGGAATTTTCCCCAATGGGATTTTCCCATGTATTTTGTCAGGAAATGTACATAACGCCGGCTCAAAAGGCGTGACCCCTCCTAACCATACCAACAGGCACCGAATCCAATGGCAATATCCGTTTTGCTCTGCGAATTCCTGGATAGCTAACCCTAACCCTATGTGGAATATTTCCCAATGGGATTTTCCCATGTATTTTGCCAGGAAATGTACATAAGGCCGGCTCAAAAGGCGTGACCCCTCCTAACCATTCCCACAGGCTCCGAATCCAATGACGATGTCCGTTTTGCTCTGTGAATTCATGGATAGCTAACCCTAACCCTAAGTGAAATTTTCCCCAATGGGATTTTCCCATGTATTTTGCCAGGAAATGTACATAAGGCCAGCTCAAAAGGCGTGACCCCTCCTAACCATACCAACAGGCTCGGAACCTAATGACGATGTCCGTTTTGCTCTGTGAATTCATGGATAGCTAATCCTAACCCTAAGTGGAATTTTTCCGATTGGGATTTTCCCATGTATTTTGCCAGGAAATGTACATAAGGCTGCCTCAAAAGGTGTGACCCCTCCTAACCATACCGACAGGCTCCGAATCCAATGGCAATATCTGTTTTGCTCTGTGAATTCATGGATAGCTAACCCTAACCCTAAGTGGAATTTTCCCCAATGGGATTTTCCCATGTATTTTGCCAGGAAACGTACATAAGGCCGGCTCAAAAGGCGTGCCCCCTCCTAACCATACCAACAGGCTCCGAATCCAATTTCAATATCCGTTTTGCTCTATGAATTCATGGATAGCTAACCCAAACCCTAAGGGGAATTTTCCCCAATGGGATTTTCCCATGTATTTTGCCAGGAAACCTACATAAGGCCAGCTCAAAAGGCGTGACTCCTCATAACCATACCAACGAGCTCCGAATCCAATGACGATCTCCGTTTTGCTCTGCGAATTCATGGATAGCTAACCCTAACCCTAAGTGGAATTTTTCCGATTGGGATCTTCCCATGTATTTTGCCAGGAAATGTACATAAGGCCGGCTCAAAAGGCGTGCCCCCTCCTAACCATACCAACAGGCTCGGAATCCCATGACGATGTCCGTTTTGCTCTGTGAATTCATGGATAGCTAACCCTAACACTAAGTGGAATTTTTCCCAATGGGATTTTCCCATGTATTTTGCCAGGAAACGTACATAAGGCCGGCTCAAAAGGCGTGACCCCTCCTAACCATACCGACAGGCTCCGAATCCAATGGCAATATCCGTTTTGCTCTGTGAATTCATGGATAGCTAATCCTAACCCTAAGTGGAATTTTTCCGATTGGGATTTTTCCATGTATTTTGCCAGGAAATGTACATAAGGCTGCCTCAAAAGGCGTGCCCCCTCCTAACCATACCAACAGGCTCCGAATCCAATGACGATGTCCGTTTTGCTCTGTGAATTCATGGATAGCTAACCCAAACCCTAAGTGAATTTTCCCCAATGGGATTTTCCCATGTATTTTGCAAGGAAACCTACATAAGGCCAGCTCAAAAGGCGTGACCCCTCCTACCCATACCAAAAGGCACCGAATACAATGTCGATGTCTGTTTTGCTCTGTGAATTCATGGACAGCTAACCCAAACCCTAAGGGGAATTTTCCCCAATGGGATTTTCCCATGTATTTTGCCAGGAAACGTACATAAGGCCGGCTCAAAAGGCGTGATTCCTCCTAACCATACCAACGAGCTCCGAATCCAATGACGATGTCCGGTTTGCTCTGCGAATTCATGGATAGCTAATCCTAACACTAAGTGGAATTTTTCCCAATGTGATTTTCCCATGTATTTTGCCAGGAAACGTACATAAGTCCGGCTCAAAAGGCGTGCCCACTCCTAACCATACCAATGGGCTACGAATCCAATGACGATGTCCATTTTGCTCTGTGAATTCATGGATAGCTAATCCTAACCCTAAGTGGAATTTTTCCGATTGGGATCTTCCCATGTATTTTGCCAGGAAACGTACATAAGGCCAGCTCAAAAGGAGTGACCCCTCCTAACCATACCAACGAGCTCCGAATCCAATGACGATGTCCGTTTTGCTCTGCGAATTCATGGATAGCTAATCCTAACACTAAGTGGAATTTTTCCCAATGTGATTTTCCCATGTATTTTGCCAGGAAATGTACATAAGGCCGGCTCAAAGGGCGTGACCCCTCCTAACCATACCAACAGGCACCGAATCCAATGGCAATATCCGTTTTGCTCTGCGAATTCATGGATAGCTAACCCTAACCCTAAGTGGAATATTTCCCAATGGGATTTTCCCATGTATTTTGCCAGGAAATGTACATAAGGCCGGCTCAAAAGGCGTGACCCCTCCTAACTATTCCCACAGGCTCCGAATCCAATGACGATGTCCGTTTTGCTCTGCGAATTCATGGATAGCTAACCCTAACACTAAGTGGAATTTTTCCCAATGGGATTTTCCCATGTATTTTGCCAGGAAACGTACATAAGGCCGGCTCAAAAGGCGTGACCCCTCCTAACCATACCGACAGGCTCCGAATCCAATGGCAATATCCGTTTTGCTCTGTGAATTCATGGATAGCTAATCCTAACCCTAAGTGGAATTTTTCCGATTGGGATTTTTCCATGTATTTTGCCAGGAAATGTACATAAGGCTGCCTCAAAAGGCGTGCCCCCTCCTAACCATACCAACAGGCTCCGAATCCAATGACGATGTCCGTTTTGCTCTGTGAATTCATGGATAGCTAACCCAAACCCTAAGTGAATTTTCCCCAATGGGATTTTCCCATGTATTTTGCAAGGAAACCTACATAAGGCCGGCTCAAAAGGCGTGACTCCTCCTAACCATACCAACGAGCTCCGAATCCAATGACGATGTCCGGTTTGCTCTGCGAATTCATGGATAGCTAACCCTAACCCTAAGTGGAATTTTTCCGATTGGGATCTTCCCATGTATTTTGCCAGGAAACGTACATAAGGCCAGCTCAAAAGGAGTGACCCCTCCTAACCATACCAACGAGCTCCGAATCCAATGACGATGTCCGTTTTGCTCTGCGAATTCATGGATAGCTAATCCTAACACTAAGTGGAATTTTTCCCAATGGGATTTTCCCATGTATTTTGCCAGGAAATGTACATAAGGCCGGCTCAAAGGGCGTGACCCCTCCTAACCATACCAACAGGCACCGAATCCAATGGCAATATCCGTTTTGCTCTGCGAATTCATGGATAGCTAACCCTAACCCTAAGTGGAATATTTCCCAATGGGATTTTCCCATGTATTTTGCCAGGAAATGTACATAAGGCCGGCTCAAAAGGCGTGACCCCTCCTAACTATTCCCACAGGCTCCGAATCCAATGACGATGTCCGTTTTGCTCTGCGAATTCATGGATAGCTAACCCTAACACTAAGTGGAATTTTTCCCAATGGGATTTTCCCATGTATTTTGCCAGGAAACGTACATAAGGCCGGCTCAAAAGGCGTGACCCCTCCTAACCATACCGACAGGCTCCGAATCCAATGGCAATATCCGTTTTGCTCTGTGAATTCATGGATAGCTAATCCTAACCCTAAGTGGAATTTTTCCGATTGGGATTTTTCCATGTATTTTGCCAGGAAATGTACATAAGGCTGCCTCAAAAGGCGTGCCCCCTCCTAACCATACCAACAGGCTCCGAATCCAATGACGATGTCCGTTTTGCTCTGTGAATTCATGGATAGCTAACCCAAACCCTAAGTGAATTTTCCCCAATGGGATTTTCCCATGTATTTTGCAAGGAAACCTACATAAGGCCAGCTCAAAAGGCGTGACCCCTCCTACCCATACCAAAAGGCACCGAATACAATGTCGATGTCTGTTTTGCTCTGTGAATTCATGGACAGCTAACCCAAACCCTAACGGGAATTTTCCCCAATGGGATTTTCCCATGTATTTTGCCAGGAAACGTACATAAGGCCGGCTCAAAAGGCGTGACTCCTCCTAACCATACCAACGAGCTCCGAATCCAATGACGATGTCCGGTTTGCTCTGCGAATTCATGGATAGCTAACCCTAACCCTAAGTGGAATTTTTCCGATTGGGATCTTCCCATGTATTTTGCCAGGAAACGTACATAAGGCCATCTCAAAAGGAGTGACCCCTCCTAACCATACCAACGAGCTCCGAATCCAATGACGATGTCCGTTTTGCTCTGCGAATTCATGGATAGCTAATCCTAACACTAAGTGGAATTTTTCCCAATGGGATTTTCCCATGTATTTTGCCAGGAAATGTACATAAGGCCGGCTCAAAGGGCGTGACCCCTCCTAACCATACCAACAGGCACCGAATCCAATGGCAATATCCGTTTTGCTCTGCGAATTCATGGATAGCTAACCCTAACCCTAAGTGGAATATTTCCCAATGGGATTTTCCCATGTATTTTGCCAGGAAATGTACATAAGGCCGGCTCAAAAGGCGTGACCCCTCCTAACTATTCCCACAGGCTCCGAATCCAATGACGATGTCCGTTTTGCTCTGCGAATTCATGGATAGCTAACCCTAACCCTAAGTGGAATATTTCCGATTGGGATTTTCCCATGTATTTTGCCAGGAAACGTACATAAGGCCGGCTCAAAAGGCGTGACTCCTCCTAACCATACCAACGGGCTCCGAATCCAATGACGATGTCCGTTTTGCTCTGCAAATTCATGGATAGCTAACCCTAACCCTAAGTGAAATTTTCCCCAATCGGATTTTCCCATGTATTTTGCCAGGAAAGGTACATAAGGCTGGCTCAAAAGGGGTGACCGCTCCTAACCATACCGACATGCTCCGAATCCAATGACGATGTCCTTTTTGCTCTGTAAATTCATGGATAGCTAACCCTAACCCTAAGTGGAATTTTCCCCAATGGGATTTTCCCATGTATTTTGCCAGGAAATGTACATAAGGCCGGCTCAAAGGACGTGACCCCTCCTAACCATACCGACAGGCTCCGAATCCAATGGCAATATCCGTTTTGCTCTGTGAATTCATGGATAGCTAATCCTAACCCTAAATGGAATTTTTCCGATTGGGATTTTCCCATGTATTTTGCCAGGAAATGTACATAAGGCCAGCTCAAAAGGCGTGACCCCTCCTAACCATACCGACAGACTCCGAATACAATGTCGATGTCTGTTTTGCTCTGTGAATTCATGGATAGCTAACCCAAACCCAAAGGGGAATTTTTCCGATTGGGATCTTCCCATGTATTTTGCCAGGAAATGTACATAAGGCCGGCTCAAAGGGCGTGACCCCTCCTAACCATACCAACAGGCACCGAATCCAATGGCAATATCCGTTTTGCTCTGCGAATTCATGGATAGCTAACCCTAACCCTAAGTGGAATATTTCCCAATGGGATTTTCCCATGTATTTTGCCAGGAAATGTACATAAGGCCGGCTCAAAAGGCGTGACCCCTCCTAACTATTCCCACAGGCTCCGAATCCAATGACGATGTCCGTTTTGCTCTGCGAATTCATGGATAGCTAACCCTAACCCTAAGTGGAATATTTCCGATTGGGATTTTCCCATGTATTTTGCCAGGAAACGTACATAAGGCCGGCTCAAAAGGCGTGACTCCTCCTAACCATACCAACGGGCTCCGAATCCAATGACGATGTCCGTTTTGCTCTGCAAATTCATGGATAGCTAACCCTAACCCTAAGTGAAATTTTCCCCAATCGGATTTTCCCATGTATTTTGCCAGGAAAGGTACATAAGGCTGGCTCAAAAGGGGTGACCGCTCCTAACCATACCGACATGCTCCGAATCCAATGACGATGTCCTTTTTGCTCTGTAAATTCATGGATAGCTAACCCTAACCCTAAGTGGAATTTTCCCCAATGGGATTTTCCCATGTATTTTGCCAGGAAATGTACATAAGGCCGGCTCAAAGGACGTGACCCCTCCTAACCATACCGACAGGCTCCGAATCCAATGGCAATATCCGTTTTGCTCTGTGAATTCATGGATAGCTAATCCTAACCCTAAATGGAATTTTTCCGATTGGGATTTTCCCATGTATTTTGCCAGGAAATGTACATAAGGCCAGCTCAAAAGGCGTGACCCCTCCTAACCATACCGACAGACTCCGAATACAATGTCGATGTCTGTTTTGCTCTGTGAATTCATGGATAGCTAACCCAAACCCAAAGGGGAATTTTTCCGATTGGGATCTTCCCATGTATTTTGCCAGGAAATGTACATAAGGCCGGCGCAAAAGGCGTGCCCCCTCCTAACCATACCAACAGGCTCGGAATCCAATGACGATGTCCGTTTTGCTCTGTGAATTCATGGATAGCTAACCCTAACCCTAAGTGGAATTTTCCCCAATGGGATTTTCCCATGTATTTTGCCAGGAAACGTACATAAGGCCGGCTCAAAAGGCGTGACTCCTCCTAACCATACCAACGAGCTCCGAATCCAATGACGATGTCCGTTTTGCTCTGCGAATTCATGGATAGCTAACCCTAACCCTAAGTGGAATTTTTCCGATTGGGATCTTCCCATGTATTTTGTCAGGAAATGTACATAACGCCCGCTCAAAAGGCGTGACCCCTCCTAACCATACCAACAGGCACCGAATCCAATGGCAATATCCGTTTTGCTCTGCGAATTCCTGGATAGCTAACCCTAACCCTATGTGGAATATTTCCCAATGGGATTTTCCCATGTATTTTGCCAGGAAATGTACATAAGGCCGGCTCAAAAGGCGTGACCCCTCCTAACCATTCCCACAGGCTCCGAATCCAATGACGATGTCCGTTTTGCTCTGTGAATTCATGGATAGCTAACCCTAACCCTACGTGAAATTTTCCCCAATGGGATTTTCCCATGTATTTTGCCAGGAAACGTACATAAGTCCGGCTCAAAAGGCGTGCCCCCTCCTAACCATACCAATGGGCTACGAATCCAATGACGATGTCCGTTTTGCTGTGTGAATTCATGGATAGCTAACCCTAACCCTAAGTGGAATTTTTCCGATTGGGATTTTCCCATGTATTTTGCCAGGAAACGTACATAAGGCCGGCTCAAATGGCGTGACTCCTCCTAACCATACCAACGGGCTCCGAATCCAATGACGATGTCCGTTTTGCTCTGTGAATTCATGGATAGCTAACCCTAACCCTAAGTGAAATTTTCCCAAATGGGATTTTCCCATGTATTTTGCCAGGAAATGTACATAAGGCCCGCTCAAAAGGCTTGGCCCCTCCTAACCATACCGACAGGCTCGGAATCCAATGGCAATATCCGTTTTGCTCTGCGAATTCATGAATAGCTAACCCTAACCCTAAGTGGAATTTTTCCGATTGGGATTTTCCCATGTATTTTGCCAGGAAATGTACATAAGGCCGGCTCAAAAGGCGTGACCCCTCCTAACCATACCAACAGGCTCCGAATCCAATGACGATGTCCGTTTTGCTCTGTGAATTCATGGATAGCTAACCCTAACCCTAAGTGGAATTTTCCCCAATGGGATTTTCCCATGTATTTTGCCAGGAAACGTACATAAGGCCGGCTCAAAAGGCGTGACTCCTCCTAACCATACCAACGAGCTCCGAATCCAATGACGATGTCCGTTTTGCTCTGCGAATTCATGGATAGCTAACCCTAACCCTAAGTGGAATTTTTCCGATTGGGATCTTCCCATGTATTTTGTCAGGAAATGTACATAACGCCGGCTCAAAAGGCGTGACCCCTCCTAACCATACCAACAGGCACCGAATCCAATGGCAATATCCGTTTTGCTCTGCGAATTCCTGGATAGCTAACCCTAACTCTATGTGGAATATTTCCCAATGGGATTTTCCCATGTATTTTGCCAGGAAATGTACATAAGGCCGGCTCAAAAGGCGTGACCCCTCCTAACCATTCCCACAGGCTCCGAATCCAATGACGATGTCCGTTTTGCTCTGTGAATTCATGGATAGCTAACCCTAACCCTACGTGAAATTTTCCCCAATGGGATTTTCCCATGTATTTTGCCAGGAAACGTACATAAGTCCGGCTCAAAAGGCGTGCCCCCTCCTAACCATACCAATGGGCTACGAATCCAATGACGATGTCCGTTTTGCTTTGCAAATTCATGGATAGCTAACCGTAACCCTAAGTGGAATTTTCCCCAATGGGATTTTCCCATGTATTTTGCCAGTCAAGATACATACGGCCGGCACAAAAGGCGTCCCTCCTCCTAAATATTCCCACAGGCTCCGAATCCAATGACGATGTCCGTTTTGCTCTGTGAATTCATGGATAGCTAACCCTAACCCTAAGTGAAATTCTCCCCAATGGGATTTTCCCATGTATTTTGCCAGGAAACGTACATACGTCCAGCTCAAAAGGCGGGACCCCTCCTAACCATACCGACAGGATCCGAATCCAATTGCAATATCCGTTTTGCTCTGTGAATTCATGGCTAGCTAATCCTAACCCTAAGTGGAATTTTTCCGATTGGGATTTTCCCATGTATTTTGCCAGGAAATGTACATAAGGCCAGCTCAAAAGGCGTGACCCCTCCTAACTATACCAACAGGCTCGGAATCCAATGGCAATATCCATTTTGCTCTGCGAGTTCATGGATAGCTAACGATAACCTTAAGTGGAATTTTCCCCAATGGGATTTTCCCATGTATTTTGCCTGGAAACGTACATAAGGCCAGCTCAAAAGGCGTGACCCCTCCTAACGATACCAACAGGCACGGAATCCAATGACAATGTCTGTTTTGCTCTGTGAATTCATGGATAGCTAACCCTAACCCTAAGTGAAATTTTCCAATTGGGATTTTCCCATGTATTTTGCCAGGAAATGTACATAAGGCCGGCTCAAAAGGCGTGACTCCTCCTAACCATACCAACGGGCTCCGAATCCAATGACGATGTCCGTTTTGCTCTGCAAATTCATGGATAGCTAACCCTAACCCTAAGTGAAATTCTCCCCAATGGGATTTTCCCATGTATTTTGCCAGGAAACGTACATAAGTCCCGCTCAAAAGGCGGGACCCCTCCTAACCATACCGACAGGATCCGAATCCAATTGCAATATCCGTTTTGCTCTGTGAATTCATGGCTAGCTAATCCTAACCCTAAGTGGAATTTTTCCGATTGGGATTTTCCCATGTATTTTGCCAGGAAATGTACATAAGGCCAGCTCAAAAGGCGTGACCCCTCCTAACTATACCGACAGGCTCGGAATCCAATGGCAATATCCATTTTGCTCTGCGAATTCATGGATAGCTAACGATAACCTTAAGTGGAATTTTCCCCAATGGGATTTTCCCATGTATTTTGCCTGGAAACGTACATAAGGCCAGCTCAAAAGGCGTGACCCCTCCTAACGATACCAACAGGCACGGAATCCAATGACAATGTCTGTTTTGCTCTGTGAATTCATGGATAGCTAACCCTAACCCTAAGTGAAATTTTCCCCAAAGGGATTTTCCCATGTATTTTGCCAGGAAACGTACATAAGTCCGGCTCAAAAGGTGTGCCTCCTCCTAACCATACCAATGGGCTACGAATCCAATGACGATGTCCGTTTTGCTCTGTGAATTCATGGATAGCTAACCCTAACCCTAAGCGGAATTTTTCCAATTGGGATTTTCCCATGTATTTTGCCAGGAAACGTACATAAGGCCGGCTCAAAAGGCGTGACCCCTCCTAACGATACCAACAGGCACGGAATCCAATGACAATGTCTGTTTTGCTCTGTGAATTCATGGATAGCTAACCCTAACCCTAAGTGAAATTTTCCAATTGGGATTTTCACATGTATTTTGCCAGGAAATGTACATAAGGCCGGCTCAAAAGGCGTGACTCCTCCTAACCATACCAACGGGCTCCGAATCCAATGACGATGTCCGTTTTGCTCTGCAAATTCATGGATAGCTAACCCTAACCCTAAGTGAAATTCTCCCCAATGGGATTTTCCCATGTATTTTGCCAGGAAACGTACATAAGTCCCGCTCAAAAGGTGTGCCTCCTCCTAACCATACCAATGGGCTACGAATCCAATGACGATGTCCGTTTTGCTCTGTGAATTCATGGATAGCTAACCCTAACCCTAAGCAGAATTTTTCCAATTGGGATTTTCCCATGTATTTTGCCAGGAAATGTACATAAGGCCAGCTCAAAAGGCGTAGCCCCTCCTAACCATACCGACCGGCTCGGAATCCAATGGCAATATCCGTTTTGCTCTGCGAATTCATGGATAGCTAACCCTAACCCTAAGTGGAATTTTTCCGATTGGGATTTTCCCATGTATTTTGCCAGGAAAGGTACTTAAGGCCGGCTCAAAAGGCGTGTCCCCTCCTAACCATTCCAACGGGCTCCGAATCCAATGACGATGTCATTTTGCTTTGCAAATTCATGGATAGCTAACCGTAACCCTAAGTGGAATTTTCCCCAATGGGATTTTCCCATGTATTTTGCCAGTCAAGATACATACGGCCGGCACAAAAGGCGTCCCTCCTCCTAAATATTCCCACAGGCTCCGAATCCAATGACGATGTCCGTTTTGCTCTGTGAATTCATGGATAGCTAACCCTAACCCTAAGTGAAATTCTCCCCAATGGGATTTTCCCATGTATTTTGCCAGGAAACGTACATACGTCCGGCTCAAAAGGCGGGACCCCTCCTAACCATACCGACAGGATCCGAATCCAATTGCAATATCCGTTTTGCTCTGTGAATTCATGGCTAGCTAATCCTAACCCTAAGTGGAATTTTTCCGATTGGGATTTTCCCATGTATTTTGCCAGGAAATGTACATAAGGCCAGCTCAAAAGGCGTGACCCCTCCTAACTATACCGACAGGCTCGGAATCCAATGGCAATATCCATTTTGCTCTGCGAGTTCATGGATAGCTAACGATAACCTTAAGTGGAATTTTCCCCAATGGGATTTTCCCATGTATTTTGCCTGGAAACGTACATAAGGCCAGGTCAAAAGGCGTGACCCCTCCTAACGATACCAACAGGCACGGAATCCAATGACAATGTCTGTTTTGCTCTGTGAATTCATGGATAGCTAACCCTAACCCTAAGTGAAATTTTCCAATTGGGATTTTCCCATGTATTTTGCCAGGAAATGTACATAAGGCCGGCTCAAAAGGCGTGACTCCTCCTAACCATACCAACGGGCTCTGAATCCAATGACGATGTCCGTTTTGCTCTGCAAATTCATGGATAGCTAACCCTAACCCTAAGTGAAATTCTCCCCAACGGGATTTTCCCATGTATTTTGCCAGGAAACGTACATAAGTCCGGCTCAAAAGGTGTGCCTCCTCCTAACCATACCAATGGGCTACGAATCCAATGACGATGTCCGTTTTGCTCTGTGAATTCATGGATAGCTAACCCTAACCCTAAGCGGAATTTTTCCAATTGGGATTTTCCCATGTATTTTGCCAGGAAACGTACATAAGGCCGGCTCAAAAGGCGTGACTCCTCCTAACCATACCAACGGGCTCCGAATCCAATGACGATGTCCGTTTTGCTCTGCAAATTCATGGTTAGCTAACCCTAACCCTAAGTGAAATTTTTCCGCTTGGGATTTTCCCATGTATTTTGCCAGGAAATGTACATAAGGCCAGCTCAAAAGGCGTGACCCCTCCTAACCATACCGACAGGCACCGAATCCAATGACAATATCCGTTTTGCTCTGTGAATTCATCTATAGCTAACCCTAACCCTAAGTGAAATTTTCCCCAATGGGATTTTCCCATGTATTTTGCCAGGAAATGTACATAAGGCCAGCTCAAAAGGCGTGACTCCTCCTATCCATACCAATGGGCTCCGAATCCAATGACGATGTCCGTTTTGCTCTGTAAATTCATGGATAGCTAACCCTAACCCTAAGTGGAATTTTCCACAATGGGATTTTCCCATGTATTTTGTCAGGAAACGTACATAAGTCCGGCTCAAAAGGCGGGACCCCTCCTAACCATACCGACAGGCTCGGAATCCAATGGCAATATCCGTTTTGCTGTGTGAATTCATGGATAGCTAACCCTAACCCTAAGTGAAATTTTTCCGCTTGGGATTTTCCCATGTATTTTGCCAGGAAATGTACATAAGGCCAGCTCAAAAGGCGTGACCCCTCCTAACCATACCGACAGGCTCGGAATCCAATGGCAATATCCGTTTTGCTCTGCGAATTCATGGATAGCTAACCCTAACCCTAAGTGGAATTTTTCCGATAGGGATTTTCACATGTATTTTGCCAGGAAATGTACATAAGGCCGGCTCAAAAGGCGTGACTCCTCCTAACCATACCAACGGGCTCCGAATCCAATGACGATGTCCGTTTTGCTCTGCAAATTCATGGATAGCTAACCCTAACCCTAAGTGAAATTCTCCCCAATGGGATTTTCCCATGTATTTTGCCAGGAAATGTACATAAGGCCGGCTCAAAGGGCGTGACCCCGCCTAACCATACCGACAGGCTCCGCATCCAATGGCAATATCCGTTTTGCTCTGTGAATTCATGGATAGCTAATCCTAACCCTAAATGGAATTTTTCCGATTGGGATTTTCCCATGTATTTTGCCAGGAAATGTACATAAGGCCAGCTCAAAAGGCGTGACCCCTCCTAACCATACCGACAGACTCCGAATCCAATGGCAATATCCGTTTTGCTCTGTGAATTCATGGATAGCTAATCCTAACCCTAAGTGGAATTTTTCCGATTGTGATTTTCACATGTATTTTGCCAGGAAATGTACATAAGGCCGGCTCAAAAGGCGTGACCCCTCCTAACCATACCAACAGGCTCCGAATCCAATGACGATGTCCGTTTTGTTCTGTGAATTCATGGAAAGCTAACTCTAACCCTAAGTGGAATTTTCCCCAATGGGATTTTCCCATGTATTTTGCCAGGAAATGTACATAAGGCCGGCTCAAAGGGCGTGACTCCGCCTAACCATACCGACAGGCTCCGAATCCAATGGCAATATCAGTTTTGCTCTGTGAATTTATGGATAGCTAATCCTAATCCTAAATGGAATTTTTCCGATTGGGATTTTCCCATGTATTTTGCCAGGAAATGTACATAAGGCCAGCTCAAAAGGCGTAGCCCCTCCTAACCATACCGACCGGCTCGGAATCCAATGGCAATATCCGTTTTGCTCTGCGAATTCATGGATAGCTAACCCTAACCCTAAGTGGAATTTTTCCGATTGGGATTTTCCCATGTATTTTGCCAGGAAAGGTACATAAGGCCGGCTCAAAAGGCGTGTCCCCTCCTAACCATTCCAACGGGCTCCGAATCCAATGACGATGTCATTTTGCTTTGCAAATTCATGGATACCTAACCGTAATCCTAAGTGGAATTTTCCCCAATGGGATTTTCCTATGTATTTTGCCAGTCAAGATACATACGGCCGGCACAAAAGGCGTCCCTACTCCTAAACATTCCCACAGGCTCCGAATCCAATGACGATGTCCGTTTTGCTCTGTGAATTCATGGATAGCTAACCCTAACTCTAAGTGAAATTCTCCCCAATGGGATTTTCCCATGTATTTTGCCAGGAAACGTACATAAGTCCGGCTCAAAAGGCGGGACCCCTCCTAACCATACCGACAGGATCCGAATCCAATTGCAATATCCGTTTTGCTCTGTGAATTCATGGCTAGCTAATCCTAACCCTAAGTGGAATTTTTCCGATTGGGATTTTCCCATGTATTTTGCCAGGAAATGTACATAAGGCCAGCTCAAAAGGCGTGACCCCTCCTAACTATACCGACAGGCTCGGAATCCAATGGCAATATCCATTTTGCTCTGCGAGTTCATGGATAGCTAACGATAACCTTAAGTGGAATTTTCCCCAATGGGATTTTCCCATGTATTTTGCCTGGAAACGTACATAAGGCCAGCTCAAAAGGCGTGACCCCTCCTAACGATACCAACAGGCACGGAATCCAATGACGATGTCTGTTTTGCTCTGTGAATTCATGGATTGCTAACCCTAACCCTAAGTGAAATTTTCCAATTGGGATTTTCCCATGTATTTTGCCAGGAAATGTACATAAGGCCGGCTCAAAAGGCGTGACTCCTCCTAACCATACCAACGGGCTCCGAATCCAATGACGATGTCCGTTTTGCTCTGCAAATTCATGGATAGCTAACCCTAACCCTAAGTGAAATTCTCCCCAATGGGATTTTCCCATGTATTTTGCCAGGAAACGTACATAAGGCCAGCTCAAAGGGCGTGACCCCGCCTAACCATACCGACAGGCTCCGAATCCAATGGCAATATCCGTTTTGCTCTGTGAATTCATGGATAGCTAATCCTAACCCTAAATGGAATTTTTCCGATTGGGATTTTCCCATGTATTTTGCCAGGAAATGTACATAAGGCCGGATCAAAAGGCGTGACTCCTCCTAACCATACCAACGGGCTCCGAATCCAATGACGATGTCCGTTTTGCTCTGCAAATTCATGGATAGCTAACCCTAACCCTAAGTGAAATTCTCCCCAATGGGATTTTCCCATGTATTTTGCCAGGAAATGTACATAAGGCCGGCTCAAAGGGCGTGACCCCGCCTAACCATACTGACAGGCTCCGAATCCAATGGCAATATCCGTTTTGCTCTGTGAATTCATGGATAGCTAATCCTAACCCTAAATGGAATTTTTCCGATTGGGATTTTCCCATGTATTTTGCCAGGAAATGTACATAAGGCCAGCTCAAAAGGCGTAGCCCCTCCTAACCATACCGACCGGCTCGGAATCCAATGGCAATATCCGTTTTGCTCTGCGAATTCATGGATAGCTAACCCTAACCCTAAGTGGAATTTTTCCGATTGGGATTTTCCCATGTATTTTGCCAGGAAAGGTACATAAGGCCGGCTCAAAAGGCGTGTCCCCTCCTAACCATTCCAACGGGCTCCGAATCCAATGACGATGTCATTTTGCTTTGCAAATTCATGGATAGCTAACCGTAACCCTAAGTGGAATTTTCCCCAATGGGATTTTCCCATGTATTTTGCCAGTCAAGATACATACGGCCGGCACAAAAGGCGTCCCTCCTCCTAAACATTCCCACAGGCTCCGAATCCAATGACGATGTCCGTTTTGCTCTGTGAATTCATGGATAGCTAACCCTAACCCTAAGTGAAATTCTCCCCAATGGGATTTTCCCATGTATTTTGCCAGGAAACGTACATAAGTCCGGCTCAAAAGGCGGGACCCCTCCTAACCATACCGACAGGATCCGAATCCAATTGCAATATCCGTTTTGCTCTGTGAATTCATGGCTAGCTAATCCTAACCCTAAGTGGAATTTTTCCGATTGGGATTTTCCCATGTATTTTGCCAGGAAATGTACATAAGGCCAGCTCAAAAGGCGTGACCCCTCCTAACTATACCGACAGGCTCGGAATCCAATGGCAATGTCTGTTTTGCTCTGTGAATTCATGGATAGCTAACCCTAACCCTAAGTGAAATTTTCCAATTGGGATTTTCCCATGTATTTTGCCAGGAAATGTACATGAGGCCGGCTCAAAAGGCGTGACTCCTCCTAACCATACCAACGGGCTCCGAATCCAATGACGATGTCCGTTTTGCTCTGCAAATTCATGGATAGCTAACCCTAACCCTAAGTGAAATTCTCCCCAATGGGATTTTCCCATGTATTTTGCCAGGAAACGTACATAAGTCCCGCTCAAAAGGCGGGACCCCTCCTAACCATACCGACAGGCTCGGAATCCAATGGCAATATCCATTTTGCTCTGCGAATTCATGGATAGCTAACGATAACCTTAAGTGGAATTTTCCCCAATGGGATTTTCCCATGTATTTTGCCAGGAAACGTACATAAGTCCGGCTCAAAAGGTGTGCCTCCTCCTAACCATACCAATGGGCTACGAATCCAATGACGATGTCCGTTTTGCTCTGTGAATTCATGGATAGCTAACCCTAACCCTAAGCGGAATTTTTCCAATTGGGATTTTCCCATGTATTTTGCCAGGAAACGTACATAAGGCCGGCTCAAAAGGCGTGACTCCTCCTAACCATACCAACGGGCTCCGAATCCAATGACGATGTCCGTTTTGCTCTGCAAATTCATGGTTAGCTAACCCTAACCCTAAGTGAAATTTTTCCGCTTGGGATTTTCCCATGTATTTTGCCAGGAAATGTACATAAGGCCAGCTCAAAAGGCGTGACCCCTCCTAACCATACCGACAGGCACCGAATCCAATGACAATATCCGTTTTGCTCTGTGAATTCATGGATAGCTAACCCTAACCCTAAGTGAAATTTTCCCCAATGGGATTTTCCCATGTATTTTGCCAGGAAATGTACATAAGGCAGCTCAAAAGGCGTGACTCCTCCTATCCATACCAATGGGCTCCGAATCCAATGACGATGTCCGTTTTGCTCTGTAAATTCATGGATAGCTAACCCTAACCCTAAGTGGAATTTTCCCCAATGGGATTTTCCCATGTATTTTGTCAGGAAACGTACATAAGTCCGGCTCAAAAGGCGGGACCCCTCCTAACCATACCGACAGGCTCGGAATGCAATGGCAATATCCGTTTTGCTGTGTGAATTCATGGATAGCTAACCCTAACCCTAAGTGAAATTTTTCCGCTTGGGATTTTCCCATGTATTTTGCCAGGAAATGTACATAAGTCCGGCTCAAAAGGTGTGCCTCCTCCTAACCATACCAATGGGCTACGAATCCAATGACGATGTCCGTTTTGCTCTGTGAATTCATGGATAGCTAACCCTAACCCTAAGCGGAATTTTTCCAATTGGGATTTTCCCATGTATTTTGCCAGGAAACGTACATAAGGCCGGCTCAAAAGGCGTGACTCCTCCTAACCATACCAACGGGCTCCGAATCCAATGACGATGTCCGTTTTGCTCTGCAAATTCATGGTTAGCTAACCCTAACCCTAAGTGAAATTTTTCCGCTTGGGATTTTCCCATGTATTTTGCCAGGAAATGTACATAAGGCCAGCTCAAAAGGCGTGACCCCTCCTAACCATACCGACAGGCACCGAATCCAATGACAATATCCGTTTTGCTCTGTGAATTCATGGATAGCTAACCCTAACCCTAAGTGAAATTTTCCCCAATGGGATTTTCCCATGTATTTTGCCAGGAAATGTACATAAGGCAGCTCAAAAGGCGTGACTCCTCCTATCCATACCAATGGGCTCCGAATCCAATGACGATGTCCGTTTTGCTCTGTAAATTCATGGATAGCTAACCCTAACCCTAAGTGGAATTTTCCCCAATGGGATTTTCCCATGTATTTTGTCAGGAAACGTACATAAGTCCGGCTCAAAAGGCGGGACCCCTCCTAACCATACCGACAGGCTCGGAATGCAATGGCAATATCCGTTTTGCTGTGTGAATTCATGGATAGCTAACCCTAACCCTAAGTGAAATTTTTCCGCTTGGGATTTTCCCATGTATTTTGCCAGGAAATGTACATAAGGCCAGCTCAAAAGGCGTGACCCCTCCTAACCATACCGACAGGCTCGGAATCCAATGGCAATATCCGTTTTGCTCTGCGAATTCATGGATAGCTAACCCTAACCCTAAGTGGAATTTTTCCGATTGGGATTTTCACATGTATTTTGCCAGGAAATGTACATAAGGCAGGCTCAAAAGGCGTGACCCCTCCTAACCATACCAACAGGCTCCGAATCCAATGACGATGTCCGTTTTGCTCTGCAAATTCATGGTTAGCTAACCCTAACCCTAAGTGAAATTTTTCCGCTTGGGATTTTCCCATGTATTTTGCCAGGAAATGTACATAAGGCCAGCTCAAAAGGCGTGACCCCTCCTAACCATACCGACAGGCACCGAATCCAATGACAATATCCGTTTTGCTCTGTGAATTCATGGATAGCTAACCCTAACCCTAAGTGAAATTTTCCCCAATGGGATTTTCCCATGTATTTTGCCAGGAAATGTACATAAGGCAGCTCAAAAGGCGTGACTCCTCCTATCCATACCAATGGGCTCCGAATCCAATGACGATGTCCATTTTGCTCTGTAAATTCATGGATAGCTAACCCTAACCCTAAGTGGAATTTTCCCCAATGGGATTTTCCCATGTATTTTGTCAGGAAACGTACATAAGTCCGGCTCAAAAGGCGGGACCCCTCCTAACCATACCGACAGGCTCGGAATGCAATGGCAATATCCGTTTTGCTGTGTGAATTCATGGATAGCTAACCCTAACCCTAAGTGAAATTTTTCCGCTTGGGATTTTCCCATGTATTTTGCCATGAAATGTACATAAGGCCAGCTCAAAAGGCGTGACCCCTCCTAACCATACCGACAGGCTCGGAATCCAATGGCAATATCTGTTTTGCTCTGCGAATTCATGGATAGCTAACCCTAACCCTAAGTGGAATCTTTCCGATTGGGATTTTCACATGTATTTTGCCAGGAAATGTACATAAGGCCGGCTCAAAAGGCGTGACCCCTCCTAACCATACCAACAGGCTCCGAATCCAATGACGATGTCCGTTTTGTTCTGTGAATTCATGGATAGCTAACTCTAACCCTAAGTGGAATTTTCCCCAATGGGATTTTCCCATGTATTTTGCCAGGAAACTTACATAAGGCCGGCTCAAAAGCTGTGACTCCTCCTAACCATACCAACGGGCTCCGAATCCAATGACGATGTCCGTTTTGCTCTGCAAATTCATGGATAGCTAACCCTAACCCTAAGTGGAATTTTCCCCAATGGGATTTTCCCATGTATTTTGTCAGGAAATGTACATAACGCCGGCACAAAAGGCGTACCTCCTCCTAAACATTCCCACAGGCTCCGAATCCAATGACGATGTCCGTTTTGCTCTGTGAATTCATGGATAGCTAACCCTAACCCTAAGTGAAATTTTCCCAAATGGGATTTTCCCATGTATTTTGCCAGGAAATGTACATAAGGCCGGCTCAAAAGGCTTGGCCCCTCCTAACCATACCGACAGGCTCGGAATCCAATGGCAATATCCGTTTTGCTCTGCGAATTCATGAATAGCTAACCCTAACCCTAAGTGGAATTTTTCCGATTGGGATTTTCCCATGTATTTTGCCAGGAAATGTACATAAGGCCGGCTCAAAAGGCGTGACCCCTCCTGACCATACCAACAGGCTCCGAATCCAATGACGATGTCCGTTTTGCTCTGTAAATTCATGGATAGCTAACCCTAACCCTAAGTGGAATTTTTCCGATTGGGATTTTCCCATGTATTTTGCCAGGAAATGTACATAAGGCCGGCTAAAAAGGCGTGACCCCTCCTAACCATACCGACAGGCTCCGAATCCAATGGCAATATCCGTTTTGCTCTGTGAATTCATGGATAGCTAATCCTAATCCTAAATGGAATTTTTCCGATTGGGATTTTCCCATGTCTTTTGCCAGGAAATGTACATAAGGCCAGCTCAAAAGGAGTGACCCCTCCTAACCATACCAATGGGCTCCGAATCCAATGACGATGTCCTTTTTGCTCTGTAAATTCATGGATAGCTAACCCTAACCCTAAGTGGAATTTTCCCCAATGGGATTTTCCCATGTATTTTGTCAGGAAATGTACATAAGGCCGGCTCAAAGGGCGTGACCACGCCTAACCATACCGACAGGCTCCGAATCCAATGGCAATATCCGTTTTGCTCTGTGAATTCATGCCTAGCTAATCCTAACCCTAAGTGGAATTTTTCCGATTGGGATTTTCCCATGTATTTTGCCAGGAAATGTACATAAGGCCAGCTCAAAAGGCGTGACACCTCCTAACTATACCGACAGGCTCGGAATCCAATGGCAATATCCATTTTGCTCTGCGAATTCATGGATAGCTAACGATAACCCTAAGTGGAATTTTCCCCAATGGGATTTTCCCATGTATTTTGCCTGGAAACGTACATAAGGCCAGCTCAAAAGGAGTGACCCCTCCTAACCATACCAATGGGCTACGAATCCAATGACGATGTCCGTTTTGCTCTGTGAATTCATGGATAGCTAACCCTAACCCTAAGCGGAATTTTTCCGATTGGGATTTTCCCGTGTATTTTGCCAGGAAATGTACATAAGGCCAGCTCAAAAGGCGTGACTCCTCCTAACCATTCCAACGGGCTCAGAATCCAATGACGATGTCCGTTTTGCTCTGCAAATTCATGGTTAGCTAACCCTAACCCTAAGTGAAATTTTTCCGCTTGGGATTTTCCCATGTATTTTGCCAGGAAATGTACATAAGGCCAGCTCAAAAGGCGTGACCCCTCCTAACCATACCGACAGGCACCGAATCCAATGACAATGTCCGTTTTGTTCTGTGAATTCATGGATAGCTAACTCTAACCCTAAGTGGAATTTTCCCCAATGGGATTTTCCCATGTATTTTGCCAGGAAACTTACATAAGGCCGGCTCAAAAGCTGTGACTCCTCCTAACCATACCAACGGGCTCTGAATCCAATGACGATGTCCGTTTTGCTCTGCAAATTCATGGATAGCTAACCCTAACCCTAAGTGGAATTTTCCCCAATGGGATTTTCCCATGTATTTTGTCAGGAAATGTACATAACGCAGGCACAAAAGGCATACCTCCTCCTAAACATTCCCACAGGCTCCGAATCCAATGACGATGTCCGTTTTGCTCTGTGAATTCATGGATAGCTAACCCTAACCCTAAGTGAAATTTTCCCAAATGGGATTTTCCCATGTATTTTGCCAGGAAATGTACATAAGGCCGGCTCAAAAGGCTTGGCCCCTCCTAACCATACCGACAGGCTCCGAATCCAATGACGATGTCCGTTTTGCTCTGTGAATTCATGGATAGCTAACCCTAACCCTAAGTGGAATTTTTCCGATTGGGATTTTCCCATGTATTTTGCCAGGAAATGTACATAAGGCCAGCTCAAAAGGCGTAGCCCCACCTAACCATACCGACCGGCTCGGAATCCAATGGCAATATCCGTTTTGCTCTGCGAATTCATGGATAGCTAACCCTAACCCTAAGTGGAATTTTTCCGATTGGGATTTTCCCATGTATTTTGCCAGGAAAGGTACATAAGGCCGGCTCAAAAGGCGTGTCCCCTCCTAACCATTCCAACGGGCTCCGAATCCAATGACGATGTCGTTTTGCTTTGCAAATTCATGGATAGCTAACTGTAACCCTAAGTGGAATTTTCCCCAATGGGATTTTCCCATGTATTTTGCCAGGAAAGATACATACGGCCAGCACAAAAGGCGTCCCTCCTCCTAAACATTCCCACAGGCTCCGAATCCAATGACGATGTCCGTTTTGCTCTGTGAATTCATGGATAGCTAACCCTAACCCTAAGTGAAATTCTCCCCAATGGGATTTTCCCATGTATTTTGCCAGGAAACGTACATAAGTCCGGCTCAAAAGGCGGGACCCCTCCTAACCATACCGACAGGATCCGAATCCAATTGCAATATCCGTTTTGCTCTGTGAATTCATGGCTAGCTAATCCTAACCCTAAGTGGAATTTTTCCGATTGGGATTTTCCCATGTATTTTGACAGGAAATGTACATAAGGCCAGCTCAAAAGGCGTGACCCCTCCTAACTATACCGACAGGCTCGGAATCCAATGGCAATATCCATTTTGCTCTGCGAATTCATGGATAGCTAACGATCACCCTAAGTGGAATTTTCCCCAATGGGATGTTCCCATGTATATTGCCTGGAAACGTACATAAGGCCAGCTCAAAAGGCGTGACCCCTCCTAAGGATACCAACAGGCACGGAATCCAATGACAATGTCTGTTTTGCTCTGTGAATTCATGGATAGCTAACCCTAACCCTAAGTGAAATTTTCCCCAATGGGATTTTCCCATGTATTTTGCCAGGAAACGTACATAAGTCCGGCTCAAAAGGCGTGCCTCCTCCTAACCATACCAATGGGCTACGAATCCAATGACGATGTCCATTTTGCTCTGTGAATTCATGGATAGCTAACCCTAACCCTAAGCGGAATTTTTCCAATTGGGATTTTCCCATGTATTTTGCCAGGAAATGTACATAAGGCCGGCTCAAAAGGCGTGACTCCTCCTAACCATACCAACGGGCTCCGAATCCAATGACAATGTCTGTTTTGCTCTGTGAATTCATGGATAGCTAACCCTAACCCTAAGTGAAATTTTCCCCAATGGGATTTTCCCATGTATTTTGCCAGGAAACGTACATAAGTCCGGCTCAAAAGGCGTGCCTCCTCCTAACCATACCAATGGGCTACGAATCCAATGACGATGTCCATTTTGCTCTGTGAATTCATGGATAGCTAACCCTAACCCTAAGCGGAATTTTTCCAATTGGGATTTTCCCATGTATTTTGCCAGGAAATGTACATAAGGCCGGCTCAAAAGGCGTGACTCCTCCTAACCATACCAACGGGCTCCGAATCCAATGACGATGTCCGTTTTGCTCTGCAAATTCATGGATAGCTAACCCTAACCCTAAGTGAAATTCTCCCCAATGGGATTTTCCCATGTATTTTGCCAGAAAACGTACATTAGTCCGGCTCAAAAGGCGGGACCCCTCCTAACCATACCGACAGGATCCGAATCCAATTGCAATATCCGTTTTGCTCTGTGAATTCATGGCTAGCTAATCCTAACCCTAAGTGGAATTTTTCCGATTGGGATTTTCCCATGTATTTTGCCAGGAAATGTACATAAGGCCAGCTCAAAAGGCGTGACCCCTCCTAACTATACTGACAGGCTCGGAATCCAATGGCAATATCCATTTTGCTCTGCGAATTCATGGATAGCTAACGATAACCCTAAGTGGAATTTTCCCCAATGGGATTTTCCCATGTATTTTGCCTGGAAACGTACATAAGGCCAGCTCAAAAGGCGTGACCCCTCCTAACGATACCAACAGGCACGGAATCCAATGACAATGTCTGTTTTGCTCTGTGAATTCATGGATAGCTAACCCTAACTCTAAGTGAAATTTTCCCCAATGGGATTTTCCCATGTATTTTGCCAGGAAACGTACATAAGTCCGGCTCAAAAGGCGTGCCTCCTCCTAACCATAACAATGGGCTACGAATCCAATGACGATGTCCGTTTTGCTCTGTGAATTCATGGATAGCTAACCCTAACCCTAAGCGGAATTTTTCCGATTGGGATTTTCCCGTGTATTTTGCCAGGAAATGTACATAAGGCCAGCTCAAAAGGCGTGACTCCTCCTAACCATTCCAACGGGCTCAGAATCCAATGACGATGTCCGTTTTGCTCTGCAAATTCATGGTTAGCTAACCCTAACCCTAAGTGAAATTTTTCCGCTTGGGATTTTCCCATGTATTTTGCCAGGAAATGTACATAAGGCCAGCTCAAAAGGCGTGACCCCTCCTAACCATACCGACAGGCACCGAATCCAATGACGATGTCCGTTTTGTTCTGTGAATTCATGGATAGCTAACTCTAACCCTAAGTGGAATTTTCCCCAATGGGATTTTCCCATGTATTTTGCCAGGAAACTTACATAAGTCCGGCTCAAAAGCTGTGACTCCTCCTAACCATACCAACGGGCTCCGAATCCAATGACGATGTCCGTTTTGCTCTGCAAATTCATGGATAGCTAACCCTAACCCTAAGTGGAATTTTCCCCAATGGGATTTTCCCATGTATTTTGTCAGGAAATGTACATAACGCAGGCACAAAAGGCATACCTCCTCCTAAACATTCCCACAGGCTCCGAATCCAATGACGATGTCCGTTTTGCTCTGTGAATTCATGGATAGCTAACCCTAACCCTAAGTGAAATTTTCCCAAATGGGATTTTCCCATGTATTTTGCCAGGAAATGTACATAAGGCCGGCTCAAAAGGCTTGGCCCCTCCTAACCATATCGACAGGCTCGGAATCCAATGGCAATATCCGTTTTGCTCTGCGAATTCATGAATAGCTAACCCTAACCCTAAGTGGAATTTTTCCGATTGGGATTTTCCCATGTATTTTGCCAGGAAATGTATATAAGGCCGGCTCAAAAGGCGTGACCCCTCCTAACCATACCGACAGGCTCCGAATCCAATGACGATGTCCGTTTTGCTCTGTGAATTCATGGATAGCTAACCCTAACCCTAAGTGGAATTTTTCCGATTGGGATTTTCCCATGTATTTTGCCAGGAAATGTACATAAGGCCGGCTCAAAAGGCGTGACCCCTCCTAACCATACCGACAGGCTCCGAATCCAATGGCAATATCCGTTTTGCTCTGTGAATTCATGGATAGCTAATCCTAACCCTAAGTGGAATTTTTCCGATTTGGATTTTCCCATGTATTTTGTCAGGAAATGTACATAAGGCTGCCTCAAAAGGTGTGACCCCTCCTAACCATACCGACAGGCTCCGAATCCAATGGCAATATCTGTTTTGCTCTGTGAATTCATGGATAGCTAATCCTAACCCTAAGTGGAATTTTCCCCAATGGGATTTTCCCATGTATTTTGCCAGGAAATGTACATAAGGCCGGCTCAAAAGGCGTGACCCCTCCTAACCATACCGAAAGGCTCCGAATCCAATGGCAATATCCGTTTTGCTATGTGAATTCATGGATAGCTAATCCTAACCCCAAATGGAATTTTTTCACTTGGGATTTTCCCATGTATTTTGCCAGGAAATGTACATAAGGCTAGCTCAATAGGCGTGCCCCCTCCTAACCATACCAACAGGCTCGGAATCCAATGATGATGTCCGTTTTGCTCTGTGAATTCATGGATAGCTAATCCTAACACTACGTGGAATTTTTCCCAATGGGATTTTCCCATGTATTTTGCCAGGAAGTGTACATAAGGCCGGCTCAAAAGGCCTGACCCCTCGTAACCATACCAACAGGCACCGAATCCAATGGCAATATCCGTTTTGCTCTGTGAATTGATGGATAGCTAATCCTAACACTAAGTGGAATTTTTCCCAATGGGATTTTCCCATGTATTTTGCCAGGAAATGTACATAAGGCCGGCTCAAAGGGCGTGACCCCTCCTAACCATACCAACAGGCACCGAATCCAATTCAATATCCGTTTTGCTCTGCGAATTCATGGATAGCTAACACTAACCCTAAGTGGAATATTTCCCAATGGGATTTTCCCATGTATTTTGCCAGGATATGTACATAAGGCCGGCTCAAAAGGCGTGACCCCTCCTAACCATTCCCACAGGCACCGAATCCAATGACGATGTCCGTTTTGCTCTGTGAATTCATGGATAGCTAACCCTAACCCTACGTGAAATTTTCCCCAATGGGATTTTCCCATGTATTTTGCCAGGAAACGTACATAAGTCCGGCTCAAAAGGCGTGCCCACTCCTAACCATACCAATGGGCTACGAATCCAATGACGATGTCCGTTTTGCTCTGTGAATTCATGGATAGCTAACCCTAAGTGGAATTTTTCTGATTGGGATTTTCCCATGTATTTTGCCAGGAAACGTACATAAGGCCGGCTAAAAAGGCGTGACTCCTCCTAACCATACCAAAGGGCTCCAAATCCAATGACGATGTCCGTTTTGCTCTGCAAATTCATGGATAGCTAACCCTAACCCTAAGTGAAATTTTCCCCAATCGGATTTTCCCATGTATTTTGCCAGGAAAGGTACATAAGGCTGGCTCAAAAGGGGTGACCGCTTCTAACCATACCGACAGGCTCCGAATCCAATGCAATATCCGTTTTGCTATATGAATTCATGGATAGCTAATCCTAACCCTAAATGGAATTTGTCCGCTTGGGATTTTCCCATGTATTTTGCCAGGAAATGTACATAAGGCCAGCTCAAAAGGCGTGACCCCTCCTAACCATACCGACAGACTCCGAATCCAATGGCAATATCCGTTTTGCTCTGTGAATTCATGGATAGCTAACGATAACCTTAAGTGGAATTTTCCCCAATGGGATTTTCCCATGTATTTTGCCTGGAAACGTACATAAGGCCGGCTCAAAAGGCGTGACCCCTCCTAACCTTACCAACAGGAATGGAATCCAATGACGATGCCCATTTTGCTCTGTGAATTCATGGATAGCTAACCCTAACCCTAAGTGGAATTTTCCCCAAAGGGATTTTCCCATGTATTTTGCCAGGAAATGTAAATAAGGCCGGCTCAAAAGTTGTGACCCCTCCTAACCATACCAACAGGCTCCGAATCCAATGACGATGTCCGTTTTGCTCTGTGAATTCATGGATAGCTAACTCTAACCCTAAGTGGAATTTTCCCCAAAGGGATTTTCCCATGTATTTTGCCAGGAAACGTACATAAGGCCGGCTCAAAAGGCGTGACCCCTCCTAACCATAGCAACAGGCTCCGAATCCCATGGCGATGTCCGTTTTGCTCTGCGAATTAATGGATAGCTAACTCAAACCCTGAGTGGAATTTTCCTCAATGGGATTTTCCCATGTATTTTGCCAGGAAACGTACATAAGGCCGGCTCAAAAGGCGTGACCCCTCCTATTCATACCAAAAGGCACCGAATCCAATGGCGATGTCTGTTTTGCTCTGTGAATTCATGGATAGCTAACCCTAACCCTAAGTGGAATTTTCCCCAATGGGATTTTCCCATGTATTTTGCCAGGAAACGTACATAAGGCCAGCTCAAAAGGCGTGACCCCTCCTATCCATACCAAAAGGCTCCGAATCCAATGACGATGTCCGTTTTGCTCTGTGAATTCATGGATAGCTAACCCTAACCCTAAGTGGAATTTTCCCCAAAGGGATTTTCCCATGTATTTTGCCAGGAAACGTACATAAGGCCGGCTCAAAAGGCGTGACCCCTCCTAACCATACCAACAGGCTCCGAATCCAATGGCGATGTCCGTTTTGCTCTGCGAATTAATGGATAGCTAACTCAAACCCTAAGTGGAATTTTCCCCAATGGGATTTTCCCATGTATTTTGCCAGGAAACGTACATAAGGCCGGCTCAAAAGGCTTGACCCCTCCTACCCATACCAAAAGGCACCGAATCCAATGACGATGTCTGTTTTGCTCTGTGAATTCATGGATAGCTAACCCTAACCGTAAGTGGAATTTTCCCCAATAGGATTTTCCCATGTATTTTGCCAGGAAACGTACATAAGGCCAGCTCAAAAGGCGTGACCGCTCCTACCCATACCAAAAGGCTCCGAATCCAATGACGATGTCCGTTTTGCTCTGTGAATTCATGGATAGCTAACCCTAACCCTAAGTGGAATTTTCCCCAAAGGGATTTTCCCATGTATTTTGCCAGGAAACGTACATAAGGCCGGCTCAAAAGGCGTGACCCCTCCTAACCATACCAACAGGCTCCGAATCCAATGGCGATGTCCGTTTTGCTCTGCGAATTAATGGATAGCTATCTCAAACCCTAAGTGGAATTTTCCCCAATGGGATTTTCCGATGTATGTTGCCAGGAAAGGTACATACGGCCGGCACAAAAGGCGTACCTCCTCCTAAACATTCCCACAGGCTCCGAATCCAATGACAATGTCCGTTTTGCTCTGTGAATTCATGGATAGCTAACCCTAACCCTAAGTGAAATTCTCCCCAATGGGATTTTCCCATGTATTTTGCCAGGAAACGTACATAAGGCCGGCTCAAAAGGCGTGACCCCTCCTATCCATACCAAAAGGCACCGAATCCTATGACGATGTCCGTTTTGCTCTGTGAATTCATGGATAGCTAACCTTAACCCTAAGTGGAATTTTCCCCAATGGGATTTTCCCATGTATTTTGCCAGGAAACGTACATAAGGTAAGCTCAAAAGGCGTGATCCCTCCTAACCACACCAACAGGAACGGAATCCAATGACGATGTCTGTTTTGCTCTGTGAATTCATGGATAGCTAACCCTAACCCTAAGTGGAATTTTCCCCAAAGGGATTTTCCCATGTATTTTGCCAGGAAACGTACATAAGGCCGGCTCAAAAGGCGTGACCCCTCCTAACCATACCAACAGGCTCCGAATCCAATGGCGATGTCCGTTTTGCTCTGCGAATTAATGGATAGCTAACTCAAACCCTAAGTGGAATTTTCCCCAATGGGATTTTCCCATGTATTTTGCCAGGAAACGTACATAACGCCGGCTCAAAAGGCGTGACCCCTCCTAACCATACCAAAAGGCACCGAATCCAATGACGATGTCCGTTTTGCTCTGTGAATTCATGGATAGCTAACCCTACCCTAAGTGGAATTTTCCCCAATGGGATTTTCCCATGTATTTTGCCAGGAAATGTACATAAGGCCGCCTCAAAAGGCATGCCCCCTCCTAACCATACCAACAGGCTCCGAATCCAATGACGATGTCTGTTTTGCTCTGTGAATTCATGGATAGCTATCCCTAACCATAAGTGGAATTTTCCGCAATCGGATTTTCCCATGTATTTTGCCAGGAAACGTACCTAAGGCCGGCTCAAAAGGCGTGACCCCTCCTAACCATACCAACAGGCTCCGAATCCAATGACGATGTCCGTTTTGCTCTGTGAATTCATGGATAGCTAACCCTAACATTAAGTGAAATTTTCCCCAATGGGATTTTCCCATGTATTTTGCCAGGAAACGTACATAAGTCCAGCTCAAAAGGCGTGACCCCTCCTAACCATACCAACAGGCTCCGAATCCAATGGCGATGTCCGTTTTGCTCTGCGAATTCATGGATAGCTAACCCTAACCCTAAGTGGAATTTTCCCCAAAGGGATTTTCCCATGTATTTTGCCAGGAAACGTATATAAGGCCGGCTCAAAAGGCATCACCCCTCCTATCCATACCAAAAGGCACCGAATCCAATGACGATGTCCGTTTTGCTCTGTGAATTCATGGATAGCTAACCTTAACCCTAAGTGGAATTTTCCCCAATGGGATTTTCCCATGTATTTTGCCAGGAAACGTACATAAGGCCGCCTCAAAAGGCTTGACCCCTCCTACCCATACCAAAAGAAACCGAATCCAATGACGATGTCTGTTTTGCTCTGTGAATTCATGGATAGCTAACCCTAACCCTAAGTGGAATTTTCCCCAATGGGATTTTCCCATGTATTTTGCCAGGAAACGTACATAAGGCCAGCTCAAAAGGCGTAACCCCTCCTACCCATACCAAAACGCTCCGAATCCAATGACGATGTACGTTTTGCTCTGTGAATTCATGGATAGCTAACCCTAACCCTAAGTGGAATTTTCCCCAAAGGGATTTTCCCACGTATTTTGCCAGGAAACGTACATAAGGCCGGCTGAAAAGGTGTGACCCCTCCTAAACAATACCAACAGGCTCCGAATCCAATGACGATGTCCATTTTGCTCTGTGAATTCATGGACAGCTATCCCTAACCCTAAGTGGAATTTACCCCAATGGGATTTTCCCATGTATTTTGCCAGGAAATGTACATAAGGCCAGCTCAAAAGGCGTGACCCCTCCTAACCATACCAACAGGCTCCGAGTCCAATGACGATGTCCGTTTTGCTCTGTGAATTCATGGATAGCTAACCCTAACCCTAAGTGGAATTTTCCCCAATGGGATTTTCCCATGTATTTTGCCAGGAAACGTACCTAAGGCCGGCTCAAAAGGCGTGACCCCTCCTAACCATACCAACAGGCTCCGAATCCAATGACGATGTCCGTTTTGCTCTGTGAATTCATGGATAGCTAACCCTAACCCTAAGTGGAATTTTTCACAATGGGATTTTCCCATGTATTTTGCCAGGAAACGTACATAAGGCCAGCACAAAAGGCGTGACCCCTCCTAACCATACCAACGGACTCCGAATCCAATAGCCATGTCCGTTTTGCTCTGCGAATTCATGGATAGCTAACCCTAACCCTACGTGGAATTTTCCCCAGTGGGATTTTCCCATGTCTTTTGCCAGGAAATGTACATAAGGCCGGCTCAAAATGCGTGACCCCTCCTAAACATACCAACAGGCACGGAATCCAATGACGATGCCCGTTTTGCTCTTTGAATTCATGGATAGCTAACCCTAACCCTAAGTGGAATTTTTCCCAAAGGGATTTTCCCATGTATTTTGCCAGGAAACGTACATAAGGCCGGCTCAAAAGGCGTGACCCCTCCTATCCATACCAAAAGGCACCGAATCCAATGACGATGTTCGTTTTGCTCTGTGAATTCATGGATAGCTAACCCTAACCCTAAGTGAAATTTTCCCCAATGGGATTTTCCCATGTATTTTGCCAGGAAACGTACATAAGGCCGGCTCAAAAGGCTTGACCCCTCCTACCCATACCAAAAGGCACCGAATCCAATAACGATGTCTGTTTTGCTCTGTGAATTCATGGATAGCTAACCCTAACCCTAAGTGGAATTTTCCCCAATGGGATTTTCCCATGTATTTTGCCAGGAAACGTACATAAGGCCAGCTCAAAAGGCGTGACCCCTCCTACCCATACCAAAAGGCACCGAATCCAATGACGATGTCTGTTTTGCTCTGTGAATTCATGGATAGCTAACCTTAACCCTAAGTGGAATTTTCCCCAATGGGATTTTCCCATGTATTTTGCCAGGAAACGTACATAAGGCCGGCTCAAAAGGCTTGACCCCTCCTACCCATACCAAAAGGCACCGAATCCAATGACGATGTCTGTTTTGCTCTGTGAATTTATGGATAGCTAACCCTAACCCTAAGTGGAATTTTCCCCAATGGGATTTTCCCATGTATTTTGCCAGGAAACGTACATAAGGCCAGCTCAAAAGGCGTGACCCCTCCTACCCATACCAAAAGGCTCCGAATCCAATGACGATGTCTGTTTTGCTCTGTGAATTCATGGATAGCTAACCCTAACCCTAAGTGGAATTTTCCCCAAAGGGATTTTCCCATGTATTTTGCCAGGAAACGTACATAAGGCCGGCTCAAAAGGCGTGACCACTCCTAACCATACCAACAGGCTCCGAATCCAATGGCGATGTCCGTTTTGCTCTGCGAATTAATGGATAGCTAACTCAAACCCTAAGTGGAATTTTCCCCAATGGGATTTTCCCATGTATTTTGCCAGGAAACGTACATAACGCCGGCTCAAAAGGCGTGACCCCTCCTAACCATACCAAAAGGCACCGAATCCAATGACGATGTCCGTTTTGCTCTGTGAATTCATGGATAGCTAACCCTACCCTAAGTGGAATTTTCCCCAATGGGATTTTCCCATGTATTTTGCCAGGAAATGTACATAAGGCCGCCTCAAAAGGCATGCCCCCTCCTAACCATACCAACAGGCTCCGAATCCAATGACGATGTCTGTTTTGCTCTGTGAATTCATGGATAGCTATCCCTAACCATAAGTGGAATTTTCCGCAATCGGATTTTCCCATGTATTTTGCCAGGAAACGTACCTAAGGCCGGCTCAAAAGGCGTGACCCCTCCTAACCATACCAACAGGCTCCGAATCCAATGACGATGTCCGTTTTGCTCTGTGAATTCATGGATAGCTAACCCTAAGATTAAGTGAAATTTTCCCCAATGGGATTTTCCCATGTATTTTGCCAGGAAACATACATAAGTCCAGCTCAAAAGGCGTGACCCCTCCTAACCATACCAACAGGCTCCGAATCCAATGGCGATGTCCGTTTTGCTCTGCGAATTCATGGATAGCTAACCCTAACCCTAAGTGGAATTTTCCCCAAAGGGATTTTCCCATGTATTTTGCCAGGAAACGTATATAAGGCCGGCTCAAAAGGCATCACCCCTCCTATCCATACCAAAAGGCACCGAATCCAATGACGATGTCCGTTTTGCTCTGTGAATTCATGGATAGCTAACCTTAACCCTAAGTGGAATTTTCCCCAATGGGATTTTCCCATGTATTTTGCCAGGAAACGTACATAAGGCCGCCTCAAAAGGCTTGACCCCTCCTACCCATACCAAAAGAAACCGAATCCAATGACGATGTCTGTTTTGCTCTGTGAATTCATGGATAGCTAACCCTAACCCTAAGTGGAATTTTCCCCAATGGGATTTTCCCATGTATTTTGCCAGGAAACGTACATAAGGCCAGCTCAAAAGGCGTAACCCCTCCTACCCATACCAAAAGGCTCCGAATCCAATGACGATGTACGTTTTGCTCTGTGAATTCATGGATAGCTAACCCTAACCCTAAGTGGAATTTTTCCCAAAGGGATTTTCCCATGTATTTTGCCAGGAAACGTACATAAGGCCGGCTCAAAAGGCGTGACCCCTCCTATCCATACCAAAAGGCACGGAATCCAATGACGATGTTCGTTTTGCTCTGTGAATTCATGGATAGCTAACCCTAACCCTAAGTGAAATTTTCCCCAATGGGATTTTCCCATGTATTTTGCCAGGAAACGTACATAAGGCCGGCTCAAAAGGCTTGACCCCTCCTACCCATACCAAAAGGCACCGAATCCAATGACGATGTCTGTTTTGCTCTGTGAATTCATGGATAGCTAACCTTAACCCTAAGTGGAATTTTCCCCAATGGGATTTTCCCATGTATTTTGCCAGGAAACGTACATAAGGCCGGCTCAAAAGGCGTGACCCCTCCTACCCATACCAAAAGGCTCCGAATCCAATGACGATGTCCGTTTTGCTCTGTGAATTCATGGATAGCTAACCCTAACCCTAAGTGGAATTTTCCCCAAAGGGTTTTTCCCATGTATTTTGCCAGGAAACGTACATAAGGCCGGCTCAAAAGGTGTGACCCGTCCTAACCATACCAACAGGCTCCGAATCCAAGGGCGATGTCCGTTTTGCTCTGCGAATTAATGGATAGCTAACTCAAACCCTAAGTGGAATTTTCCCCAATGGGATTTTCCCATGTATTTTGCCAGGAAACGTACATAAGGCCGGCTCAAAAGGCATGCCCCCTCCTAACCATACCAACAGGCTCCGAATCCAAGGGCGATGTCCGTTTTGCTCTGCGAATTAATGGATAGCTAACTCAAACCCTAAGTGGAATTTTCCCCAATGGGATTTTCCCATGTATTTTGCCAGGAAACGTACATAACGCCGGCTCAAAAGGCGTGACCCCTCCTAACCATACCAAAAGGCACCGAATCCAATGACGATGTCCGTTTTGCTCTGTGAATTCATGGATAGCTAACCCTACCCTAAGTGGAATTTTCCCCAATGGGATTTTCCCATGTATTTTGCCAGAAAATGTACATAAGGCCGGCTCAAAAGGCATGCCCCCTCCTAACCGTACCAACAGGCTCCGAATCCAATGACGATGTCCATTTTGCTCTGTGAATTCATGGATAGCTAACCCTAACCCTAAGTGGAATTTTCCCCAAAGGGATTTTCCCATGTATTTTGCCAGGAAACGTACATAAAGCCGGCTCAAAAGGCGTGACCCCTCCTAACCATACCAACAGGCTCCGAATCCAATGGCGATGTCCGTTTTGCTCTGCGAATTCATGGATAGCTAACCCTAACCTTAAGTGGAATTTTCCCCAAAGGGATTTTCCCATGTATTTTGCCAGGAAACGTACATAAGGCCGGCTCAAAAGGCGTGACCCCTCCTACCCATACCAACAGGCTCCGAATCCAATGGCGATGTCCGTTTTGCTCTGCGAATTAATGGATAGCTAACTCAAACCCTAAGTGGAATTTTCCCCAATGGGATTTTCCCATGCATTTTGCCAGGAAATGTACATAAGGCCGGCTCAAAAGGCATGCCCCCTCCTAACCATACCAACAGGCTCCGAATCCAATGGCGATGTCCGTTTTGCTCTGCGAATTCATGGATAGCTAACCCTAACCCTAAGTGGAATTTTCCCCAAAGGGATTTTCCCATGTATTTTGCCAGGAAACGTATATAAGGCCGGCTCAAAACGCATCACCCCTCCTATCCATACCAAAAGGCACCGAATCCAATGACGATGTCCGTTTTGCTCTGTGAATTCATGGAGAGGTAACCTTAACCCTAAGGGGAATTTTCCCCAATGGGATTTTCCCATGTATTTTGCCAGGAAACGTACATAAGGCCGCCTCAAAAGGCTTGACCCCTCCTACCCATACCAAAAGAAACCGAATCCAATGACGATGTCTGTTTTGCTCTGTGAATTCATGGATAGCTAACCCTAACCCTAAGTGGAATTTTCCCCAATGGGATTTTCCCATGTATTTTGCCAGGAAACGTACATAAGGCCAGCTCAAAAGGCGTAACCCCTCCTACCCATACCAAAAGGCTCCGAATCCAATGACGATGTACGTTTTGCTCTGTGAATTCATGGATAGCTAACCCTAACCCTAAGTGGAATTTTCCCCAAAGGGATTTTCCCACGTATTTTGCCAGGAAACGTACATAAGGCCGGCTGAAAAGGTGTGACCCCTCCTAAACAATACCAACAGGCTCCGAATCCAATGACGATGTCCATTTTGCTCTGTGAATTCATGGACAGCTATCCCTAACCCTAAGTGGAATTTACCCCAATGGGATTTTCCCATGTATTTTGCCAGGAAATGTACATAAGGCCAGCTCAAAAGGCGTGACCCCTCCTAACCATACCAACAGGCTCCGAGTCCAATGACGATGTCCGTTTTGCTCTGTGAATTCATGGATAGCTATCCCTAACCCTAAGTGGAATTTTCCCCAATGGGATTTTCCCATGTATTTTGCCAGGAAACGTACCTAAGGCCGGCTCAAAAGGCGTGACCCCTCCTAACCATACCAACAGGCTCCGAATCCAATGACGATGTCCGTTTTGCTCTGTGAATTCATGGATAGCTAACCCTAACCCTAAGTGGAATTTTTCACAATGGGATTTTCCCATGTATTTTGCCAGGAAACGTACATAAGGCCAGCACAAAAGGCGTGACCCCTCCTAACCATACCAACGGGCTCCGAATCCAATAGCCATGTCCGTTTTGCTCTGCGAATTCATGGATAGCTAACCCTAACCCTACGTGGAATTTTCCCCAGTGGGATTTTCCCATGTCTTTTGCCAGGAAATGTACATAAGGCCGGCTCAAAATGCGTGACCCCTCCTAAACATACCAACAGGCACGGAATCCAATGACGATGCCCGTTTTGCTCTTTGAATTCATGGATAGCTAACCCTAACCCTAAGTGGAATTTTTCCCAAAGGGATTTTCCCATGTATTTTGCCAGGAAACGTACATAAGGCCGGCTCAAAAGGCGTGACCCCTCCTATCCATACCAAAAGGCACCGAATCCAATGACGATGTTCGTTTTGCTCTGTGAATTCATGGATAGCTAACCCTAACCCTAAGTGAAATTTTCCCCAATGGGATTTTCCCATGTATTTTGCCAGGAAACGTACATAAGGCCGGCTCAAAAGGCTTGACCCCTCCTACCCATACCAAAAGGCACCGAATCCAATGACGATGTCTGTTTTGCTCTGTGAATTCATGGATAGCTAACCCTAACCCTAAGTGGAATTTTCCCCAATGGGATTTTCCCATGTATTTTGCCAGGAAACGTACATAAGGCCAGCTCAAAAGGCGTGACCCCTCCTACCCATACCAAAAGGCACCGAATCCAATGACGATGTCTGTTTTGCTCTGTGAATTCATGGATAGCTAACCTTAACCCTAAGTGGAATTTTACCCAATGGGATTTTCCCATGTATTTTGCCAGGAAACGTACATAAGGCCGGCTCAAAAGGCTTGACCCCTCCTACCCATACCAAAAGGCACCGAATCCAATGACGATGTCTGTTTTGCTCTGTGAATTTATGGATAGCTAACCCTAACCCTAAGTGGAATTTTCCCCAATGGGATTTTCCCATGTATTTTGCCAGGAAACGTACATAAGGCCAGCTCAAAAGGCGTGACCCCTCCTACCCATACCAAAAGGCTCCGAATCCAATGACGATGTCCGTTTTGCTCTGTGAATTCATGGATAGCTAACCCTAACCCTAAGTGGAATTTTCCCCAAAGGGTTTTTCCCATGTATTTTGCCAGGAAACGTACATAAGGCCGGCTCAAAAGGCGTGACCCGTCCTAACCATACCAACAGGCTCCGAATCCAAGGGCGATGTCCGTTTTGCTCTGCGAATTAATGGATAGCTAACTCAAACCCTAAGTGGAATTTTCCCCAATGGGATTTTCCCATGTATTTTGCCAGGAAACGTACATAAGGCCGGCTCAAAAGGCATGCCCCCTCCTAACCATACCAACAGGCTCCGAATCCAAGGGCGATGTCCGTTTTGCTCTGCGAATTAATGGATAGCTAACTCAAACCCTAAGTGGAATTTTCCCCAATGGGATTTTCCCATGTATTTTGCCAGGAAACGTACATAACGCCGGCTCAAAAGGCGTGACCCCTCCTAACCATACCAAAAGGCACCGAATCCAATGACGATGTCCGTTTTGCTCTGTGAATTCATGGATAGCTAACCCTACCCTAAGTGGAATTTTCCCCAATGGGATTTTCCCATGTATTTTGCCAGGAAATGTACATAAGGCCGGCTCAAAAGGCATGCCCCCTCCTAACCGTACCAACAGGCTCCGAATCCAATGACGATGTCTGTTTTACTCTGTGAATTCATGGATAGCTATCCCTAACCATAAGTGGAATTTTCCGCAATCGGATTTTCCCATGTATTTTGCCAGGAAACGTACCTAAGGCCGGCTCAAAAGGCATGCCCCCTCCTAACCATACCAACAGGCTCCGAATCCAATGACGATGTCCGTTTTGCTCTGTGAATTCATGGATAGCTAACCCTAACCCTAAGTGGAATTTTCCCCAAAGGGATTTTCCCATGTATTTTGCCAGGAAACGTACATAAAGCCGGCTCAAAAGGCGTGACCCCTCCTAACCATACCAACAGGCTCCGAATCCAATGGCGATGTCCGTTTTGCTCTGCGAATTCATGGATAGCTAACCCTAACCTTAAGTGTAATTTTCCCCAAAGGGATTTTCCCATGTATTTTGCCAGGAAACGTACATAAGGCCGGCTCAAAAGGCATGACCCCTCCTACCCATACCAACAGGCTCCGAATCCAATGGCGATGTCCGTTTTGCTCTGCGAATTAATGGATAGCTAACTCAAACCCTAAGTGGAATTTTCCCCAATGGGATTTTCCCATGCATTTTGCCAGGAAATGTACATAAGACCGGCTCAAAAGGCATGCCCCCTCCTAACCATACCAACAGGCTCCGAATCCAATGACGATGTCTGTTTTGCTCTGTGAATTCATGGATAGCTATCCCTAACCATAAGTGGAATTTTCCGCAATGGGATTTTCCCATGTATTTTGCCAGGAAACGTACATAAGGCCGGCTCAAAAGGCGTGACCCCTCCTAACCATACCAAAAGGCTCCGAATCCAATGGCGAAGTCCCTTTTGCTCTGCGAATTCATGGATAGCTAACCCTAACCCTAAGTGGAATTTTCCCCAAAGGGATTTTCCCATGTATGTTGCCAGGAAACGTACATAAGGCCGGCTCAAAAGGCATGACCCTTCCTATCCATACCAAAAGGCACCGAATCCAATGACGATGTCCGTTTTGCTCTGTGAATTCATGGAAAGCTAACCTTAACCCTAAGTGGAATTTTCCCCAATGGGATTTTCCCATGTATTTTGCCAGGAAACGTACATAAGCCCGGCTCAAAAGGCTTGACCCCTCCTAACCATACCAACAGGCACGGAATCCAATGACGATACCCGTTTTGCTCTGTGAATTCATGGATAGCTAACCCTAACCCTAAGTGGAATTTACCCCAATGGGATTTTCCCATGTATTTTGCCAGGAAATGTACATAAGGCCAGCTCAAAAGGCGTGACCCCTCCTAACCATACCAACAGGCACGGAATCCAATGACGATACCCGTTTTGCTCTGTGAATTCATGGATAGCTAACCCTAACCCTAAGTAGAATTTTCCCCAATGGGATTTTCCCATGTATTTTGCCAGGAAATGTACATAAGGCCGGCTCAAAATGCGTGACCCCTCCTAACCATACCAACAGGCTCCGAGTCCAATGACGATGTCCGTTTTGCTCTGTGAATTCATGGATAGCTAACCCTAACCCTAAGTGGAATTTTCCCCAATGGGATTTTCCCATGTATTTTGCCAGGAAACGTACATAAGGCCAGCTCAAAAGGCGTGACCCCTCCTAACCATACCAACAGGCTCCGAATCCAATGACGATGTCCATTTTGCTCTGTGAATTCATGGATAGCTAACCCTAACCCTAAGTGGAATTTTCCCCAAAGGGATTTTCCCATGTATTTTGCCAGGAAACGTACATAAGGCCGGCTCAAAAGGCGTGACCCCTCCTAACCATACTAACAGGCTCCGAATCCAATGGCGATGTCCGTTTTGCTCTGCGAATTCATGGATAGCTAACCCTAACCTTAAGTGGAATTTTCCCCAAAGGGATTTTCCCATGTATTTTGCCAGGAAACGTACATAAGGCCGGCTCAAAAGGCGTGACCCCTCCTACCCATACCAACAGGCTCCGAATCCAATGGCGATGTCCGTTTTGCTCTGCGAATTAATGGATAGCTAACTCAAACCCTAAGTGGAATTTTCCCCAATGGGATTTTCCCATGTATTTTGCCAGGAAACGTACATAAGGCCGGCTCAAAACGCGTGACCCCTCCTAACCATACCAACAGGCTCCGAGTCCAATGACGATGTCCGTTTTGCTCTGTGAATTCATGGATAGCTAACCCTAACCCTAAGTGGAATTTTCCCCAATGGGATTTTCCCATGTATTTTGCCAGGAAACGTACCTAAGGCCGGCTCAAAAGGCGTGACCCCTCCTAACCATACCAACAGGCTACGAATCCAATGACGATGTCCGTTTTGCTCTGTGAATTCATGGATAGCTAACCCTAACCCTAAGTGGAATTTTTCCCAATGGGATTTTCCCATGTATTTTGCCAGGAAACGTACATAAGGCCAGCTCAAAAGGCGTGACCCCTCCTAACCATACCAACGGGCTCCGAATCCAATGACGATGTCCGTTTTGCTCTGTGAATTCATGGATAGCTAACCCTAACCCTAAGTGGAATTTTCCCCAAAGGGATTTTCCCATGTATTTTGCCAGGAAACGTACATAAGGCCAGCTCAAAAGGCGTGACCCCTCCTAACCATACCAACAGGCTCCGAATCCAATGACGATGTCCATTTTGCTCTGTGAATTCATGGATAGCTAACCCTAACCCTAAGTGGAATTTTCCCCAAAGGGATTTTCCCATGTATTTTGCCAGGAAACGTACATAAGGCCGGCTCAAAAGGCTTGACCCCTCCTACCCATACCAAAAGGCACCGAATCCAATGACGATGTCTGTTTTGCTCTGTGAATTCATGGATAGCTAACCCTAACCCTAAGTGGAATTTTCCCCAATGGGATTTTCCCATGTATTTTGCCAGGAAACGTACATAAGGCCAGCTCAAAAGGCGTGACCCCTCCTACCCATACCAAAAGGCACCGAATCCAATGACGATGTCCGTTTTGCTCTGTGAATTCATGGATAGCTAACCCTAACCCTAAGTGGAATTTTCCCCAATGGGATTTTCCCATGTATTTTGCCAGGAAACGTACATAAGGCCAGCTCAAAAGGCGTGACCCCTCCTACCCATACCAAAAGGCACCGAATCCAATGACGATGTCTGTTTTGCTCTGTGAATTTATGGATAGCTAACCCTAACCCTAAGTGGAATTTTCCCCAATGGGATTTTCCCATGTATTTTGCCAGGAAACGTACATAAGGCCAGCTCAAAAGGCGTGACCCCTCCTACCCATACCAAAAGGCTCCGAATCCAATGACGATGTCCGTTTTGCTCTGTGAATTCATGGATAGCTAACCCTAACCCTAAGTGGAATTTTCCCCAAAGGGTTTTTCCCATGTATTTTGCCAGGAAACGTACATAAGGCCGGCTCAAAAGTCGTGACCCCTCCTAACCATACCAACAGGCTCCGAATCCAAGGGCGATGTCCGTTTTGCTCTGCGAATTAATGGATAGCTAACTCAAACCCTAAGTGGAATTTTCCCCAATGGGATTTTCCCATGTATTTTGCCAGGAAACGTACATAAGGCCGGCTCAAAAGGCATGCCCCCTCCTAACCATACCAACAGGCTCCGAATCCAAGGGCGATGTCCGTTTTGCTCTGCGAATTAATGGATAGCTAACTCAAACCCTAAGTGGAATTTTCCCCAATGGGATTTTCCCATGTATTTTGCCAGGAAACGTACATAACGCCGGCTCAAAAGGCGTGACCCCTCCTAACCATACCAAAAGGCACCGAATCCAATGACGATGTCCGTTTTGCTCTGTGAATTCATGGATAGCTAACCCTACCCTAAGTGGAATTTTCCCCAATGGGATTTTCCCATGTATTTTGCCAGGAAATGTACATAAGGCCGGCTCAAAAGGCATGCCCCCTCCTAACCGTACCAACAGGCTCCGAATCCAATGACGATGTCTGTTTTACTCTGTGAATTCATGGATAGCTATCCCTAACCATAAGTGGAATTTTCCGCAATCGGATTTTCCCATGTATTTTGCCAGGAAACGTACATAAGGCCAGCTCAAAAGGCGTGACCCTTCCTAACCATACCAACAGGCTCCGAATCCAATGACGATGTCCATTTTGCTCTGTGAATTCATGGATAGCTAACCCTAACCCTAAGTGGAATTTTCCCCAAAGGGATTTTCCCATGTATTTTGCCAGGAAACGTACATAAGGCCAGCTCAAAAGGCGTGACCCCTCCTAACCATACCAACAGGCTCCGAATCCAATGACGATGTCCATTTTGCTCTGTGAATTCATGGATAGCTAACCCTAACCCTAAGTGGAATTTACCCCAATGGGATTTTCCCATGTATTTTGCCAGGAAACGTACATAAGGCCGGCTCAAAAGGCGTGACCCCTCCTAACCATACTAACAGGCTCCGAATCCAATGGCGATGTCCGTTTTGCTCTGCGAATTCATGGATAGCTAACCCTAACCTTAAGTGGAATTTTCCCCAAAGGGATTTTCCCATGTATTTTGCCAGGAAACGTACATAAGGCCGGCTCAAAAGGCGTGACCCCTCCTACCCATACCAACAGGCTCCGAATCCAATGGCGATGTCCGTTTTGCTCTGCGAATTAATGGATAGCTAACTCAAACCCTAAGTGGAATTTTCCCCAATGGGATTTTCCCATGTATTTTGCCAGGAAACGTACATAAGGCCGGCTCAAAAGGCATGCCCCCTCCTAACCATACCAAAAGGCACCGAATACAATGACGATGTCCGTTTTGCTCTGTGAATTCATGGATAGCTAACCCTACCCTAAGTGGAATTTTCCCCAATGGGATTTTCCCATGTATTTTGCCAGGAAATGTACATAAGGCCGTCTCAAAAGGCTTGACCCCTCCTACCCATACCAAAAGGCACCGAATCCAATGACGATGTCTGTTTTGCTCTGTGAATTCATGGATAGCTAACCCTAACCCTAAGTGGAATTTTCCCCAATGGGATTTTCCCATGTATTTTGCCAGGAAACGTACATAAGGCCAGCTCAAAAGGCGTGACCCCTCCTACCCATACCAAAAGGCACCGAATCCAATGACGATGTCTGTTTTGCTCTGTGAATTTATGGATAGCTAACCCTAACCCTAAGTGGAATTTTCCCCAATGGGATTTTCCCATGTATTTTGCCAGGAAACGTACATAAGGCCAGCTCAAAAGGCGTGACCCCTCCTACCCATACCAAAAGGCTCCGAATCCAATGACGATGTCCGTTTTGCTCTGTGAATTCATGGATAGCTAACCCTAACCCTAAGTGGAATTTTCCCCAAAGGGTTTTTCCCATGTATTTTGCCAGGAAACGTACATAAGGCCGGCTCAAAAGTCGTGACCCCTCCTAACCATACCAACAGGCTCCGAATCCAAGGGCGATGTCCGTTTTGCTCTGCGAATTAATGGATAGCTAACTCAAACCCTAAGTGGAATTTTCCCCAATGGGATTTTCCCATGTATTTTGCCAGGAAACGTACATAAGGCCGGCTCAAAAGGCATGCCCCCTCCTAACCATACCAACAGGCTCCGAATCCAAGGGCGATGTCCGTTTTGCTCTGCGAATTAATGGATAGCTAACTCAAACCCTAAGTGGACTTTTCCCCAATGGGATTTTCCCATGTATTTTGCCAGGAAACGTACATAACGCCGGCTCAAAAGGCGTGACCCCTCCTAACCATACCAAAAGGCACCGAATCCAATGACGATGTCCGTTTTGCTCTGTGAATTCATGGATAGCTAACCCTACCCTAAGTGGAATTTTCCCCAATGGGATTTTCCCATGTATTTTGCCAGGAAATGTACATAAGGCCGGCTCAAAAGGCATGCCCCCTCCTAACCGTACCAACAGGCTCCGAATCCAATGACGATGTCTGTTTTACTCTGTGAATTCATGGATAGCTATCCCTAACCATAAGTGGAATTTTCCGCAATCGGATTTTCCCATGTATTTTGCCAGGAAACGTACCTAAGGCCGGCTCAAAAGGCATGCCCCCTCCTAACCATACCAACAGGCTCCAAATCCAATGACGATGTCCGTTTTGCTTTGTGAATTCATGGATAGCTAACCCTAACCCTAAGTGAAATTTTCCCCAAAGGGATTTTCCCATGTATTTTGCCAGGAAACGTACATAAGGCCAGCTCAAAAGGCGTGACCCTTCCTAACCATACCAACAGGCTCCGAATCCAATGACGATGTCCATTTTGCTCTGTGAATTCATGGATAGCTAACCCTAACCCTAAGTGGAATTTTCCCCAAAGGGATTTTCCCATGTATTTTGCCAAGAAACGTACATAAAGCCGGCTCAAAAGGCGTGACCCGTCCTAACCATACCAACAGGCTCCGAATCCAATGGCGATGTCCGTTTTGCTCTGCGAATTCATGGATAGCTAACCCTAACCTTAAGTGGAATTTTCCCCAAAGGGATTTTCCCATGTATTTTGCCAGGAAACGTACATAAGGCCGGCTCAAAAGGCGTGACCCCTCCTACCCATACCAACAGGCTCCGAATCCAATGGCGATGTCCGTTTTGCTCTGCGAATTAATGGATAGCTAACTCAAACCCTAAGTGGAATTTTCCCCAATGGGATTTTCCCATGCATTTTGCCAGGAAATGTACATAAGGCCGGCTCAAAAGGCATGCCCCCTCCTAACCATAGCACCAAGCTCCGAATCCAATTACGATGTCTGTTTTGCTCTGTGAATTCATGGATAGCTATTCCTAACCATAAGTGGAATTTTCCGCAATGGGATTTTCCCATGTATTTTGCCAGGAAACGTACATAAGGCCGGCTCAAAAGGCGTGACCCCTCCTAACCATACCAACAGGCTCCGAATCCAATGGCGAAGTCCCTTTTGCTCTGCGAATTCATGGATAGCTAACCCTAACCCTAAGTGGAATTTTCCCCAAAGGGATTTTCCCATGTATTTTGCCAGGAAACGTACATAAGGCCGGCTCAAAAGGCATGACCCCTCCTATCCATACCAAAAGGCACCGAATCCAATGACGATGTCCGTTTTGCTCTGTGAATTCATGGATAGCTAACCTTAACCCTAAGTGGAATTTTCCCCAATGGGATTTTCCCATGTATTTTGCCAGGAAACGTACATAAGGCCGGCTCAAAAGGCGTGACCCCTCCTAACCATACTAACAGGCTCCGAATCCAATGGCGATGTCCGTTTTGCTCTGCGAATTCATGGATAGCTAACCCTAACCTTAAGTGGAATTTTCCCCAAAGGGATTTTCCCATGTATTTTGCCAGGAAACGTACATAAGGCCGGCTCAAAAGGCGTGACCCCTCCTACCCATACCAACAGGCTCCGAATCCAATGGCGATGTCCGTTTTGCTCTGCGAATTAATGGATAGCTAACTCAAACCCTAAGTGGAATTTTCCCCAATGGGATTTTCCCATGTATTTTGCCAGGAAACGTACATAAGGCCGGCTCAAAAGGCATGCCCCCTCCTAACCATACCAAAAGGCACCGAATACAATGACGATGTCCGTTTTGCTCTGTGAATTCATGGATAGCTAACCCTACCCTAAGTGGAATTTTCCCCAATGGGATTTTCCCATGTATTTTGCCAGGAAATGTACATAAGGCCGTCTCAAAAGGCTTGACCCCTCCTACCCATACCAAAAGGCACCGAATCCAATGACGATGTCTGTTTTGCTCTGTGAATTCATGGATAGCTAACCCTAACCCTAAGTGGAATTTTCCCCAATGGGATTTTCCCATGTATTTTGCCAGGAAACGTACATAAGGCCAGCTCAAAAGGCGTGACCCCTCCTACCCATACCAAAAGGCACCGAATCCAATGACGATGTCTGTTTTGCTCTGTGAATTTATGGATAGCTAACCCTAACCCTAAGTGGAATTTTCCCCAATGGGATTTTCCCATGTATTTTGCCAGGAAACGTACATAAGGCCAGCTCAAAAGGCGTGACCCCTCCTACCCATACCAAAAGGCTCCGAATCCAATGACGATGTCCGTTTTGCTCTGTGAATTCATGGATAGCTAACCCTAACCCTAAGTGGAATTTTCCCCAAAGGGTTTTTCCCATGTATTTTGCCAGGAAACGTACATAAGGCCGGCTCAAAAGTCGTGACCCCTCCTAACCATACCAACAGGCTCCGAATCCAAGGGCGATGTCCGTTTTGCTCTGCGAATTAATGGATAGCTAACTCAAACCCTAAGTGGAATTTTCCCCAATGGGATTTTCCCATGTATTTTGCCAGGAAACGTACATAAGGCCGGCTCAAAAGGCATGCCCCCTCCTAACCATACCAACAGGCTCCGAATCCAAGGGCGATGTCCGTTTTGCTCTGCGAATTAATGGATAGCTAACTCAAACCCTAAGTGGAATTTTCCCCAATGGGATTTTCCCATGTATTTTGCCAGGAAACGTACATAACGCCGGCTCAAAAGGCGTGACCCCTCCTAACCATACCAAAAGGCACCGAATCCAATGACGATGTCCGTTTTGCTCTGTGAATTCATGGATAGCTAACCCTACCCTAAGTGGAATTTTCCCCAATGGGATTTTCCCATGTATTTTGCCAGGAAATGTACATAAGGCCGGCTCAAAAGGCATGCCCCCTCCTAACCGTACCAACAGGCTCCGAATCCAATGACGATGTCTGTTTTACTCTGTGAATTCATGGATAGCTATCCCTAACCATAAGTGGAATTTTCCGCAATCGGATTTTCCCATGTATTTTGCCAGGAAACGTACCTAAGGCCGGCTCAAAAGGCATGCCCCCTCCTAACCATACCAACAGGCTCCAAATCCAATGACGATGTCCGTTTTGCTTTGTGAATTCATGGATAGCTAACCCTAACCCTAAGTGAAATTTTCCCCAAAGGGATTTTCCCATGTATTTTGCCAGGAAACGTACATAAGGCCAGCTCAAAAGGCGTGACCCTTCCTAACCATACCAACAGGCTCCGAATCCAATGACGATGTCCATTTTGCTCTGTGAATTCATGGATAGCTAACCCTAACCCTAAGTGGAATTTTCCCCAAAGGGATTTTCCCATGTATTTTGCCAAGAAACGTACATAAAGCCGGCTCAAAAGGCGTGACCCGTCCTAACCATACCAACAGGCTCCGAATCCAATGGCGATGTCCGTTTTGCTCTGCGAATTCATGGATAGCTAACCCTAACCTTAAGTGGAATTTTCCCCAAAGGGATTTTCCCATGTATTTTGCCAGGAAACGTACATAAGGCCGGCTCAAAAGGCGTGACCCCTCCTACCCATACCAACAGGCTCCGAATCCAATGGCGATGTCCGTTTTGCTCTGCGAATTAATGGATAGCTAACTCAAACCCTAAGTGGAATTTTCCCCAATGGGATTTTCCCATGCATTTTGCCAGGAAATGTACATAAGGCCGGCTCAAAAGGCATGCCCCCTCCTAACCATAGCACCAAGCTCCGAATCCAATGACGATGTCTGTTTTGCTCTGTGAATTCATGGATAGCTATTCCTAACCATAAGTGGAATTTTCCGCAATGGGATTTTCCCATGTATTTTGCCAGGAAACGTACATAAGGCCGGCTCAAAAGGCGTGACCCCTCCTAACCATACCAACAGGCTCCGAATCCAATGGCGAAGTCCCTTTTGCTCTGCGAATTCATGGATAGCTAACCCTAACCCTAAGTGGAATTTTCCCCAAAGGGATTTTCCCATGTATTTTGCCAGGAAACGTACATAAGGCCGGCTCAAAAGGCATGACCCCTCCTATCCATACCAAAAGGCACCGAATCCAATGACGATGTCCGTTTTGCTCTGTGAATTCATGGATAGCTAACCTTAACCCTAAGTGGAATTTTCCCCAATGGGATTTTCCCATGTATTTTGCCAGGAAACGTACATAAGGCCGGCTCAAAAGGCGTGACCCCTCCTAACCATACCAACAGGCTCCGAATCCAATGGCGATGTCCGTTTTGCTCTGCGAATTCATGGATAGCTAACCCTAACCTTAAGTGGAATTTTCCCCAAAGGGATTTTCCCATGTATTTTGCCAGGAAACGTACATAAGGCCGGCTCAAAAGGCGTGACCCGTCCTATCCATACCAAAAGGCACCGAATCCAATGGCGATGTCCGTTTTGCTCTGTGAATTCATGGATAGCTAACCTTAACCCTAAGTGGAATTTTCCCCAATGGGATTTTCCCATGTATTTTGCCAGGAAACGTACATAAGGCCGGCTCAAAAGGCTTGACCCCTCCTACCCATACCAAAAGGCACCGAATCCAATGACGATGTCTGTTTTGCTCTGTGAATTCATGGATAGCTAACCCTAACCCTAAGTGGAATTTTCCCCAATGGGATTTTCCCATGTATTTTGCCAGGAAACGTACATAAGGCCAGCTCAAAAGGCGTGACCCCTCCTACCCATACCAAAAGGCACCGAATCCAATGACGATGTCTGTTTTGCTCTTTGAATTCATGGATAGCTAACCTTAACCCTAAGTGGAATTTTCCCCAATGGGATTTTCCCATGTATTTTGCCAGGAAACGTACATAAGGCCGGCTCAAAAGGCTTGACCCCTCCTACCCATACCAAAAGGCACCGAATCCAATGACGATGTCTGTTTTGCTCTGTGAATTTATGGATAGCTAACCCTAAAACTAAGTGGAATTTTCCCCAATGGGATTTTCCCATGTATTTTGCCAGGAAACGTACATAAGGCCAGCTCAAAAGGCGTGACCCCTCCTACCCATACCAAAAGGCTCCGAATCCAATGACGATGTCCGTTTTGCTCTGTGAATTCATGGATAGCTAACCCTAACCCTAAGTGGAATTTTCCCCAAAGGGTTTTTCCCATGTATTTTGCCAGGAAACGTACATAAGGCCGGCTCAAAAGGCGTGACCCCTCCTAACCATACCAACAGGCTCCGAATCCAGGGCGATGTCCGTTTTGCTCTGCGAATTAATGGATAGCTAACTCAAACCCTAAGTGGAATTTTCCCCAATGGGATTTTCCCATGTATTTTGCCAGGAAACGTACATAAGGCCGGCTCAAAAGGCATGCCCCCTCCTAACCATACCAACAGGCTCCGAATCCAAGGGCGATGTCCGTTTTGCTCTGCGAATTAATGGATAGCTAACTCAAACCCTAAGTGGAATTTTCCCCAATGGGATTTTCCCATGTATTTTGCCAGGAAACGTACATAACGCCGGCTCAAAAGGCGTGTCCCCTCCTAACCATACCAAAAGGCACCGAATCTAATGACGATGTCCGTTTTGCTCTGTGAATTCATGGATAGCTAACCCTACCCTAAGTGGAATTTTCCCCAATGGGATTTTCCCATGTATTTTGCCAGGAAACGTACCTAAGGCCGGCTCAAAAGGCGTGACCCCTCCTAACCATACCAACAGGCTCCGAATCCAATGACGATGTCCGTTTTGCTCTGTGAATTCATGGATAGCTAACCCTAGCATTAAGTGAAATTTTCCCCAATGGGATTTTCCCATGTATTTTGCCAGGAAACGTACATAAGTCCAGCTCAAAAGGCGTGACCCCTCCTAACCATACCAACAGGCTCCGAATCCAATGACAATGTCCGTTTTGCTCTGTGAATTCATGGATAGCTAACCCTAACCCTAAGTGGAATTTTCCCCAATGGGATTTTCCCATGTATTTTGCCAGGAAACGTATATAAGGCCGGCTCAAAAGGCGTGACCCCTCCTAACCATACCAACAGGCTCCGAATCCAATGGCGAAGTCCCTTTTGCTCTGCGAATTCATGGATAGCTAACCCTAACCCTAAGTGGAATTTTCCCCAAAGGGATTTTCCCATGTATTTTGCCAGGAAACGTACATAAGGCCGGCTCAAAAGGCTTGACCCCTCCTACCCATACCAAAAGGCACCGAATCCAATGACGATGTCTGTTTTGCTCTGTGAATTCATGGATAGCTAACCCTAACCCTAAGTGGAATTTTCCCCAATGGGATTTTCCCATGTATTTTGCCAGGAAACGTACATAAGGCCGGCTCAAAAGGCGTGACCCCTCCTACCCATACCAAAAGGCACCGAATCCAATGACGATGTCTGTTTTGCTCTTTGAATTCATGGATAGCTAACCTTAACCCTAAGTGGAATTTTCCCCAATGGGATTTTCCCATGTATTTTGCCAGGAAACGTACATAAGGCCGGCTCAAAAGGCTTGACCCCTCCTACCCATACCAAAAGGCACCGAATCCAATGACGATGTCTGTTTTGCTCTGTGAATTTATGGATAGCTAACCCTAAAACTAAGTGGAATTTTCCCCAATGGGATTTTCCCATGTATTTTGCCAGGAAACGTACATAAGGCCAGCTCAAAAGGCGTGACCCCTCCTACCCATACCAAAAGGCACCGAATCCAATGACGATGTCTGTTTTGCTCTTTGAATTCATGGATAGCTAACCTTAACCCTAAGTGGAATTTTCCCCAATGGGATTTTCCCATGTATTTTGCCAGGAAACGTACATAAGGCCGGCTCAAAAGGCTTGACCCCTCCTACCCATACCAAAAGGCACCGAATCCAATGACGATGTCTGTTTTGCTCTGTGAATTTATGGATAGCTAACCCTAAAACTAAGTGGAATTTTCCCCAATGGGATTTTCCCATGTATTTTGCCAGGAAACGTACATAAGGCCAGCTCAAAAGGCGTGACCCCTCCTACCCATACCAAAAGGCTCCGAATCCAATGACGATGTCCGTTTTGCTCTGTGAATTCATGGATAGCTAACCCTAACCCTAAGTGGAATTTTCCCCAAAGGGTTTTTCCCATGTATTTTGCCAGGAAACGTACATAAGGCCGGCTCAAAAGGCGTGACCCCTCCTAACCATACCAACAGGCTCCGAATCCAGGGCGATGTCCGTTTTGCTCTGCGAATTAATGGATAGCTAACTCAAACCCTAAGTGGAATTTTCCCCAATGGGATTTTCCCATGTATTTTGCCAGGAAACGTACATAAGGCCGGCTCAAAAGGCATGCCCCCTCCTAACCATACCAACAGGCTCCGAATCCAAGGGCGATGTCCGTTTTGCTCTGCGAATTAATGGATAGCTAACTCAAACCCTAAGTGGAATTTTCCCCAATGGGATTTTCCCATGTATTTTGCCAGGAAACGTACATAACGCCGGCTCAAAAGGCGTGTCCCCTCCTAACCATACCAAAAGGCACCGAATCTAATGACGATGTCCGTTTTGCTCTGTGAATTCATGGATAGCTAACCCTACCCTAAGTGGAATTTTCCCCAATGGGATTTTCCCATGTATTTTGCCAGGAAACGTACCTAAGGCCGGCTCAAAAGGCGTGACCCCTCCTAACCATACCAACAGGCTCCGAATCCAATGACGATGTCCGTTTTGCTCTGTGAATTCATGGATAGCTAACCCTAGCATTAAGTGAAATTTTCCCCAATGGGATTTTCCCATGTATTTTGCCAGGAAACGTACATAAGTCCAGCTCAAAAGGCGTGACCCCTCCTAACCATACCAACAGGCTCCGAATCCAATGACAATGTCCGTTTTGCTCTGTGAATTCATGGATAGCTAACCCTAACCCTAAGTGGAATTTTCCCCAATGGGATTTTCCCATGTATTTTGCCAGGAAACGTATATAAGGCCGGCTCAAAAGGCGTGACCCCTCCTAACCATACCAACAGGCTCCGAATCCAATGGCGAAGTCCCTTTTGCTCTGCGAATTCATGGATAGCTAACCCTAACCCTAAGTGGAATTTTCCCCAAAGGGATTTTCCCATGTATTTTGCCAGGAAACGTACATAAGGCCGGCTCAAAAGGCTTGACCCCTCCTACCCATACCAAAAGGCACCGAATCCAATGACGATGTCTGTTTTGCTCTGTGAATTCATGGATAGCTAACCCTAACCCTAAGTGGAATTTTCCCCAATGGGATTTTCCCATGTATTTTGCCAGGAAACGTACATAAGGCCGGCTCAAAAGGCGTGACCCCTCCTACCCATACCAAAAGGCACCGAATCCAATGACGATGTCTGTTTTGCTCTTTGAATTCATGGATAGCTAACCTTAACCCTAAGTGGAATTTTCCCCAATGGGATTTTCCCATGTATTTTGCCAGGAAACGTACATAAGGCCGGCTCAAAAGGCTTGACCCCTCCTACCCATACCAAAAGGCACCGAATCCAATGACGATGTCTGTTTTGCTCTGTGAATTTATGGATAGCTAACCCTAAAACTAAGTGGAATTTTCCCCAATGGGATTTTCCCATGTATTTTGCCAGGAAACGTACATAAGGCCAGCTCAAAAGGCGTGACCCCTCCTACCCATACCAAAAGGCTCCGAATCCAATGACGATGTCCGTTTTGCTCTGTGAATTCATGGATAGCTAACCCTAACCCTAAGTGGAATTTTCCCCAAAGGGTTTTTCCCATGTATTTTGCCAGGAAACGTACATAAGGCCGGCTCAAAAGGCGTGACCCCTCCTAACCATACCAACAGGCTCCGAATCCAGGGCGATGTCCGTTTTGCTCTGCGAATTAATGGATAGCTAACTCAAACCCTAAGTGGAATTTTCCCCAATGGGATTTTCCCATGTATTTTGCCAGGAAACGTACATAAGGCCGGCTCAAAAGGCATGCCCCCTCCTAACCATACCAACAGGCTCCGAATCCAAGGGCGATGTCCGTTTTGCTCTGCGAATTAATGGATAGCTAACTCAAACCCTAAGTGGAATTTTCCCCAATGGGATTTTCCCATGTATTTTGCCAGGAAACGTACATAACGCCGGCTCAAAAGGCGTGTCCCCTCCTAACCATACCAAAAGGCACCGAATCTAATGACGATGTCCGTTTTGCTCTGTGAATTCATGGATAGCTAACCCTACCCTAAGTGGAATTTTCCCCAATGGGATTTTCCCATGTATTTTGCCAGGAAACGTACCTAAGGCCGGCTCAAAAGGCGTGACCCCTCCTAACCATACCAACAGGCTCCGAATCCAATGACGATGTCCGTTTTGCTCTGTGAATTCATGGATAGCTAACCCTAGCATTAAGTGAAATTTTCCCCAATGGGATTTTCCCATGTATTTTGCCAGGAAACGTACATAAGTCCAGCTCAAAAGGCGTGACCCCTCCTAACCATACCAACAGGCTCCGAATCCAATGACAATGTCCGTTTTGCTCTGTGAATTCATGGATAGCTAACCCTAACCCTAAGTGGAATTTTCCCCAATGGGATTTTCCCATGTATTTTGCCAGGAAACGTACATAAGGCCGGCTCAAAAGGCGTGACCCCTCCTAACCATACCAACAGGCTCCGAATCCAATGGCGAAGTCCCTTTTGCTCTGCGAATTCATGGATAGCTAACCTTAACCCTAAGTGGAATTTTCCCCAATGGGATTTTTCCATGTATTTTGCCAGGAAACGTACATAAGGCCGGCTCAAAAGGCTTGACCGCTCCTAACCATACCAACAGGCACGGAATCCAATGACGATACCCATTTTGATCTGTGAATTCATGGATAGCTAACCCTAACCCGAAGTGGAATTTACCCCAATGGGATTTTCCCATGTATTTTGCCAGGAAATGTACATAAGGCCAGCTCAAAAGGCGTGACCCCTCCTAACCATACCAACAGGCACGGAATCCAATGACGATACCCGTTTTGCTCTGTGAATTCATGGATAGCTAACCCTAACCCTAAGTAGAATTTTCCCCAATGGGATTTTCCCATGTATTTTGCCAGGAAATGTACATAAGGCCGACTCAAAACGCGTGACCCCTCCTAACCATACCAACAGGCTCCGAGTCCAATGACGATGTCCGTTTTGCTCTGTGAATTCATGGATAGCTAACCCTAACCCTAAGTGGAATTTTCCCCAATGGGATTTTCCCATGTATTTTGCCAGGAAACGTACCTAAGGCCGGCTCAAAAGGCGTGACCCCTCCTAACCATACCAACAGGCTACGAATCCAATGACGATGTCCGTTTTGCTCTGTGAATTCATGGATAGCTAACCCTAACCCTAAGTGGAATTTTTCCCAATGGGATTTTCCCATGTATTTTGCCAGGAAACGTACATAAGGCCAGCTCAAAAGGCGTGACCCCTCCTAACCATACCAACGGGCTCTGAATCCAATGGCGATGTCCGTTTTGCTCTGTGAATTCATGGATAGCTAACCCTAACCCTAAGTGGAATTTTCCCCAAAGGGATTTTCCCATGTATTTTGCCAGGAAATGTACATAAGGCCGGCTCAAAAGGCATGACCCCTCCTAACCATACCAACAGGCTCCGAATCCAATGGCGATGTCCGTTTTGCTCTGCGAATTCATGGATAGCTAACCCTAACCTTAAGTGGAATTTTCCCCAAAGGGATTTTCCCATGTATTTTGCCAGGAAACGTACATAAGGCCGGCTCAAAAGGCGTGACCCCTCCTACCCATACCAACAGGCTCCGAATCCAATGGCGATGTCCGTTTTGCTCTGCGAATTAATGGATAGCTAACTCAAACCCTAAGTGGAATTTTCCCCAATGGGATTTTCCCATGTATTTTGCCAGGAAACGTACATAACGCCGGCTCAAAAGGCGTGACCCCTCCTAACCATACCAAAAGGCACCGAATCCAATGACGATGTCCGTTTTGCTCTGTGAATTCATGGATAGCTAACCCTAACCCTAAGTGGAATTTTCCCCAATGGGATTTTCCCATGTATTTTGCCAGGAAACGTACATAAGGCCAGCTCAAATGGCGTAACCCCTCCTACCCATACCAAAAGGCTCCGAATCCAATGACGATGTCCGTTTTGCTCTGTGAATTCATGGATAGCTAACCCTAACCCTATGTGGAATTTTCCCCAATGGGATTTTCCCATGTATTTTGCCAGGAAACGTACATAAGGCCGGCTCAAAAGGCGTGACCCCTCCTAAACAATACCAACAGGCTCCGAATCCAATGACGATGTCCATTTTGCTCTGTGAATTCATGGACAGCTATCCCTAACCCTAAGTGGAATTTACCCCAATGGGATTTTCCCATGTATTTTGCCAGGAAACGTACATAAGGCCGGCTCAAAAGGCGTGACCCCTCCTAACCATACTAACAGGCTCCGAATCCAATGGCGATGTCCGTTTTGCTCTGCGAATTCATGGATAGCTAACCCTAACCTTAAGTGGAATTTTCCCCAAAGGGATTTTCCCATGTATTTTGCCAGGAAACGTACATAAGGCCGGCTCAAAAGGCGTGACCCCTCCTAACCATACCGACAGGCTCCGAATCCAATGGCAATATCCGTTTTGCTCTGTGAATTCATGGATAGCTAATCCTAACCCTAAGTGGAATTTTTCCGATTGGGATTTTTCCATGTATTTTGCCAGGAAATGTACATAAGGCTGCCTCAAAAGGCGTGCCCCCTCCTAACCATACCAACAGGCTCCGAATCCAATGACGATGTCCGTTTTGCTCTGTGAATTCATGGATAGCTAACCCAAACCCTAAGTGAATTTTCCCCAATGGGATTTTCCCATGTATTTTGCAAGGAAACCTACATAAGGCCAGCTCAAAAGGCGTGACCCCTCCTACCCATACCAAAAGGCACCGAATACAATGTCGATGTCTGTTTTGCTCTGTGAATTCATGGACAGCTAACCCAAACCCTAACGGGAATTTTCCCCAATGGGATTTTCCCATGTATTTTGCCAGGAAACGTACATAAGGCCGGCTCAAAAGGCGTGACTCCTCCTAACCATACCAACGAGCTCCGAATCCAATGACGATGTCCGGTTTGCTCTGCGAATTCATGGATAGCTAACCCTAACCCTAAGTGGAATTTTTCCGATTGGGATCTTCCCATGTATTTTGCCAGGAAACGTACATAAGGCCAGCTCAAAAGGAGTGACCCCTCCTAACCATACCAACGAGCTCCGAATCCAATGACGATGTCCGTTTTGCTCTGCGAATTCATGGATAGCTAATCCTAACACTAAGTGGAATTTTTCCCAATGGGATTTTCCCATGTATTTTGCCAGGAAATGTACATAAGGCCGGCTCAAAGGGCGTGACCCCTCCTAACCATACCAACAGGCACCGAATCCAATGGCAATATCCGTTTTGCTCTGCGAATTCATGGATAGCTAACCCTAACCCTAAGTGGAATATTTCCCAATGGGATTTTCCCATGTATTTTGCCAGGAAATGTACATAAGGCCGGCTCAAAAGGCGTGACCCCTCCTAACTATTCCCACAGGCTCCGAATCCAATGACGATGTCCGTTTTGCTCTGCGAATTCATGGATAGCTAACCCTAACCCTAAGTGGAATATTTCCGATTGGGATTTTCCCATGTATTTTGCCAGGAAACGTACATAAGGCCGGCTCAAAAGGCGTGACTCCTCCTAACCATACCAACGGGCTCCGAATCCAATGACGATGTCCGTTTTGCTCTGCAAATTCATGGATAGCTAACCCTAACCCTAAGTGAAATTTTCCCCAATCGGATTTTCCCATGTATTTTGCCAGGAAAGGTACATAAGGCTGGCTCAAAAGGGGTGACCGCTCCTAACCATACCGACATGCTCCGAATCCAATGACGATGTCCTTTTTGCTCTGTAAATTCATGGATAGCTAACCCTAACCCTAAGTGGAATTTTCCCCAATGGGATTTTCCCATGTATTTTGCCAGGAAATGTACATAAGGCCGGCTCAAAGGACGTGACCCCTCCTAACCATACCGACAGGCTCCGAATCCAATGGCAATATCCGTTTTGCTCTGTGAATTCATGGATAGCTAATCCTAACCCTAAATGGAATTTTTCCGATTGGGATTTTCCCATGTATTTTGCCAGGAAATGTACATAAGGCCAGCTCAAAAGGCGTGACCCCTCCTAACCATACCGACAGACTCCGAATACAATGTCGATGTCTGTTTTGCTCTGTGAATTCATGGATAGCTAACCCAAACCCAAAGGGGAATTTTTCCGATTGGGATCTTCCCATGTATTTTGCCAGGAAATGTACATAAGGCCGGCTCAAAGGGCGTGACCCCTCCTAACCATACCAACAGGCACCGAATCCAATGGCAATATCCGTTTTGCTCTGCGAATTCATGGATAGCTAACCCTAACCCTAAGTGGAATATTTCCCAATGGGATTTTCCCATGTATTTTGCCAGGAAATGTACATAAGGCCGGCTCAAAAGGCGTGACCCCTCCTAACTATTCCCACAGGCTCCGAATCCAATGACGATGTCCGTTTTGCTCTGCGAATTCATGGATAGCTAACCCTAACCCTAAGTGGAATATTTCCGATTGGGATTTTCCCATGTATTTTGCCAGGAAACGTACATAAGGCCGGCTCAAAAGGCGTGACTCCTCCTAACCATACCAACGGGCTCCGAATCCAATGACGATGTCCGTTTTGCTCTGCAAATTCATGGATAGCTAACCCTAACCCTAAGTCAAATTTTCCCCAATCGGATTTTCCCATGTATTTTGCCAGGAAAGGTACATAAGGCTGGCTCAAAAGGGGTGACCGCTCCTAACCATACCGACATGCTCCGAATCCAATGACGATGTCCTTTTTGCTCTGTAAATTCATGGATAGCTAACCCTAACCCTAAGTGGAATTTTCCCCAATGGGATTTTCCCATGTATTTTGCCAGGAAATGTACATAAGGCCGGCTCAAAGGACGTGACCCCTCCTAACCATACCGACAGGCTCCGAATCCAATGGCAATATCCGTTTTGCTCTGTGAATTCATGGATAGCTAATCCTAACCCTAAATGGAATTTTTCCGATTGGGATTTTCCCATGTATTTTGCCAGGAAATGTACATAAGGCCAGCTCAAAAGGCGTGACCCCTCCTAACCATACCGACAGACTCCGAATACAATGTCGATGTCTGTTTTGCTCTGTGAATTCATGGATAGCTAACCCAAACCCAAAGGGGAATTTTTCCGATTGGGATCTTCCCATGTATTTTGCCAGGAAATGTACATAAGGCCGGCGCAAAAGGCGTGCCCCCTCCTAACCATACCAACAGGCTCGGAATCCAATGACGATGTCCGTTTTGCTCTGTGAATTCATGGATAGCTAACCCTAACCCTAAGTGGAATTTTCCCCAATGGGATTTTCCCAAGTATTTTGCCAGGAAACGTACATAAGGCCGGCTCAAAAGGCGTGACTCCTCCTAACCATACCAACGAGCTCCGAATCCAATGACGATGTCCGTTTTGCTCTGCGAATTCATGGATAGCTAACCCTAACCCTAAGTGGAATTTTTCCGATTGGGATCTTCCCATGTATTTTGTCAGGAAATGTACATAACGCCCGCTCAAAAGGCGTGACCCCTCCTAACCATACCAACAGGCACCGAATCCAATGGCAATATCCGTTTTGCTCTGCGAATTCCTGGATAGCTAACCCTAACCCTATGTGGAATATTTCCCAATGGGATTTTCCCATGTATTTTGCCAGGAAATGTACATAAGGCCGGCTCAAAAGGCGTGACCCCTCCTAACCATTCCCACAGGCTCCGAATCCAATGACGATGTCCGTTTTGCTCTGTGAATTCATGGATAGCTAACCCTAACCCTACGTGAAATTTTCCCCAATGGGATTTTCCCATGTATTTTGCCAGGAAACGTACATAAGTCCGGCTCAAAAGGCGTGCCCCCTCCTAACCATACCAATGGGCTACGAATCCAATGACGATGTCCGTTTTGCTGTGTGAATTCATGGATAGCTAACCCTAACCCTAAGTGGAATTTTTCCGATTGGGATTTTCCCATGTATTTTGCCAGGAAACGTACATAAGGCCGGCTCAAATGGCGTGACTCCTCCTAACCATACCAACGGGCTCCGAATCCAATGACGATGTCCGTTTTGCTCTGTGAATTCATGGATAGCTAACCCTAACCCTAAGTGAAATTTTCCCAAATGGGATTTTCCCATGTATTTTGCCAGGAAATGTACATAAGGCCCGCTCAAAAGGCTTGGCCCCTCCTAACCATACCGACAGGCTCGGAATCCAATGGCAATATCCGTTTTGCTCTGCGAATTCATGAATAGCTAACCCTAACCCTAAGTGGAATTTTTCCGATTGGGATTTTCCCATGTATTTTGCCAGGAAATGTACATAAGGCCGGCTCAAAAGGCGTGACCCCTCCTAACCATACCAACAGGCTCCGAATCCAATGACGATGTCCGTTTTGCTCTGTGAATTCATGGATAGCTAACCCTAACCCTAAGTGGAATTTTCCCCAATGGGATTTTCCCATGTATTTTGCCAGGAAACGTACATAAGGCCGGCTCAAAAGGCGTGACTCCTCCTAACCATACCAACGAGCTCCGAATCCAATGACGATGTCCGTTTTGCTCTGCGAATTCATGGATAGCTAACCCTAACCCTAAGTGGAATTTTTCCGATTGGGATCTTCCCATGTATTTTGTCAGGAAATGTACATAACGCCGGCTCAAAAGGCGTGACCCCTCCTAACCATACCAACAGGCACCGAATCCAATGGCAATATCCGTTTTGCTCTGCGAATTCCTGGATAGCTAACCCTAACCCTATGTGGAATATTTCCCAATGGGATTTTCCCATGTATTTTGCCAGGAAATGTACATAAGGCCGGCTCAAAAGGCGTGACCCCTCCTAACCATTCCCACAGGCTCCGAATCCAATGACGATGTCCGTTTTGCTCTGTGAATTCATGGATAGCTAACCCTAACCCTACGTGAAATTTTCCCCAATGGGATTTTCCCATGTATTTTGCCAGGAAACGTACATAAGTCCGGCTCAAAAGGCGTGCCCCCTCCTAACCATACCAATGGGCTACGAATCCAATGACGATGTCCGTTTTGCTTTGCAAATTCATGGATAGCTAACCGTAACCCTAAGTGGAATTTTCCCCAATGGGATTTTCCCATGTATTTTGCCAGTCAAGATACATACGGCCGGCACAAAAGGCGTCCCTCCTCCTAAATATTCCCACAGGCTCCGAATCCAATGACGATGTCCGTTTTGCTCTGTGAATTCATGGATAGCTAACCCTAACCCTAAGTGAAATTCTCCCCAATGGGATTTTCCCATGTATTTTGCCAGGAAACGTACATACGTCCAGCTCAAAAGGCGGGACCCCTCCTAACCATACCGACAGGATCCGAATCCAATTGCAATATCCGTTTTGCTCTGTGAATTCATGGCTAGCTAATCCTAACCCTAAGTGGAATTTTTCCGATTGGGATTTTCCCATGTATTTTGCCAGGAAATGTACATAAGGCCAGCTCAAAAGGCGTGACCCCTCCTAACTATACCGACAGGCTCGGAATCCAATGGCAATATCCATTTTGCTCTGCGAGTTCATGGATAGCTAACGATAACCTTAAGTGGAATTTTCCCCAATGGGATTTTCCCATGTATTTTGCCTGGAAACGTACATAAGGCCAGCTCAAAAGGCGTGACCCCTCCTAACGATACCAACAGGCACGGAATCCAATGACAATGTCTGTTTTGCTCTGTGAATTCATGGATAGCTAACCCTAACCCTAAGTGAAATTTTCCAATTGGGATTTTCCCATGTATTTTGCCAGGAAATGTACATAAGGCCGGCTCAAAAGGCGTGACTCCTCCTAACCATACCAACGGGCTCCGAATCCAATGACGATGTCCGTTTTGCTCTGCAAATTCATGGATAGCTAACCCTAACCCTAAGTGAAATTCTCCCCAATGGGATTTTCCCATGTATTTTGCCAGGAAACGTACATAAGTCCCGCTCAAAAGGCGGGACCCCTCCTAACCATACCGACAGGATCCGAATCCAATTGCAATATCCGTTTTGCTCTGTGAATTCATGGCTAGCTAATCCTAACCCTAAGTGGAATTTTTCCGATTGGGATTTTCCCATGTATTTTGCCAGGAAATGTACATAAGGCCAGCTCAAAAGGCGTGACCCCTCCTAACTATACCGACAGGCTCGGAATCCAATGGCAATATCCATTTTGCTCTGCGAATTCATGGATAGCTAACGATAACCTTAAGTGGAATTTTCCCCAATGGGATTTTCCCATGTATTTTGCCTGGAAACGTACATAAGGCCAGCTCAAAAGGCGTGACCCCTCCTAACGATACCAACAGGCACGGAATCCAATGACAATGTCTGTTTTGCTCTGTGAATTCATGGATAGCTAACCCTAACCCTAAGTGAAATTTTCCCCAAAGGGATTTTCCCATGTATTTTGCCAGGAAACGTACATAAGTCCGGCTCAAATGGTGTGCCTCCTCCTAACCATACCAATGGGCTACGAATCCAATGACGATGTCCGTTTTGCTCTGTGAATTCATGGATAGCTAACCCTAACCCTAAGCGGAATTTTTCCAATTGGGATTTTCCCATGTATTTTGCCAGGAAACGTACATAAGGCCGGCTCAAAAGGCGTGACCCCTCCTAACGATACCAACAGGCACGGAATCCAATGACAATGTCTGTTTTGCTCTGTGAATTCATGGATAGCTAACCCTAACCCTAAGTGAAATTTTCCAATTGGGATTTTCACATGTATTTTGCCAGGAAATGTACATAAGGCCGGCTCAAAAGGCGTGACTCCTCCTAACCATTCCAACGGGCTCCGAATCCAATGACGATGTCCGTTTTGCTCTGCAAATTCATGGATAGCTAACCCTAACCCTAAGTGAAATTCTCCCCAATGGGATTTTCCCATGTATTTTGCCAGGAAACGTACATAAGTCCCGCTCAAAAGGTGTGCCTCCTCCTAACCATACCAATGGGCTACGAATCCAATGACGATGTCCGTTTTGCTCTGTGAATTCATGGATAGCTAACCCTAACCCTAAGCAGAATTTTTCCAATTGGGATTTTCCCATGTATTTTGCCAGGAAATGTACATAAGGCCAGCTCAAAAGGCGTAGCCCCTCCTAACCATACCGACCGGCTCGGAATCCAATGGCAATATCCGTTTTGCTCTGCGAATTCATGGATAGCTAACCCTAACCCTAAGTGGAATTTTTCCGATTGGGATTTTCCCATGTATTTTGCCAGGAAAGGTACTTAAGGCCGGCTCAAAAGGCGTGTCCCCTCCTAACCATTCCAACGGGCTCCGAATCCAATGACGATGTCATTTTGCTTTGCAAATTCATGGATAGCTAACCGTAACCCTAAGTGGAATTTTCCCCAATGGGATTTTCCCATGTATTTTGCCAGTCAAGATACATACGGCCGGCACAAAAGGCGTCCCTCCTCCTAAATATTCCCACAGGCTCCGAATCCAATGACGATGTCCGTTTTGCTCTGTGAATTCATGGATAGCTAACCCTAACCCTAAGTGAAATTCTCCCCAATGGGATTTTCCCATGTATTTTGCCAGGAAACGTACATACGTCCGGCTCAAAAGGCGGGACCCCTCCTAACCATACCGACAGGATCCGAATCCAATTGCAATATCCGTTTTGCTCTGTGAATTCATGGCTAGCTAATCCTAACCCTAAGTGGAATTTTTCCGATTGGGATTTTCCCATGTATTTTGCCAGGAAATGTACATAAGGCCAGCTCAAAAGGCGTGACCCCTCCTAACTATACCGACAGGCTCGGAATCCAATGGCAATATCCATTTTGCTCTGCGAGTTCATGGATAGCTAACGATAACCTTAAGTGGAATTTTCCCCAATGGGATTTTCCCATGTATTTTGCCTGGAAACGTACATAAGGCCAGGTCAAAAGGCGTGACCCCTCCTAACGATACCAACAGGCACGGAATCCAATGACAATGTCTGTTTTGCTCTGTGAATTCATGGATAGCTAACCCTAACCCTAAGTGAAATTTTCCAATTGGGATTTTCCCATGTATTTTGCCAGGAAATGTACATAAGGCCGGCTCAAAAGGCGTGACTCCTCCTAACCATACCAACGGGCTCTGAATCCAATGACGATGTCCATTTTGCTCTGCAAATTCATGGATAGCTAACCCTAACCCTAAGTGAAATTCTCCCCAACGGGATTTTCCCATGTATTTTGCCAGGAAACGTACATAAGTCCGGCTCAAAAGGTGTGCCTCCTCCTAACCATACCAACAGGCTCCGAATCCAATGACGATGTCCGTTTTGCTCTGCAAATTCATGGTTAGCTAACCCTAACCCTAAGTGAAATTTTTCCGCTTGGGATTTTCCCATGTATTTTGCCAGGAAATGTACATAAGGCCAGCTCAAAAGGCGTGACCCCTCCTAACCATACCGACAGGCACCGAATCCAATGACAATATCCGTTTTGCTCTGTGAATTCATCTATAGCTAACCCTAACCCTAAGTGAAATTTTCCCCAATGGGATTTTCCCATGTATTTTGCCAGGAAATGTACATAAGGCCAGCTCAAAAGGCGTGACTCCTCCTATCCATACCAATGGGCTCCGAATCCAATGACGATGTCCGTTTTGCTCTGTAAATTCATGGATAGCTAACCCTAACCCTAAGTGGAATTTTCCACAATGGGATTTTCCCATGTATTTTGTCAGGAAATGTACATAAGTCCGGCTCAAAAGGCGGGACCCCTCCTAACCATACCGACAGGCTCGGAATCCAATGGCAATATCCGTTTTGCTGTGTGAATTCATGGATAGCTAACCCTAACCCTAAGTGAAATTTTTCCGCTTGGGATTTTCCCATGTATTTTGCCAGGAAATGTACATAAGGCCAGCTCAAAAGGCGTGACCCCTCCTAACCATACCGACAGGCTCGGAATCCAATGGCAATATCCGTTTTGCTCTGCGAATTCATGGATAGCTAACCCTAACCCTAAGTGGAATTTTTCCGATTGGGATTTTCACATGTATTTTGCCAGGAAATGTACATAAGGCCGGCTCAAAAGGCGTGACTCCTCCTAACCATACCAACGGGCTCCGAATCCAATGACGATGTCCGTTTTGCTCTGCAAATTCATGGATAGCTAACCCTAACCCTAAGTGAAATTCTCCCCAATGGGATTTTCCCATGTATTTTGCCAGGAAATGTACATAAGGCCGGCTCAAAGGGCGTGACCCCGCCTAACCATACCGACAGGCTCCGCATCCAATGGCAATATCCGTTTTGCTCTGTGAATTCATGGATAGCTAATCCTAACCCTAAATGGAATTTTTCCGATTGGGATTTTCCCATGTATTTTGCCAGGAAATGTACATAAGGCCAGCTCAAAAGGCGTGACCCCTCCTAACCATACCGACAGACTCCGAATCCAATGGCAATATCCGTTTTGCTCTGTGAATTCATGGATAGCTAATCCTAACCCTAAGTGGAATTTTTCCGATTGGGATTTTCACATGTATTTTGCCAGGAAATGTACATAAGGCCGGCTCAAAAGGCGTGACCCCTCCTAACCATACCAACAGGCTCCGAATCCAATGACGATGTCCGTTTTGTTCTGTGAATTCATGGATAGCTAACTCTAACCCTAAGTGGAATTTTCCCCAATGGGATTTTCCCATGTATTTTGCCAGGAAATGTACATAAGGCCGGCTCAAAGGGCGTGACTCCGCCTAACCATACCGACAGGCTCCGAATCCAATGGCAATATCAGTTTTGCTCTGTGAATTTATGGATAGCTAATCCTAATCCTAAATGGAATTTTTCCGATTGGGATTTTCCCATGTATTTTGCCAGGAAATGTACATAAGGCCAGCTCAAAAGGCGTAGCCCCTCCTAACCATACCGACCGGCTCGGAATCCAATGGCAATATCCGTTTTGCTCTGCGAATTCATGGATAGCTAACCCTAACCCTAAGTGGAATTTTTCCGATTGGGATTTTCCCATGTATTTTGCCAGGAAAGGTACATAAGGCCGGCTCAAAAGGCGTGTCCCCTCCTAACCATTCCAACGGGCTCCGAATCCAATGACGATGTCATTTTGCTTTGCAAATTCATGGATAGCTAACCGTAATCCTAAGTGGAATTTTCCCCAATGGGATTTTCCTATGTATTTTGCCAGTCAAGATACATACGGCCGGCACAAAAGGCGTCCCTACTCCTAAACATTCCCACAGGCTCCGAATCCAATGACGATGTCCGTTTTGCTCTGTGAATTCATGGATAGCTAACCCTAACTCTAAGTGAAATTCTCCCCAATGGGATTTTCCCATGTATTTTGCCAGGAAACGTACATAAGTCCGGCTCAAAAGGCGGGACCCCTCCTAACCATACCGACAGGATCCGAATCCAATTGCAATATCCGTTTTGCTCTGTGAATTCATGGCTAGCTAATCCTAACCCTAAGTGGAATTTTTCCGATTGGGATTTTCCCATGTATTTTGCCAGGAAATGTACATAAGGCCAGCTCAAAAGGCGTGACCCCTCCTAACTATACCGACAGGCTCGGAATCCAATGGCAATATCCATTTTGCTCTGCGAGTTCATCAATAGCTAACGATAACCTTAAGTGGAATTTTCCCCAATGGGATTTTCCCATGTATTTTGCCTGGAAACGTACATAAGGCCAGCTCAAAAGGCGTGACCCCTCCTAACGATACCAACAGGCACGGAATCCAATGACGATGTCTGTTTTGCTCTGTGAATTCATGGATTGCTAACCCTAACCCTAAGTGAAATTTTCCAATTGGGATTTTCCCATGTATTTTGCCAGGAAATGTACATAAGGCCGGCTCAAAAGGCGTGACTCCTCCTAACCATACCAACGGGCTCCGAATCCAATGACGATGTCCGTTTTGCTCTGCAAATTCATGGATAGCTAACCCTAACCCTAAGTGAAATTCTCCCCAATGGGATTTTCCCATGTATTTTGCCAGGAAACGTACATAAGGCCAGCTCAAAGGGCGTGACCCCGCCTAACCATACCGACAGGCTCCGAATCCAATGGCAATATCCGTTTTGCTCTGTGAATTCATGGATAGCTAATCCTAACCCTAAATGGAATTTTTCCGATTGGGATTTTCCCATGTATTTTGCCAGGAAATGTACATAAGGCCGGATCAAAAGGCGTGACTCCTCCTAACCATACCAACGGGCTCCGAATCCAATGACGATGTCCGTTTTGCTCTGCAAATTCATGGATAGCTAACCCTAACCCTAAGTGAAATTCTCCCCAATGGGATTTTCCCATGTATTTTGCCAGGAAATGTACATAAGGCCGGCTCAAAGGGCGTGACCCCGCCTAACCATACCGACAGGCTCCGAATCCAATGGCAATATCCGTTTTGCTCTGTGAATTCATGGATAGCTAATCCTAACCCTAAATGGAATTTTTCCGATTGGGATTTTCCCATGTATTTTGCCAGGAAATGTACATAAGGCCAGCTCAAAAGGCGTAGCCCCTCCTAACCATACCGACCGGCTCGGAATCCAATGGCAATATCCGTTTTGCTCTGCGAATTCATGGATAGCTAACCCTAACCCTAAGTGGAATTTTTCCGATTGGGATTTTCCCATGTATTTTGCCAGGAAAGGTACATAAGGCCGGCTCAAAAGGCGTGTCCCCTCCTAACCATTCCAACGGGCTCCGAATCCAATGACGATGTCATTTTGCTTTGCAAATTCATGGATAGCTAACCGTAACCCTAAGTGGAATTTTCCCCAATGGGATTTTCCCATGTATTTTGCCAGTCAAGATACATACGGCCGGCACAAAAGGCGTCCCTCCTCCTAAACATTCCCACAGGCTCCGAATCCAATGACGATGTCCGTTTTGCTCTGTGAATTCATGGATAGCTAACCCTAACCCTAAGTGAAATTCTCCCCAATGGGATTTTCCCATGTATTTTGCCAGGAAACGTACATAAGTCCGGCTCAAAAGGCGGGACCCCTCCTAACCATACCGACAGGATCCGAATCCAATTGCAATATCCGTTTTGCTCTGTGAATTCATGGCTAGCTAATCCTAACCCTAAGTGGAATTTTTCCGATTGGGATTTTCCCATGTATTTTGCCAGGAAATGTACATAAGGCCAGCTCAAAAGGCGTGACCCCTCCTAACTATACCGACAGGCTCGGAATCCAATGGCAATGTCTGTTTTGCTCTGTGAATTCATGGATAGCTAACCCTAACCCTAAGTGAAATTTTCCAATTGGGATTTTCCCATGTATTTTGCCAGGAAATGTACATGAGGCCGGCTCAAAAGGCGTGACTCCTCCTAACCATACCAACGGGCTCCGAATCCAATGACGATGTCCGTTTTGCTCTGCAAATTCATGGATAGCTAACCCTAACCCTAAGTGAAATTCTCCCCAATGGGATTTTCCCATGTATTTTGCCAGGAAACGTACATAAGTCCCGCTCAAAAGGCGGGACCCCTCCTAACCATACCGACAGGATCCGAATCCAATTGCAATATCCGTTTTGCTCTGTGAATTCATGGCTAGCTAATCCTAACCCTAAGTGGAATTTTTCCGATTGGGATTTTCCCATGTATTTTGCCAGGAAATGTACATAAGGCCAGCTCAAAAGGCGTGACCCCTCCTAACTATACCGACAGGCTCGGAATCCAATGGCAATATCCATTTTGCTCTGCGAATTCATGGATAGCTAACGATAACCTTAAGTGGAATTTTCCCCAATGGGATTTTCCCATGTATTTTGCCTGGAAACGTACATAAGGCCAGCTCAAAAGGCGTGACCCCTCCTAACGATACCAACAGGCACGGAATCCAATGACAATGTCTGTTTTGCTCTGTGAATTCATGGATAGCTAACCCTAACCCTAAGTGAAATTTTCCCCAAAGGGATTTTCCCATGTATTTTGCCAGGAAACGTACATAAGTCCGGCTCAAAAGGTGTGCCTCCTCCTAACCATACCAATGGGCTACGAATCCAATGACGATGTCCGTTTTGCTCTGTGAATTCATGGATAGCTAACCCTAACCCTAAGCGGAATTTTTCCAATTGGGATTTTCCCATGTATTTTGCCAGGAAACGTACATAAGGCCGGCTCAAAAGGCGTGACTCCTCCTAACCATACCAACGGGCTCCGAATCCAATGACGATGTCCGTTTTGCTCTGCAAATTCATGGTTAGCTAACCCTAACCCTAAGTGAAATTTTTCCGCTTGGGATTTTCCCATGTATTTTGCCAGGAAATGTACATAAGGCCAGCTCAAAAGGCGTGACCCCTCCTAACCATACCGACAGGCACCGAATCCAATGACAATATCCGTTTTGCTCTGTGAATTCATGGATAGCTAACCCTAACCCTAAGTGAAATTTTCCCCAATGGGATTTTCCCATGTATTTTGCCAGGAAATGTACATAAGGCAGCTCAAAAGGCGTGACTCCTCCTATCCATACCAATGGGCTCCGAATCCAATGACGATGTCCGTTTTGCTCTGTAAATTCATGGATAGCTAACCCTAACCCTAAGTGGAATTTTCCCCAATGGGATTTTCCCATGTATTTTGTCAGGAAACGTACATAAGTCCGGCTCAAAAGGCGGGACCCCTCCTAACCATACCGACAGGCTCGGAATGCAATGGCAATATCCGTTTTGCTGTGTGAATTCATGGATAGCTAACCCTAACCCTAAGTGAAATTTTTCCGCTTGGGATTTTCCCATGTATTTTGCCAGGAAATGTACATAAGTCCGGCTCAAAAGGTGTGCCTCCTCCTAACCATACCAATGGGCTACGAATCCAATGACGATGTCCGTTTTGCTCTGTGAATTCATGGATAGCTAACCCTAACCCTAAGCGGAATTTTTCCAATTGGGATTTTCCCATGTATTTTGCCAGGAAACGTACATAAGGCCGGCTCAAAAGGCGTGACTCCTCCTAACCATACCAACGGGCTCCGAATCCAATGACGATGTCCGTTTTGCTCTGCAAATTCATGGTTAGCTAACCCTAACCCTAAGTGAAATTTTTCCGCTTGGGATTTTCCCATGTATTTTGCCAGGAAATGTACATAAGGCCAGCTCAAAAGGCGTGACCCCTCCTAACCATACCGACAGGCACCGAATCCAATGACAATATCCGTTTTGCTCTGTGAATTCATGGATAGCTAACCCTAACCCTAAGTGAAATTTTCCCCAATGGGATTTTCCCATGTATTTTGCCAGGAAATGTACATAAGGCAGCTCAAAAGGCGTGACTCCTCCTATCCATACCAATGGGCTCCGAATCCAATGACGATGTCCGTTTTGCTCTGTAAATTCATGGATAGCTAACCCTAACCCTAAGTGGAATTTTCCCCAATGGGATTTTCCCATGTATTTTGTCAGGAAACGTACATAAGTCCGGCTCAAAAGGCGGGACCCCTCCTAACCATACCGACAGGCTCGGAATGCAATGGCAATATCCGTTTTGCTGTGTGAATTCATGGATAGCTAACCCTAACCCTAAGTGAAATTTTTCCGCTTGGGATTTTCCCATGTATTTTGCCAGGAAATGTACATAAGGCCAGTTCAAAAGGCGTGACCCCTCCTAACCATACCGACAGGCTCGGAATCCAATGGCAATATCCGTTTTGCTCTGCGAATTCATGGATAGCTAACCCTAACCCTAAGTGGAATTTTTCCGATTGGGATTTTCACATGTATTTTGCCAGGAAATGTACATAAGGCAGGCTCAAAAGGCGTGACCCCTCCTAACCATACCAACAGGCTCCGAATCCAATGACGATGTCCGTTTTGCTCTGCAAATTCATGGTTAGCTAACCCTAACCCTAAGTGAAATTTTTCCGCTTGGGATTTTCCCATGTATTTTGCCAGGAAATGTACATAAGGCCAGCTCAAAAGGCGTGACCCCTCCTAACCATACCGACAGGCACCGAATCCAATGACAATATCCGTTTTGCTCTGTGAATTCATGGATAGCTAACCCTAACCCTAAGTGAAATTTTCCCCAATGGGATTTTCCCAGGTATTTTGCCAGGAAATGTACATAAGGCAGCTCAAAAGGCGTGACTCCTCCTATCCATACCAATGGGCTCCGAATCCAATGACGATGTCCATTTTGCTCTGTAAATTCATGGATAGCTAACCCTAACCCTAAGTGGAATTTTCCCCAATGGGATTTTCCCATGTATTTTGTCAGGAAACGTACATAAGTCCGGCTCAAAAGGCGGGACCCCTCCTAACCATACCGACAGGCTCGGAATGCAATGGCAATATCCGTTTTGCTGTGTGAATTCATGGATAGCTAACCCTAACCCTAAGTGAAATTTTTCCGCTTGGGATTTTCCCATGTATTTTGCCAGGAAATGTACATAAGGCCAGCTCAAATGGCGTGACCCCTCCTAACCATACCGACAGGCTCGGAATCCAATGGCAATATCCGTTTTGCTCTGCGAATTCATGGATAGCTAACCCTAACCCTAAGTGGAATCTTTCCGATTGGGATTTTCACATGTATTTTGCCAGGAAATGTACATAAGGCCGGCTCAAAAGGCGTGACCCCTCCTAACCATACCAACAGGCTCCGAATCCAATGACGATGTCCGTTTTGTTCTGTGAATTCATGGATAGCTAACTCTAACCCTAAGTGGAATTTTCCCCAATGGGATTTTCCCATGTATTTTGCCAGGAAACTTACATAAGGCCGGCTCAAAAGCTGTGACTCCTCCTAACCATACCAACGGGCTCCGAATCCAATGACGATGTCCGTTTTGCTCTGCAAATTCATGGATAGCTAACCCTAACCCTAAGTGGAATTTTCCCCAATGGGATTTTCCCATGTATTTTGTCAGGAAATGTACATAACGCCGGCACAAAAGGCGTACCTCCTCCTAAACATTCCCACAGGCTCCGAATCCAATGACGATGTCCGTTTTGCTCTGTGAATTCATGGATAGCTAACCCTAACCCTAAGTGAAATTTTCCCAAATGGGATTTTCCCATGTATTTTGCCAGGAAATGTACATAAGGCCAGCTCAAAAGGCGTGACCCCTCCTAACCATACCGACAGGCTCGGAATCCAATGGCAATATCCGTTTTGCTCTGCGAATTCATGGATAGCTAACCCTAACCCTAAGTGGAATCTTTCCGATTGGGATTTTCACATGTATTTTGCCAGGAAATGTACATAAGGCCGGCTCAAAAGGCGTGACCCCTCCTAACCATACCAACAGGCTCCGAATCCAATGACGATGTCCGTTTTGTTCGGTGAATTCATGGATAGCTAACTCTAACCCTAAGTGGAATTTTCCCCAATGGGATTTTCCCATGTATTTTGCCAGGAAACTTACATAAGGCCGGCTCAAAAGCTGTGACTCCTCCTAACCATACCAACGGGCTCCGAATCCAATGACGATGTCCGTTTTGCTCTGCAAATTCATGGATAGCTAACCCTAACCCTAAGTGGAATTTTCCCCAATGGGATTTTCCCATGTATTTTGTCAGGAAATGTACATAACGCCGGCACAAAAGGCGTACCTCCTCCTAAACATTCCCACAGGCTCCGAATCCAATGACGATGTCCGTTTTGCTCTGTGAATTCATGGATAGCTAACCCTAACCCTAAGTGAAATTTTCCCAAATGGGATTTTCCCATGTATTTTGCCAGGAAATGTACATAAGGCCGGCTCAAAAGGCTTGGCCCCTCCTAACCATACCGACAGGCTCGGAATCCAATGGCAATATCCGTTTTGCTCTGCGAATTCATGAATAGCTAACCCTAACCCTAAGTGGAATTTTTCCGATTGGGATTTTCCCATGTATTTTGCCAGGAAATGTACATAAGGCCGGCTCAAAAGGCGTGACCCCTCCTAACCATACCAACAGGCTCCGAATCCAATGACGATGTCCGTTTTGCTCTGTAAATTCATGGATAGCTAACCCTAACCCTAAGTGGAATTTTTCCGATTGGGATTTGACCATGTATTTTGCCAGGAAATGTACATAAGGCCGGCTAAAAAGGCGTGACCCCTCCTAACCATACCGACAGGCTCCGAATCCAATGGCAATATCCGTTTTGCTCTGTGAATTCATGGATAGCTAATCCTAATCCTAAATGGAATTTTTCCGATTGGGATTTTCCCATGTCTTTTGCCAGGAAATGTACATAAGGCCAGCTCAAAAGGAGTGACCCCTCCTAACCATACCAATGGGCTCCGAATCCAATGACGATGTCCTTTTTGCTCTGTAAATTCATGGATAGCTAACCCTAACCCTAAGTGGAATTTTCCCCAATGGGATTTTCCCATGTATTTTGTCAGGAAATGTACATAAGGCCGGCTCAAAGGGCGTGACCACGCCTAACCATACCGACAGGCTCCGAATCCAATGGCAATATCCGTTTTGCTCTGTGAATTCATGGCTAGCTAATCCTAACCCTAAGTGGAATTTTTCCGATTGGGATTTTCCCATGTATTTTGCCAGGAAATGTACATAAGGCCAGCTCAAAAGGCGTGACACCTCCTAACTATACCGACAGGCTCGGAATCCAATGGCAATATCCATTTTGCTCTGCGAATTCATGGATAGCTAACGATAACCCTAAGTGGAATTTTCCCCAATGGGATTTTCCCATGTATTTTGCCTGGAAACGTACATAAGGCCAGCTCAGAAGGAGTGACCCCTCCTAACCATACCAATGGGCTACGAATCCAATGACGATGTCCGTTTTGCTCTGTGAATTCATGGATAGCTAACCCTAACCCTAAGCGGAATTTTTCCGATTGGGATTTTCCCGTGTATTTTGCCAGGAAATGTACATAAGGCCAGCTCAAAAGGCGTGACTCCTCCTAACCATTCCAACGGGCTCAGAATCCAATGACGATGTCCGTTTTGCTCTGCAAATTCATGGTTAGCTAACCCTAACCCTAAGTGAAATTTTTCCGCTTGGGATTTTCCCATGTATTTTGCCAGGAAATGTACATAAGGCCAGCTCAAAAGGCGTGACCCCTCCTAACCATACCGACAGGCACCGAATCCAATGACTATGTCCGTTTTGTTCTGTGAATTCATGGATAGCTAACTCTAACCCTAAGTGGAATTTTCCCCAATGGGATTTTCCCATGTATTTTGCCAGGAAACTTACATAAGGCCGGCTCAAAAGCTGTGACTCCTCCTAACCATACCAACGGGCTCTGAATCCAATGACGATGTCCGTTTTGCTCTGCAAATTCATGGATAGCTAACCCTAACCCTAAGTGGAATTTTCCCCAATGGGATTTTCCCATGTATTTTGTCAGGAAATGTACATAACGCAGGCACAAAAGGCATACCTCCTCCTAAACATTCCCACAGGCTCCGAATCCAATGACGATGTCCGTTTTGCTCTGTGAATTCATGGATAGCTAACCCTAACCCTAAGTGAAATTTTCCCAAATGGGATTTTCCCATGTATTTTGCCAGGAAATGTACATAAGGCCGGCTCAAAAGGCTTGGCCCCTCCTAACCATACCGACAGGCTCGGAATCCAATGGCAATATCCGTTTTGCTCTGCGAATTCATGAATAGCTAACCCTAACCCTAAGTGGAATTTTTCCGATTGGGATTTTCCCATGTATTTTGCCAGGAAATGTACATAAGGCCGGCTCAAAAGGCGTGACCCCTCCTAACCATACCAACAGGCTCCGAATCCAATGACGATGTCCGTTTTGCTCTGTAAATTCATGGATAGCTAACCCTAACCCTAAGTGGAATTTTTCCGATTGGGATTTGACCATGTATTTTGCCAGGAAATGTACATAAGGCCAGCTCAAAAGGCGTAGCCCCACCTAACCATACCGACCGGCTCGGAATCCAATGGCAATATCCGTTTTGCTCTGCGAATTCATGGATAGCTAACCCTAACCCTAAGTGGAATTTTTCCGATTGGGATTTTCCCATGTATTTTGCCAGGAAAGGTACATAAGGCCGGCTCAAAAGGCGTGTCCCCTCCTAACCATTCCAACGGGCTCCGAATCCAATGACGATGTCGTTTTGCTTTGCAAATTCATGGATAGCTAACTGTAACCCTAAGTGGAATTTTCCCCAATGGGATTTTCCCATGTATTTTGCCAGGAAAGATACATACGGCCAGCACAAAAGGCGTCCCTCCTCCTAAACATTCCCACAGGCTCCGAATCCAATGACGATGTCCGTTTTGCTCTGTGAATTCATGGATAGCTAACCCTAACCCTAAGTGAAATTCTCCCCAATGGGATTTTCCCATGTATTTTGCCAGGAAACGTACATAAGTCCGGCTCAAAAGGCGGGACCCCTCCTAACCATACCGACAGGATCCGAATCCAATTGCAATATCCGTTTTGCTCTGTGAATTCATGGCTAGCTAATCCTAACCCTAAGTGGAATTTTTCCGATTGGGATTTTCCCATGTATTTTGACAGGAAATGTACATAAGGCCAGCTCAAAAGGCGTGACCCCTCCTAACTATACCGACAGGCTCGGAATCCAATGGCAATATCCATTTTGCTCTGCGAATTCATGGATAGCTAACGATCACCCTAAGTGGAATTTTCCCCAATGGGATGTTCCCATGTATATTGCCTGGAAACGTACATAAGGCCAGCTCAAAAGGCGTGACCCCTCCTAAGGATACCAACAGGCACGGAATCCAATGACAATGTCTGTTTTGCTCTGTGAATTCATGGATAGCTAACCCTAACCCTAAGTGAAATTTTCCCCAATGGGATTTTCCCATGTATTTTGCCAGGAAACGTACATAAGTCCGGCTCAAAAGGCGTGCCTCCTCCTAACCATACCAATGGGCTACGAATCCAATGACGATGTCCGTTTTGCTCTGTGAATTCATGGATAGCTAACCCTAACCCTAAGCGGAATTTTTCCAATTGGGATTTTCCCATGTATTTTGCCAGGAAATGTACATAAGGCCGGCTCAAAAGGCGTGACTCCTCCTAACCATACCAACGGGCTCCGAATCCAATGACAATGTCTGTTTTGCTCTGTGAATTCATGGATAGCTAACCCTAACCCTAAGTGAAATTTTCCCCAATGGGATTTTCCCATGTATTTTGCCAGGAAACGTACATAAGTCCGGCTCAAAAGGCGTGCCTCCTCCTAACCATACCAATGGGCTACGAATCCAATGACGATGTCCATTTTGCTCTGTGAATTCATGGATAGCTAAACCTAACCCTAAGCGGAATTTTTCCAATTGGGATTTTCCCATGTATTTTGCCAGGAAATGTACATAAGGCCGGCTCAAAAGGCGTGACTCCTCCTAACCATACCAACGGGCTCCGAATCCAATGACGATGTCCGTTTTGCTCTGCAAATTCATGGATAGCTAACCCTAACCCTAAGTGAAATTCTCCCCAATGGGATTTTCCCATGTATTTTGCCAGAAAACGTACATTAGTCCGGCTCAAAAGGCGGGACCCCTCCTAACCATACCGACAGGATCCGAATCCAATTGCAATATCCGTTTTGCTCTGTGAATTCATGGCTAGCTAATCCTAACCCTAAGTGGAATTTTTCCGATTGGGATTTTCCCATGTATTTTGCCAGGAAATGTACATAAGGCCAGCTCAAAAGGCGTGACCCCTCCTAACTATACTGACAGGCTCGGAATCCAATGGCAATATCCATTTTGCTCTGCGAATTCATGGATAGCTAACGATAACCCTAAGTGGAATTTTCCCCAATGGGATTTTCCCATGTATTTTGCCTGGAAACGTACATAAGGCCAGCTCAAAAGGCGTGACCCCTCCTAACGATACCAACAGGCACGGAATCCAATGACAATGTCTGTTTTGCTCTGTGAATTCATGGATAGCTAACCCTAACCCTAAGTGAAATTTTCCCCAATGGGATTTTCCCATGTATTTTGCCAGGAAACGTACATAAGTCCGGCTCAAAAGGCGTGCCTCCTCCTAACCATACCAATGGGCTACGAATCCAATGACGATGTCCGTTTTGCTCTGTGAATTCATGGATAGCTATCCCTAACCCTAAGCGGAATTTTTCCGATTGGGATTTTCCCATGTATTTTGCCAGGAAATGTACATAAGGCCAGCTCAAAAGGCGTGACTCCTCCTAACCATTCCAACGGGCTCAGAATCCAATGACGATGTCCGTTTTGCTCTGCAAATTCATGGTTAGCTAACCCTAACCCTAAGTGGAATTTTTCCGATTGGGATTTTCCCATGTATTTTGCCAGGAAATGTACATAAGGCCAGCTCAAAAGGCGTGACACCTCCTAACTATACCGACAGGCTCGGAATCCAATGGCAATATCCATTTTGCTCTGCGAATTCATGGATAGCTAACGATAACCCTAAGTGGAATTTTCCCCAATGGGATTTTCCCATGTATTTTGCCTGGAAACGTACATAAGGCCAGCTCAAAAGGAGTGACCCCTCCTAACCATACCAATGGGCTACGAATCCAATGATGATGTCCGTTTTGCTCTGTGAATTCATGGATAGCTAACCCTAACCCTAAGCGGAATTTTTCCGATTGGGATTTTCCCGTGTATTTTGCCAGGAAATGTACATAAGGCCAGCTCAAAAGGCGTGACTCCTCCTAACCATTCCAACGGGCTCAGAATCCAATAACGATGTCCGTTTTGCTCTGCAAATTCATGGTTAGCTAACCCTAACCCTAAGTGAAATTTTTCCGCTTGGGATTTTCCCATGTATTTTGCCAGGAAATGTACATAAGGCCAGCTCAAAAGGCGTGACCCCTCCTAACCATACCGACAGGCACCGAATCCAATGACTATGTCCGTTTTGTTCTGTGAATTCATGGATAGCTAACTCTAACCCTAAGTGGAATTTTCCCCAATGGGATTTTCCCATGTATTTTGCCAGGAAACTTACATAAGGCCGGCTCAAAAGCTGTGACTCCTCCTAACCATACCAACGGGCTCTGAATCCAATGACGATGTCCGTTTTGCTCTGCAAATTCATGGATAGCTAACCCTAACCCTAAGTGGAATTTTCCCCAATGGGATTTTCCCATGTATTTTGTCAGGAAATGTACATAACGCAGGCACAAAAGGCATACCTCCTCCTAAACATTCCCACAGGCTCCGAATCCAATGACGATGTCCGTTTTGCTCTGTGAATTCATGGATAGCTAACCCTAACCCTAAGTGAAATTTTCCCAAATGGGATTTTCCCATGTATTTTGCCAGGAAATGTACATAAGGCCGGCTCAAAAGGCTTGGCCCCTCCTAACCATACCGACAGGCTCGGAATCCAATGGCAATATCCGTTTTGCTCTGCGAATTCATGAATAGCTAACCCTAACCCTAAGTGGAATTTTTCCGATTGGGATTTTCCCATGTATTTTGCCAGGAAATGTACATAAGGCCGGCTCAAAAGGCGTGATCCCTCCTAACCATACCGACAGGCTCCGAATCCAATGACGATGTCCGTTTTGCTCTGTGAATTCATGGATAGCTAACCCTAACCCTAAGTGGAATTTTTCCGATTGGGATTTTCCCATGTATTTTGCCAGGAAATGTACATAAGGCCAGCTCAAAAGGCGTAGCCCCACCTAACCATACCGACCGGCTCGGAATCCAATGGCAATATCCGTTTTGCTCTGCGAATTCATGGATAGCTAACCCTAACCCTAAGTGGAATTTTTCCGATTGGGATTTTCCCATGTATTTTGCCAGGAAAGGTACATAAGGCCGGCTCAAAAGGCGTGTCCCCTCCTAACCATTCCAACGGGCTCCGAATCCAATGACGATGTCGTTTTGCTTTGCAAATTCATGGATAGCTAACTGTAACCCTAAGTGGAATTTTCCCCAATGGGATTTTCCCATGTATTTTGCCAGGAAAGATACATACGGCCAGCACAAAAGGCGTCCCTCCTCCTAAACATTCCCACAGGCTCCGAATCCAATGACGATGTCCGTTTTGCTCTGTGAATTCATGGATAGCTAACCCTAACCCTAAGTGAAATTCTCCCCAATGGGATTTTCCCATGTATTTTGCCAGGAAACGTACATAAGTCCGGCTCAAAAGGCGGGACCCCTCCTAACCATACCGACAGGATCCGAATCCAATTGCAATATCCGTTTTGCTCTGTGAATTCATGGCTAGCTAATCCTAACCCTAAGTGGAATTTTTCCGATTGGGATTTTCCCATGTATTTTGACAGGAAATGTACATAAGGCCAGCTCAAAAGGCGTGACCCCTCCTAACTATACCGACAGGCTCGGAATCCAATGGCAATATCCATTTTGCTCTGCGAATTCATGGATAGCTAACGATCACCCTAAGTGGAATTTTCCCCAATGGGATGTTCCCATGTATATTGCCTGGAAACGTACATAAGGCCAGCTCAAAAGGCGTGACCCCTCCTAAGGATACCAACAGGCACGGAATCCAGTGACAATGTCTGTTTTGCTCTGTGAATTCATGGATAGCTAACCCTAACCCTAAGTGAAATTTTCCCCAATGGGATTTTCCCATGTATTTTGCCAGGAAACGTACATAAGTCCGGCTCAAAAGGCGTGCCTCCTCCTAACCATACCAATGGGCTACGAATCCAATGACGATGTCCGTTTTGCTCTGTGAATTCATGGATAGCTAACCCTAACCCTAAGCGGAATTTTTCCAATTGGGATTTTCCCATGTATTTTGCCAGGAAATGTACATAAGGCCGGCTCAAAAGGCGTGACTCCTCCTAACCATACCAACGGGCTCCGAATCCAATGACAATGTCTGTTTTGCTCTGTGAATTCATGGATAGCTAACCCTAACCCTAAGTGAAATTTTCCCCAATGGGATTTTCCCATGTATTTTGCCAGGAAACGTACATAAGTCCGGCTCAAAAGGCGTGCCTCCTCCTAACCATACCAATGGGCTACGAATCCAATGACGATGTCCATTTTGCTCTGTGAATTCATGGATAGCTAACCCTAACCCTAAGCGGAATTTTTCCAATTGGGATTTTCCCATGTATTTTGCCAGGAAATGTACATAAGGCCGGCTCAAAAGGCGTGACTCCTCCTAACCATACCAACGGGCTCCGAATCCAATGACGATGTCCGTTTTGCTCTGCAAATTCATGGATAGCTAACCCTAACCCTAAGTGAAATTCTCCCCAATGGGATTTTCCCATGTATTTTGCCAGAAAACGTACATTAGTCCGGCTCAAAAGGCGGGACCCCTCCTAACCATACCGACAGGATCCGAATCCAATTGCAATATCCGTTTTGCTCTGTGAATTCATGGCTAGCTAATCCTAACCCTAAGTGGAATTTTTCCGATTGGGATTTTCCCATGTATTTTGCCAGGAAATGTACATAAGGCCAGCTCAAAAGGCGTGACCCCTCCTAACTATACTGACAGGCTCGGAATCCAATGGCAATATCCATTTTGCTCTGCGAATTCATGGATAGCTAACGATAACCCTAAGTGGAATTTTCCCCAATGGGATTTTCCCATGTATTTTGCCTGGAAACGTACATAAGGCCAGCTCAAAAGGCGTGACCCCTCCTAACGATACCAACAGGCACGGAATCCAATGACAATGTCTGTTTTGCTCTGTGAATTCATGGATAGCTAACCCTAACCCTAAGTGAAATTTTCCCCAATGGGATTTTCCCATGTATTTTGCCAGGAAACGTACATAAGTCCGGCTCAAAAGGCGTGCCTCCTCCTAACCATACCAATGGGCTACGAATCCAATGACGATGTCCGTTTTGCTCTGTGAATTCATGGATAGCTATCCCTAACCCTAAGCGGAATTTTTCCGATTGGGATTTTCCCATGTATTTTGCCAGGAAATGTACATAAGGCCAGCTCAAAAGGCGTGACTCCTCCTAACCATTCCAACGGGCTCAGAATCCAATGACGATGTCCGTTTTGCTCTGCAAATTCATGGTTAGCTAACCCTAACCCTAAGTGAAATTTTTCCGCTTGGGATTTTCCCATGTATTTTGCCAGGAAACGTACATAAGTCCGGCTCAAAAGGCGTGCCCACTCCTAACCATACCAATGGGCTACGAATCCAATGACGATGTCCGTTTTGCTCTGTGAATTCATGGATAGCTAACCCTAACCCTAAGTGGAATTTTTCCGATTGGGATTTTCCCATGTATTTTGCCAGGAAACGTACATAAGGCCGGCTAAAAAGGCGTGACTCCTCCTAACCATACCAAAGGGCTCCAAATCCAATGACGATGTCCGTTTTGCTCTGCAAATTCATGGATAGCTAACCCTAACCCTAAGTGAAATTTTCCCCAATCGGATTTTCCCATGTATTTTGCCAGGAAAGGTACATAAGGCTGGCTCAAAAGGGGTGACCGCTTCTAACCATACCGACAGGCTCCGAATCCAATGCAATATCCGTTTTGCTATATGAATTCATGGATAGCTAATCCTAACCCTAAATGGAATTTGTCCGCTTGGGATTTTCCCATGTATTTTGCCAGGAAATGTACATAAGGCCAGCTCAAAAGGCGTGACCCCTCCTAACCATACCGACAGACTCCGAATCCAATGGCAATATCCGTTTTGCTCTGTGAATTCATGGATAGCTAACGATAACCTTAAGTGGAATTTTCCCCAATGGGATTTTCCCATGTATTTTGCCTGGAAACGTACATAAGGCCGGCTCAAAAGGCGTGACCCCTCCTAACCTTACCAACAGGAATGGAATCCAATGACGATGCCCATTTTGCTCTGTGAATTCATGGATAGCTAACCCTAACCCTAAGTGGAATTTTCCCCAAAGGGATTTTCCCATGTATTTTGCCAGGAAATGTAAATAAGGCCGGCTCAAAAGTTGTGACCCCTCCTAACCATACCAACAGGCTCCGAATCCAATGACGATGTCCGTTTTGCTCTGTGAATTCATGGATAGCTAACTCTAACCCTAAGTGGAATTTTCCCCAAAGGGATTTTCCCATGTATTTTGCCAGGAAACGTACATAAGGCCGGCTCAAAAGGCGTGACCCCTCCTAACCATAGCAACAGGCTCCGAATCCCATGGCGATGTCCGTTTTGCTCTGCGAATTAATGGATAGCTAACTCAAACCCTGAGTGGAATTTTCCTCAATGGGATTTTCCCATGTATTTTGCCAGGAAACGTACATAAGGCCGGCTCAAAAGGCGTGACCCCTCCTATTCATACCAAAAGGCACCGAATCTAATGGCGATGTCTGTTTTGCTCTGTGAATTCATGGATAGCTAACCCTAACCCTAAGTGGAATTTTCCCCAATGGGATTTTCCCATGTATTTTGCCAGGAAACGTACATAAGGCCAGCTCAAAAGGCGTGACCCCTCCTACCCATACCAAAAGGCTCCGAATCCAATGACGATGTCCGTTTTGCTCTGTGAATTCATGGATAGCTAACCCTAACCCTAAGTGGAATTTTCCCCAAAGGGATTTTCCCATGTATTTTGCCAGGAAACGTACATAAGGCCGGCTCAAAAGGCGTGACCCCTCCTAACCATACCAACAGGCTCCGAATCCAATGGCGATGTCCGTTTTGCTCTGCGAATTAATGGATAGCTAACTCAAACCCTAAGTGGAATTTTCCCCAATGGGATTTTCCCATGTATTTTGCCAGGAAACGTACATAACGCCTGCTCAAAAGGCGTGACCCCTCCTATCCATACCGAAAGGCACCGAATCCAATGACGATGTCCGTTTTGCTCTGTGAATTCATGGATAGCTAACCTTAACCCTAAGTGGAATTTTCCCCAATAGAATTTTCCCATGTATTTTGCCAGGAAACGTACATAAGGCCGGCTCAAAAGGCTTGACCCCTCCTACCCATACCAAAAGGCACCGAATCCAATGACGATGTCTGTTTTGCTCTGTGAATTCATGGATAGCTAACCCTAACCGTAAGTGGAATTTTCCCCAATAGGATTTTCCCATGTATTTTGCCAGGAAACGTACATAAGGCCAGCTCAAAAGGCGTGACCGCTCCTACCCATACCAAAAGGCTCCGAATCCAATGACGATGTCCGTTTTGCTCTGTGAATTCATGGATAGCTAACCCTAACCCTAAGTGGAATTTTCCCCAAAGGGATTTTCCCATGTATTTTGCCAGGAAACGTACATAAGGCCGGCTCAAAAGGCGTGACCCCTCCTAACCATACCAACAGGCTCCGAATCCAATGGCGATGTCCGTTTTGCTCTGCGAATTAATGGATAGCTATCTCAAACCCTAAGTGGAATTTTCCCCAATGGGATTTTCCGATGTATGTTGCCAGGAAAGGTACATACGGCCGGCACAAAAGGCGTACCTCCTCCTAAACATTCCCACAGGCTCCGAATCCAATGACAATGTCCGTTTTGCTCTGTGAATTCATGGATAGCTAACCCTAACCCTAAGTGAAATTCTCCCCAATGGGATTTTCCCATGTATTTTGCCAGGAAACGTACATAAGGCCGGCTCAAAAGGCGTGACCCCTCCTATCCATACCAAAAGGCACCGAATCCTATGACGATGTCCGTTTTGCTCTGTGAATTCATGGATAGCTAACCTTAACCCTAAGTGGAATTTTCCCCAATGGGATTTTCCCATGTATTTTGCCAGGAAACGTACATAAGGTAAGCTCAAAAGGCGTGATCCCTCGTAACCACACCAACAGGAACGGAATCCAATGACGATGTCTGTTTTGCTCTGTGAATTCATGGATAGCTAACCCTAACCCTAAGTGGAATTTTCCCCAAAGGGATTTTCCCATGTATTTTGCCAGGAAACGTACATAAGGCCGGCTCAAAAGGCGTGACCCCTCCTAACCATACCAACAGGCTCCGAATCCAATGGCGATGTCCGTTTTGCTCTGCGAATTAATGGATAGCTAACTCAAACCCTAAGTGGAATTTTCCCCAATGGGATTTTCCCATGTATTTTGCCAGGAAACGTACATAACGCCGGCTCAAAAGGCGTGACCCCTCCTAACCATACCAAAAGGCACCGAATCCAATGACGATGTCCGTTTTGCTCTGTGAATTCATGGATAGCTAACCCTACCCTAAGTGGAATTTTCCCCAATGGGATTTTCCCATGTATTTTGCCAGGAAATGTACATAAGGCCGCCTCAAAAGGCATGCCCCCTCCTAACCATACCAACAGGCTCCGAATCCAATGACGATGTCTGTTTTGCTCTGTGAATTCATGGATAGCTATCCCTAACCATAAGTGGAATTTTCCGCAATCGGATTTTCCCATGTATTTTGCCAGGAAACGTACCTAAGGCCGGCTCAAAAGGCGTGACCCCTCCTAACCATACCAACAGGCTCCGAATCCAATGACGATGTCCGTTTTGCTCTGTGAATTCATGGATAGCTAACCCTAACATTAAGTGAAATTTTCCCCAATGGGATTTTCCCATGTATTTTGCCAGGAAACGTACATAAGTCCAGCTCAAAAGGCGTGACCCCTCCTAACCATACCAACAGGCTCCGAATCCAATGGCGATGTCCGTTTTGCTCTGCGAATTCATGGATAGCTAACCCTAACCCTAAGTGGAATTTTCCCCAAAGGGATTTTCCCATGTATTTTGCCAGGAAACGTATATAAGGCCGGCTCAAAAGGCATCACCCCTCCTATCCATACCAAAAGGCACCGAATCCAATGACGATGTCCGTTTTGCTCTGTGAATTCATGGATAGCTAACCTTAACCCTAAGTGGAATTTTCCCCAATGGGATTTTCCCATGTATTTTGCCAGGAAACGTACATAAGGCCGCCTCAAAAGGCTTGACCCCTCCTACCCATACCAAAAGAAACCGAATCCAATGACGATGTCTGTTTTGCTCTGTGAATTCATGGATAGCTAACCCTAACCCTAAGTGGAATTTTCCCCAATGGGATTTTCCCATGTATTTTGCCAGGAAACGTACATAAGGCCAGCTCAAAAGGCGTAACCCCTCCTACCCATACCAAAAGGCTCCGAATCCAATGACGATGTACGTTTTGCTCTGTGAATTCATGGATAGCTAACCCTAACCCTAAGTGGAATTTTCCCCAAAGGGATTTTCCCACGTATTTTGCCAGGAAACGTACATAAGGCCGGCTGAAAAGGTGTGACCCCTCCTAAACAATACCAACAGGCTCCGAATCCAATGACGATGTCCATTTTGCTCTGTGAATTCATGGACAGCTATCCCTAACCCTAAGTGGAATTTACCCCAATGGGATTTTCCCATGTATTTTGCCAGGAAATGTACATAAGGCCAGCTCAAAAGGCGTGACCCCTCCTAACCATACCAACAGGCTCCGAGTCCAATGACGATGTCCGTTTTGCTCTGTGAATTCATGGATAGCTAACCCTAACCCTAAGTGGAATTTTCCCCAATGGGATTTTCCCATGTATTTTGCCAGGAAACGTACCTAAGGCCGGCTCAAAAGGCGTGACCCCTCCTAACCATACCAACAGGCTCCGAATCCAATGACGATGTCCGTTTTGCTCTGTGAATTCATGGATAGCTAACCCTAACCCTAAGTGGAATTTTTCACAATGGGATTTTCCCATGTATTTTGCCAGGAAAGGTACATAAGGCCAGCACAAAAGGCGTGACCCCTCCTAACCATACCAACGGGCTCCGAATCCAATAGCCATGTCCGTTTTGCTCTGCGAATTCATGGATAGCTAACCCTAACCCTACGTGGAATTTTCCCCAGTGGGATTTTCCCATGTCTTTTGCCAGGAAATGTACATAAGGCCGGCTCAAAATGCGTGACCCCTCCTAAACATACCAACAGGCACGGAATCCAATGACGATGCCCGTTTTGCTCTTTGAATTCATGGATAGCTAACCCTAACCCTAAGTGGAATTTTTCCCAAAGGGATTTTCCCATGTATTTTGCCAGGAAACGTACATAAGGCCGGCTCAAAAGGCGTGACCCCTCCTATCCATACCAAAAGGCACCGAATCCAATGACGATGTTCGTTTTGCTCTGTGAATTCATGGATAGCTAACCCTAACCCTAAGTGAAATTTTCCCCAATGGGATTTTCCCATGTATTTTGCCAGGAAACGTACATAAGGCCGGCTCAAAAGGCTTGACCCCTCCTACCCATACCAAAAGGCACCGAATCCAATGACGATGTCTGTTTTGCTCTGTGAATTCATGGATAGCTAACCCTAACCCTAAGTGGAATTTTCCCCAATGGGATTTTCCCATGTATTTTGCCAGGAAACGTACATAAGGCCAGCTCAAAAGGCGTGACCCCTCCTACCCATACCAAAAGGCACCGAATCCAATGACGATGTCTGTTTTGCTCTGTGAATTCATGGATAGCTAACCTTAACCCTAAGTGGAATTTTCCCCAATGGGATTTTCCCATGTATTTTGCCAGGAAACGTACATAAGGCCGGCTCAAAAGGCTTGACCCCTCCTACCCATACCAAAAGACACCGAATCCAATGACGATGTCTGTTTTGCTCTGTGAATTTATGGATAGCTAACCCTAACCCTAAGTGGAATTTTCCCCAATGGGATTTTCCCATGTATTTTGCCAGGAAACGTACATAAGGCCAGCTCAAAAGGCGTGACCCCTCCTACCCATACCAAAAGGCTCCGAATCCAATGACGATGTCTGTTTTGCTCTGTGAATTCATGGATAGCTAACCCTAACCCTAAGTGGAATTTTCCCCAAAGGGATTTTCCCATGTATTTTGCCAGGAAACGTACATAAGGCCGGCTCAAAAGGCGTGACCCCTCCTAACCATACCAACAGGCTCCGAATCCAATGGCGATGTCCGTTTTGCTCTGCGAATTAATGGATAGCTAACTCAAACCCTAAGTGGAATTTTCCCCAATGGGATTTTCCCATGTATTTTGCCAGGAAACGTACATAACGCCGGCTCAAAAGGCGTGACCCCTCCTAACCATACCAAAAGGCACCGAATCCAATGACGATGTCCGTTTTGCTCTGTGAATTCATGGATAGCTAACCCTACCCTAAGTGGAATTTTCCCCAATGGGATTTTCCCATGTATTTTGCCAGAAAATGTACATAAGGCCGCCTCAAAAGGCATGCCCCCTCCTAACCATACCAACAGGCTCCGAATCCAATGACGATGTCTGTTTTGCTCTGTGAATTCATGGATAGCTATCCCTAACCATAAGTGGAATTTTCCGCAATCGGATTTTCCCATGTATTTTGCCAGGAAACGTACCTAAGGCCGGCTCAAAAGGCGTGACCCCTCCTAACCATACCAACAGGCTCCGAATCCAATGACGATGTCCGTTTTGCTCTGTGAATTCATGGATAGCTAACCCTAAGATTAAGTGAAATTTTCCCCAATGGGATTTTCCCATGTATTTTGCCAGGAAACATACATAAGTCCAGCTCAAAAGGCGTGACCCCTCCTAACCATACCAACAGGCTCCGAATCCAATGGCGATGTCCGTTTTGCTCTGCGAATTCATGGATAGCTAACCCTAACCCTAAGTGGAATTTTCCCCAAAGGGATTTTCCCATGTATTTTGCCAGGAAACGTATATAAGGCCGGCTCAAAAGGCATCACCCCTCCTATCCATACCAAAAGGCACCGAATCCAATGACGATGTCCGTTTTGCTCTGTGAATTCATGGATAGCTAACCTTAACCCTAAGTGGAATTTTCCCCAATGGGATTTTCCCATGTATTTTGCCAGGAAACGTACATAAGGCCGCCTCAAAAGGCTTGACCCCTCCTACCCATACCAAAAGAAACCGAATCCAATGACGATGTCTGTTTTGCTCTGTGAATTCATGGATAGCTAACCCTAACCCTAAGTGGAATTTTCCCCAATGGGATTTTCCCATGTATTTTGCCAGGAAACGTACATAAGGCCAGCTCAAAAGGCGTAACCCCTCCTACCCATACCAAAAGGCTCCGAATCCAATGACGATGTACGTTTTGCTCTGGAAATTCATGGTTAGCTAACCCTAACCCTAAGTGAAATTTTTCCGCTTGGGATTTTCCCATGTATTTTGCCAGGAAATGTACATAAGGCCAGCTCAAAAGGCGTGACCCCTCCTAACCATACCGACAGGCACCGAATCCAATGACAATATCCGTTTTGCTCTGTGAATTCATGGATAGCTAACCCTAACCCTAAGTGAAATTTTCCCCAATGGGATTTTCCCATGTATTTTGCCAGGAAATGTACATAAGGCAGCTCAAAAGGCGTGACTCCTCCTATCCATACCAATGGGCTCCGAATCCAATGACGATGTCCGTTTTGCTCTGTAAATTCATGGATAGCTAACCCTAACCCTAAGTGGAATTTTCCCCAATGGGATTTTCCCATGTATTTTGTCAGGAAACGTACATAAGTCCGGCTCAAAAGGCGGGACCCCTCCTAACCATACCGACAGGCTCGGAATGCAATGGCAATATCCGTTTTGCTGTGTGAATTCATGGATAGCTAACCCTAACCCTAAGTGAAATTTTTCCGCTTGGGATTTTCCCATGTATTTTGCCAGGAAATGTACATAAGTCCGGCTCAAAAGGTGTGCCTCCTCCTAACCATACCAATGGGCTACGAATCCAATGACGATGTCCGTTTTGCTCTGTGAATTCATGGATAGCTAACCCTAACCCTAAGCGGAATTTTTCCAATTGGGATTTTCCCATGTATTTTGCCAGGAAACGTACATAAGGCCGGCTCAAAAGGCGTGACTCCTCCTAACCATACCAACGGGCTCCGAATCCAATGACGATGTCCGTTTTGCTCTGCAAATTCATGGTTAGCTAACCCTAACCCTAAGTGAAATTTTTCCGCTTGGGATTTTCCCATGTATTTTGCCAGGAAATGTACATAAGGCCAGCTCAAAAGGCGTGACCCCTCCTAACCATACCGACAGGCACCGAATCCAATGACAATATCCGTTTTGCTCTGTGAATTCATGGATAGCTAACCCTAACCCTAAGTGAAATTTTCCCCAATGGGATTTTCCCATGTATTTTGCCAGGAAATGTACATAAGGCAGCTCAAAAGGCGTGACTCCTCCTATCCATACCAATGGGCTCCGAATCCAATGACGATGTCCGTTTTGCTCTGTAAATTCATGGATAGCTAACCCTAACCCTAAGTGGAATTTTCCCCAATGGGATTTTCCCATGTATTTTGTCAGGAAACGTACATAAGTCCGGCTCAAAAGGCGGGACCCCTCCTAACCATACCGACAGGCTCGGAATGTAATGGCAATATCCGTTTTGCTGTGTGAATTCATGGATAGCTAACCCTAACCCTAAGTGAAATTTTTCCGCTTGGGATTTTCCCATGTATTTTGCCAGGAAATGTACATAAGGCCAGCTCAAAAGGCGTGACCCCTCCTAACCATACCGACAGGCTCGGAATCCAATGGCAATATCCGTTTTGCTCTGCGAATTCATGGATAGCTAACCCTAACCCTAAGTGGAATTTTTCCGATTGGGATTTTCACATGTATTTTGCCAGGAAATGTACATAAGGCAGGCTCAAAAGGCGTGACCCCTCCTAACCATACCAACAGGCTCCGAATCCAATGACGATGTCCGTTTTGCTCTGCAAATTCATGGTTAGCTAACCCTAACCCTAAGTGAAATTTTTCCGCTTGGGATTTTCCCATGTATTTTGCCAGGAAATGTACATAAGGCCAGCTCAAAAGGCGTGACCCCTCCTAACCATACCGACAGGCACCGAATCCAATGACAATATCCGTTTTGCTCTGTGAATTCATGGATAGCTAACCCTAACCCTAAGTGAAATTTTCCCCAATGGGATTTTCCCATGTATTTTGCCAGGAAATGTACATAAGGCAGCTCAAAAGGCGTGACTCCTCCTATCCATACCAATGGGCTCCGAATCCAATGACGATGTCCATTTTGCTCTGTAAATTCATGGATAGCTAACCCTAACCCTAAGTGGAATTTTCCCCAATGGGATTTTCCCATGTATTTTGTCAGGAAACGTACATAAGTCCGGCTCAAAAGGCGGGACCCCTCCTAACCATACCGACAGGCTCGGAATGCAATGGCAATATCCGTTTTGCTGTGTGAATTCATGGATAGCTAACCCTAACCCTAAGTGAAATTTTTCCGCTTGGGATTTTCCCATGTATTTTGCCAGGAAATGTACATAAGGCCAGCTCAAAAGGCGTGACCCCTCCTAACCATACCGACAGGCTCGGAATCCAATGGCAATATCCGTTTTGCTCTGCGAATTCATGGATAGCTAACCCTAACCCTAAGTGGAATCTTTCCGATTGGGATTTTCACATGTATTTTGCCAGGAAATGTACATAAGGCCGGCTCAAAAGGCGTGACCCCTCCTAACCATACCAACAGGCTCCGAATCCAATGACGATGTCCGTTTTGTTCTGTGAATTCATGGATAGCTAACTCTAACCCTAAGTGGAATTTTCCCCAATGGGATTTTCCCATGTATTTTGCCAGGAAACTTACATAAGGCCGGCTCAAAAGCTGTGACTCCTCCTAACCATACCAACGGGCTCCGAATCCAATGACGATGTCCGTTTTGCTCTGCAAATTCATGGATAGCTAACCCTAACCCTAAGTGGAATTTTCCCCAATGGGATTTTCCAATGTATTTTGTCAGGAAATGTACATAACGCCGGCACAAAAGGCGTACCTCCTCCTAAACATTCCCACAGGCTCCGAATCCAATGACGATGTCCGTTTTGCTCTGTGAATTCATGGATAGCTAACCCTAACCCTAAGTGAAATTTTCCCAAATGGGATTTTCCCATGTATTTTGCCAGGAAATGTACATAAGGCCAGCTCAAAAGGCGTGACCCCTCCTAACCATACCGACAGGCTCGGAATCCAATGGCAATATCCGTTTTGCTCTGCGAATTCATGGATAGCTAACCCTAACCCTAAGTGGAATCTTTCCGATTGGGATTTTCACATGTATTTTGCCAGGAAATGTACATAAGGCCGGCTCAAAAGGCGTGACCCCTCCTAACCATACCAACAGGCTCCGAATCCAATGACGATGTCCGTTTTGTTCTGTGAATTCATGGATAGCTAACTCTAACCCTAAGTGGAATTTTCCCCAATGGGATTTTCCCATGTATTTTGCCAGGAAACTTACATAAGGCCGGCTCAAAAGCTGTGACTCCTCCTAACCATACCAACGGGCTCCGAATCCAATGACGATGTCCGTTTTGCTCTGCAAATTCATGGATAGCTAACCCTAACCCTAAGTGGAATTTTCCCCAATGGGATTTTCCCATGTATTTTGTCAGGAAATGTACATAACGCCGGCACAAAAGGCGTACCTCCTCCTAAACATTCCCACAGGCTCCGAATCCAATGACGATGTCCGTTTTGCTCTGTGAATTCATGGATAGCTAACCCTAACCCTAAGTGAAATTTTCCCAAATGGGATTTTCCCATGTATTTTGCCAGGAAATGTACATAAGGCCGGCTCAAAAGGCTTGGCCCCTCCTAACCATACCGACAGGCTCGGAATCCAATGGCAATATCCGTTTTGCTCTGCGAATTCATGAATAGCTAACCCTAACCCTAAGTGGAATTTTTCCGATTGGGATTTTCCCATGTATTTTGCCAGGAAATGTACATAAGGCCGGCTCAAAAGGCGTGACCCCTCCTAACCATACCAACAGGCTCCGAATCCAATGACGATGTCCGTTTTGCTCTGAAAATTCATGGATAGCTAACCCTAACCCTAAGTGGAATTTTTCCGATTGGGATTTGACCATGTATTTTGCCAGGAAATGTACATAAGGCCGGCTAAAAAGGCGTGACCCCTCCTAACCATACCGACAGGCTCCGAATCCAATGGCAATATCCGTTTTGCTCTGTGAATTCATGGATAGCTAATCCTAATCCTAAATGGAATTTTTCCGATTGGGATTTTCCCATGTCTTTTGCCAGGAAATGTACATAAGGCCAGCTCAAAAGGAGTGACCCCTCCTAACCATACCAATGGGCTCCGAATCCAATGACGATGTCCTTTTTGCTCTGTAAATTCATGGATAGCTAACCCTAACCCTAAGTGGAATTTTCCCCAATGGGATTTTCCCATGTATTTTGTCAGGAAATGTACATAAGGCCGGCTCAAAGGGCGTGACCACGCCTAACCATACCGACAGGCTCCGAATCCAATGGCAATATCCGTTTTGCTCTGTGAATTCATGGCTAGCTAATCCTAACCCTAAGTGGAATTTTTCCGATTGGGATTTTCCCATGTATTTTGCCAGGAAATGTACATAAGGCCAGCTCAAAAGGCGTGACACCTCCTAACTATACCGACAGGCTCGGAATCCAATGGCAATATCCATTTTGCTCTGCGAATTCATGGATAGCTAACGATAACCCTAAGTGGAATTTTCCCCAATGGGATTTTCCCATGTATTTTGCCTGGAAACGTACATAAGGCCAGCTCAAAAGGAGTGACCCCTCCTAACCATACCAATGGGCTACGAATCCAATGACGATGTCCGTTTTGCTCTGTGAATTCATGGATAGCTAACCCTAACCCTAAGCGGAATTTTTCCGATTGGGATTTTCCCGTGTATTTTGCCAGGAAATGTACATAAGGCCAGCTCAAAAGGCGTGACTCCTCCTAACCATTCCAACGGGCTCAGAATCCAATGACGATGTCCGTTTTGCTCTGCAAATTCATGGTTAGCTAACCCTAACCCTAAGTGAAATTTTTCCGCTTGGGATTTTCCCATGTATTTTGCCAGGAAATGTACATAAGGCCAGCTCAAAAGGCGTGACCCCTCCTAACCATACCGACAGGCACCGAATCCAATGACTATGTCCGTTTTGTTCTGTGAATTCATGGATAGCTAACTCTAACCCTAAGTGGAATTTTCCCCAATGGGATTTTCCCATGTATTTTGCCAGGAAACTTACATAAGGCCGGCTCAAAAGCTGTGACTCCTCCTAACCATACCAACGGGCTCTGAATCCAATGACGATGTCCGTTTTGCTCTGCAAATTCATGGATAGCTAACCCTAACCCTAAGTGGAATTTTCCCCAATGGGATTTTCCCATGTATTTTGTCAGGAAATGTACATAACGCAGGCACAAAAGGCATACCTCCTCCTAAACATTCCCACAGGCTCCGAATCCAATGACGATGTCCGTTTTGCTCTGTGAATTCATGGATAGCTAACCCTAACCCTAAGTGAAATTTTCCCAAATGGGATTTTCCCATGTATTTTGCCAGGAAATGTACATAAGGCCGGCTCAAAAGGCTTGGCCCCTCCTAACCATACCGACAGGCTCGGAATCCAATGGCAATATCCGTTTTGCTCTGCGAATTCATGAATAGCTAACCCTAACCCTAAGTGGAATTTTTCCGATTGGGATTTTCCCATGTATTTTGCCAGGAAATGTACATAAGGCCGGCTCAAAAGGCGTGATCCCTCCTAACCATACCGACAGGCTCCGAATCCAATGACGATGTCCGTTTTGCTCTGTGAATTCATGGATAGCTAACCCTAACCCTAAGTGGAATTTTTCCGATTGGGATTTTCCCATGTATTTTGCCAGGAAATGTACATAAGGCCAGCTCAAAAGGCGTAGCCCCACCTAACCATAGCGACCGGCTCGGAATCCAATGGCAATATCCGTTTTGCTCTGCGAATTCATGGATAGCTAACCCTAACCCTAAGTGGAATTTTTCCGATTGGGATTTTCCCATGTATTTTGCCAGGAAAGGTACATAAGGCCGGCTCAAAAGGCGTGTCCCCTCCTAACCATTCCAACGGGCTCCGAATCCAATGACGATGTCGTTTTGCTTTGCAAATTCATGGATAGCTAACTGTAACCCTAAGTGGAATTTTCCCCAATGGGATTTTCCCATGTATTTTGCCAGGAAAGATACATACGGCCAGCACAAAAGGCGTCCCTCCTCCTAAACATTCCCACAGGCTCCGAATCCAATGACGATGTCCGTTTTGCTCTGTGAATTCATGGATAGCTAACCCTAACCCTAAGTGAAATTCTCCCCAATGGGATTTTCCCATGTATTTTGCCAGGAAACGTACATAAGTCCGGCTCAAAAGGCGGGACCCCTCCTAACCATACCGACAGGATCCGAATCCAATTGCAATATCCGTTTTGCTCTGTGAATTCATGGCTAGCTAATCCTAACCCTAAGTGGAATTTTTCCGATTGGGATTTTCCCATGTATTTTGACAGGAAATGTACATAAGGCCAGCTCAAAAGGCGTGACCCCTCCTAACTATACCGACAGGCTCGGAATCCAATGGCAATATCCATTTTGCTCTGCGAATTCATGGATAGCTAACGATCACCCTAAGTGGAATTTTCCCCAATGGGATGTTCCCATGTATATTGCCTGGAAACGTACATAAGGCCAGCTCAAAAGGCGTGACCCCTCCTAAGGATACCAACAGGCACGGAATCCAATGACAATGTCTGTTTTGCTCTGTGAATTCATGGATAGCTAACCCTAACCCTAAGTGAAATTTTCCCCAATGGGATTTTCCCATGTATTTTGCCAGGAAACGTACATAAGTCCGGCTCAAAAGGCGTGCCTCCTCCTAACCATACCAATGGGCTACGAATCCAATGACGATGTCCGTTTTGCTCTGTGAATTCATGGATAGCTAACCCTAACCCTAAGCGGAATTTTTCCAATTGGGATTTTCCCATGTATTTTGCCAGGAAATGTACATAAGGCCGGCTCAAAAGGCGTGACTCCTCCTAACCATACCAACGGGCTCCGAATCCAATGACAATGTCTGTTTTGCTCTGTGAATTCATGGATAGCTAACCCTAACCCTAAGTGAAATTTTCCCCAATGGGATTTTCCCATGTATTTTGCCAGGAAACGTACATAAGTCCGGCTCAAAAGGCGTGCCTCCTCCTAACCATACCAATGGGCTACGAATCCAATGACGATGTCCATTTTGCTCTGTGAATTCATGGATAGCTAACCCTAACCCTAAGCGGAATTTTTCCAATTGGGATTTTCCCATGTATTTTGCCAGGAAATGTACATAAGGCCGGCTCAAAAGGCGTGACTCCTCCTAACCATACCAACGGGCTCCGAATCCAATGACGATGTCCGTTTTGCTCTGCAAATTCATGGATAGCTAACCCTAACCCTAAGTGAAATTCTCCCCAATGGGATTTTCCCATGTATTTTGCCAGAAAACGTACATTAGTCCGGCTCAAAAGGCGGGACCCCTCCTAACCATACCGACAGGATCCGAATCCAATTGCAATATCCGTTTTGCTCTGTGAATTCATGGCTAGCTAATCCTAACCCTAAGTGGAATTTTTCCGATTGGGATTTTCCCATGTATTTTGCCAGGAAATGTACATAAGGCCAGCTCAAAAGGCGTGACCCCTCCTAACTATACTGACAGGCTCGGAATCCAATGGCAATATCCATTTTGCTCTGCGAATTCATGGATAGCTAACGATAACCCTAAGTGGAATTTTCCCCAATGGGATTTTCCCATGTATTTTGCCTGGAAACGTACATAAGGCCAGCTCAAAAGGCGTGACCCCTCCTAACGATACCAACAGGCACGGAATCCAATGACAATGTCTGTTTTGCTCTGTGAATTCATGGATAGCTAACCCTAACCCTAAGTGAAATTTTCCCCAATGGGATTTTCCCATGTATTTTGCCAGGAAACGTACATAAGTCCGGCTCAAAAGGCGTGCCTCCTCCTAACCATACCAATGGGCTACGAATCCAATGACGATGTCCGTTTTGCTCTGTGAATTCATGGATAGCTATCCCTAACCCTAAGCGGAATTTTTCCGATTGGGATTTTCCCGTGTATTTTGCCAGGAAATGTACATAAGGCCAGCTCAAAAGGCGTGACTCCTCCTAACCATTCCAACGGGCTCAGAATCCAATGACGATGTCCGTTTTGCTCTGCAAATTCATGGTTAGCTAACCCTAACCCTAAGTGAAATTTTTCCGCTTGGGATTTTCCCATGTATTTTGCCAGGAAACGTACATAAGTCCGGCTCAAAAGGCGTGCCTCCTCCTAACCATACCAATGGGCTACGAATCCAATGACGATGTCCGTTTTGCTCTGTGAATTCATGGATAGCTAACCCTAACCCTAAGTGGAATTTTTCCGATTGGGATTTTCCCATGTATTTTGCCAGGAAACGTACATAAGGCCGGCTAAAAAGGCGTGACTCCTCCTAACCATACCAAAGGGCTCCAAATCCAATGACGATGTCCGTTTTGCTCTGCAAATTCATGGATAGCTAACCCTAACCCTAAGTGAAATTTTCCCCAATCGGATTTTCCCATGTATTTTGCCAGGAAAGGTACATAAGGCTGGCTCAAAAGGGGTGACCGCTTCTAACCATACCGACAGGCTCCGAATCCAATGCAATATCCGTTTTGCTATATGAATTCATGGATAGCTAATCCTAACCCTAAATGGAATTTGTCCGCTTGGGATTTTCCCATGTATTTTGCCAGGAAATGTACATAAGGCCAGCTCAAAAGGCGTGACCCCTCCTAACCATACCGACAGACTCCGAATCCAATGGCAATATCCGTTTTGCTCTGTGAATTCATGGATAGCTAACGATAACCTTAAGTGGAATTTTCCCCAATGGGATTTTCCCATGTATTTTGCCTGGAAACGTACATAAGGCCGGCTCAAAAGGCGTGACCCCTCCTAACCTTACCAACAGGAATGGAATCCAATGACGATGCCCATTTTGCTCTGTGAATTCATGGATAGCTAACCCTAACCCTAAGTGGAATTTTCCCCAAAGGGATTTTCCCATGTATTTTGCCAGGAAATGTAAATAAGGCCGGCTCAAAAGTTGTGACCCCTCCTAACCATACCAACAGGCTCCGAATCCAATGACGATGTCCGTTTTGCTCTGTGAATTCATGGATAGCTAACTCTAACCCTAAGTGGAATTTTCCCCAAAGGGATTTTCCCATGTATTTTGCCAGGAAACGTACATAAGGCCGGCTCAAAAGGCGTGACCCCTCCTAACCATAGCAACAGGCTCCGAATCCCATGGCGATGTCCGTTTTGCTCTGCGAATTAATGGATAGCTAACTCAAACCCTGAGTGGAATTTTCCTCAATGGGATTTTCCCATGTCTTTTGCCAGGAAACGTACATAAGGCCGGCTCAAAAGGCGTGACCCCTCCTATTCATACCAAAAGGCACCGAATCCAATGGCGATGTCTGTTTTGCTCTGTGAATTCATGGATAGCTAACCCTAACCCTAAGTGGAATTTTCCCCAATGGGATTTTCCCATGTATTTTGCCAGGAAACGTACATAAGGCCAGCTCAAAAGGCGTGACCCCTCCTACCCATACCAAAAGGCTCCGAATCCAATGACGATGTCCGTTTTGCTCTGTGAATTCATGGATAGCTAACCCTAACCCTAAGTGGAATTTTCCCCAAAGGGATTTTCCCATGTATTTTGCCAGGAAACGTACATAAGGCCGGCTCAAAAGGCGTGACCCCTCCTAACCATACCAACAGGCTCCGAATCCAATGGCGATGTCCGTTTTGCTCTGCGAATTAATGGATAGCTAACTCAAACCCTAAGTGGAATTTTCCCCAATGGGATTTTCCCATGTATTTTGCCAGGAAACGTACATAACGCCTGCTCAAAAGGCGTGACCCCTCCTATCCATACCGAAAGGCACCGAATCCAATGACGATGTCCGTTTTGCTCTGTGAATTCATGGATAGCTAACCTTAACCCTAAGTGGAATTTTCCCCAATAGAATTTTCCCATGTATTTTGCCAGGAAACGTACATAAGGCCGGCTCAAAAGGCTTGACCCCTCCTACCCATACCAAAAGGCACCGAATCCAATGACGATGTCTGTTTTGCTCTGTGAATTCATGGATAGCTAACCCTAACCGTAAGTGGAATTTTCCCCAATAGGATTTTCCCATGTATTTTGCCAGGAAACGTACATAAGGCCAGCTCAAAAGGCGTGACCGCTCCTACCCATACCAAAAGGCTCCGAATCCAATGACGATGTCCGTTTTGCTCTGTGAATTCATGGATAGCTAACCCTAACCCTAAGTGGAATTTTCCCCAAAGGGATTTTCCCATGTATTTTGCCAGGAAACGTACATAAGGCCGGCTCAAAAGGCGTGACCCCTCCTAACCATACCAACAGGCTCCGAATCCAATGGCGATGTCCGTTTTGCTCTGCGAATTAATGGATAGCTATCTCAAACCCTAAGTGGAATTTTCCCCAATGGGATTTTCCGATGTATGTTGCCAGGAAAGGTACATACGGCCGGCACAAAAGGCGTACCTCCTCCTAAACATTCCCACAGGCTCCGAATCCAATGACAATGTCCGTTTTGCTCTGTGAATTCATGGATAGCTAACCCTAACCCTAAGTGAAATTCTCCCCAATGGGATTTTCCCATGTATTTTGCCAGGAAACGTACATAAGGCCGGCTCAAAAGGCGTGACCCCTCCTATCCATACCAAAAGGCACCGAATCCTATGACGATGTCCGTTTTGCTCTGTGAATTCATGGATAGCTAACCTTAACCCTAAGTGGAATTTTCCCCAATGGGATTTTCCCATGTATTTTGCCAGGAAACGTACATAAGGTAAGCTCAAAAGGCGTGATCCCTCGTAACCACACCAACAGGAACGGAATCCAATGACGATGTCTGTTTTGCTCTGTGAATTCATGGATAGCTAACCCTAACCCTAAGTGGAATTTTCCCCAAAGGGATTTTCCCATGTATTTTGCCAGGAAACGTACATAAGGCCGGCTCAAAAGGCGTGACCCCTCCTAACCATACCAACAGGCTCCGAATCCAATGGCGATGTCCGTTTTGCTCTGCGAATTAATGGATAGCTAACTCAAACCCTAAGTGGAATTTTCCCCAATGGGATTTTCCCATGTATTTTGCCAGGAAACGTACATAACGCCGGCTCAAAAGGCGTGACCCCTCCTAACCATACCAAAAGGCACCGAATCCAATGACGATGTCCGTTTTGCTCTGTGAATTCATGGATAGCTAACCCTACCCTAAGTGGAATTTTCCCCAATGGGATTTTCCCATGTATTTTGCCAGGAAATGTACATAAGGCCGCCTCAAAAGGCATGCCCCCTCCTAACCATACCAACAGGCTCCGAATCCAATGACGATGTCTGTTTTGCTCTGTGAATTCATGGATAGCTATCCCTAACCATAAGTGGAATTTTCCGCAATCGGATTTTCCCATGTATTTTGCCAGGAAACGTACCTAAGGCCGGCTCAAAAGGCGTGACCCCTCCTAACCATACCAACAGGCTCCGAATCCAATGACGATGTCCGTTTTGCTCTGTGAATTCATGGATAGCTAACCCTAACATTAAGTGAAATTTTCCCCAATGGGATTTTCCCATGTATTTTGCCAGGAAACGTACATAAGTCCTGCTCAAAAGGCGTGACCCCTCCTAACCATACCAACAGGCTCCGAATCCAATGGCGATGTCCGTTTTGCTCTGCGAATTCATGGATAGCTAACCCTAACCCTAAGTGGAATTTTCCCCAAAGGGATTTTCCCATGTATTTTGCCAGGAAACGTATATAAGGCCGGCTCAAAAGGCATCACCCCTCCTATCCATACCAAAAGGCACCGAATCCAATGACGATGTCCGTTTTGCTCTGTGAATTCATGGATAGCTAACCTTAACCCTAAGTGGAATTTTCCCCAATGGGATTTTCCCATGTATTTTGCCAGGAAACGTACATAAGGCCGCCTCAAAAGGCTTGACCCCTCCTACCCATACCAAAAGAAACCGAATCCAATGACGATGTCTGTTTTGCTCTGTGAATTCATGGATAGCTAACCCTAACCCTAAGTGGAATTTTCCCCAATGGGATTTTCCCATGTATTTTGCCAGGAAACGTACATAAGGCCAGCTCAAAAGGCGTAACCCCTCCTACCCATACCAAAAGGCTCCGAATCCAATGACGATGTACGTTTTGCTCTGTGAATTCATGGATAGCTAACCCTAACCCTAAGTGGAATTTTCCCCAAAGGGATTTTCCCACGTATTTTGCCAGGAAACGTACATAAGGCCGGCTGAAAAGGTGTGACCCCTCCTAAACAATACCAACAGGCTCCGAATCCAATGACGATGTCCATTTTGCTCTGTGAATTCATGGACAGCTATCCCTAACCCTAAGTGGAATTTACCCCAATGGGATTTTCCCATGTATTTTGCCAGGAAATGTACATAAAGCCAGCTCAAAAGGCGTGACCCCTCCTAACCATACCAACAGGCTCCGAGTCCAATGACGATGTCCGTTTTGCTCTGTGAATTCATGGATAGCTAACCCTAACCCTAAGTGGAATTTTCCCCAATGGGATTTTCCCATGTATTTTGCCAGGAAACGTACCTAAGGCCGGCTCAAAAGGCGTGACCCCTCCTAACCATACCAACAGGCTCCGAATCCAATGACGATGTCCGTTTTGCTCTGTGAATTCATGGATAGCTAACCCTAACCCTAAGTGGAATTTTTCACAATGGGATTTTCCCATGTATTTTGCCAGGAAACGTACATAAGGCCAGCACAAAAGGCGTGACCCCTCCTAACCATACCAACGGGCTCCGAATCCAATAGCCATGTCCGTTTTGCTCTGCGAATTCATGGATAGCTAACCCTAACCCTACGTGGAATTTTCCCCAGTGGGATTTTCCCATGTCTTTTGCCAGGAAATGTACATAAGGCCGGCTCAAAATGCGTGACCCCTCCTAAACATACCAACAGGCACGGAATCCAATGACGATGCCCGTTTTGCTCTTTGAATTCATGGATAGCTAACCCTAACCCTAAGTGGAATTTTTCCCAAAGGGATTTTCCCATGTATTTTGCCAGGAAACGTACATAAGGCCGGCTCAAAAGGCGTGACCCCTCCTATCCATACCAAAAGGCACCGAATCCAATGACGATGTTCGTTTTGCTCTGTGAATTCATGGATAGCTAACCCTAACCCTAAGTGAAATTTTCCCCAATGGGATTTTCCCATGTATTTTGCCAGGAAACGTACATAAGGCCGGCTCAAAAGGCTTGACCCCTCCTACCCATACCAAAAGGCACCGAATCCAATGACGATGTCTGTTTTGCTCTGTGAATTCATGGATAGCTAACCCTAACCCTAAGTGGAATTTTCCCCAATGGGATTTTCCCATGTATTTTGCCAGGAAACGTACATAAGGCCAGCTCAAAAGGCGTGACCCCTCCTACCCATACCAAAAGGCACCGAATCCAATGACGATGTCTGTTTTGCTCTGTGAATTCATGGATAGCTAACCTTAACCCTAAGTGGAATTTTCCCCAATGGGATTTTCCCATGTATTTTGCCAGGAAACGTACATAAGGCCGGCTCAAAAGGCTTGACCCCTCCTACCCATACCAAAAGGCACCGAATCCAATGACGATGTCTGTTTTGCTCTGTGAATTTATGGATAGCTAACCCTAACCCTAAGTGGAATTTTCCCCAATGGGATTTTCCCATGTATTTTGCCAGGAAACGTACATAAGGCCAGCTCAAAAGGCGTGACCCCTCCTACCCATACCAAAAGGCTCCGAATCCAATGACGATGTCTGTTTTGCTCTGTGAATTCATGGATAGCTAACCCTAACCCTAAGTGGAATTTTCCCCAAAGGGATTTTCCCATGTATTTTGCCAGGAAACGTACATAAGGCCGGCTCAAAAGGCGTGACCCCTCCTAACCATACCAACAGGCTCCGAATCCAATGGCGATGTCCGTTTTGCTCTGCGAATTAATGGATAGCTAACTCAAACCCTAAGTGGAATTTTCCCCAATGGGATTTTCCCATGTATTATGCCAGGAAACGTACATAACGCCGGCTCAAAAGGCGTGACCCCTCCTAACCATACCAAAAGGCACCGAATCCAATGACGATGTCCGTTTTGCTCTGTGAATTCATGGATAGCTAACCCTACCCTAAGTGGAATTTTCCCCAATGGGATTTTCCCATGTATTTTGCCAGAAAATGTACATAAGGCCGCCTCAAAAGGCATGCCCCCTCCTAACCATACCAACAGGCTCCGAATCCAATGACGATGTCTGTTTTGCTCTGTGAATTCATGGATAGCTATCCCTAACCATAAGTGGAATTTTCCGCAATCGGATTTTCCCATGTATTTTGCCAGGAAACGTACCTAAGGCCGGCTCAAAAGGCGTGACCCCTCCTAACCATACCAACAGGCTCCGAATCCAATGACGATGTCCGTTTTGCTCTGTGAATTCATGGATAGCTAACCCTAAGATTAAGTGAAATTTTCCCCAATGGGATTTTCCCATGTATTTTGCCAGGAAACATACATAAGTCCAGCTCAAAAGGCGTGACCCCTCCTAACCATACCAACAGGCTCCGAATCCAATGGCGATGTCCGTTTTGCTCTGCGAATTCATGGATAGCTAACCCTAACCCTAAGTGGAATTTTCCCCAAAGGGATTTTCCCATGTATTTTGCCAGGAAACGTATATAAGGCCGGCTCAAAAGGCATCACCCCTCCTATCCATACCAAAAGGCACCGAATCCAATGACGATGTCCGTTTTGCTCTGTGAATTCATGGATAGCTAACCTTAACCCTAAGTGGAATTTTCCCCAATGGGATTTTCCCATGTATTTTGCCAGGAAACGTACATAAGGCCGCCTCAAAAGGCTTGACCCCTCCTACCCATACCAAAAGAAACCGAATCCAATGACGATGTCTGTTTTGCTCTGTGAATTCATGGATAGCTAACCCTAACCCTAAGTGGAATTTTCCCCAATGGGATTTTCCCATGTATTTTGCCAGGAAACGTACATAAGGCCAGCTCAAAAGGCGTAACCCCTCCTACCCATACCAAAAGGCTCCGAATCCAATGACGATGTACGTTTTGCTCTGTGAATTCATGGATAGCTAACCCTAACCCTAAGTGGAATTTTTCCCAAAGGGATTTTCCCATGTATTTTGCCAGGAAACGTACATAAGGCCGGCTCAAAAGGCGTGACCCCTCCTATCCATACCAAAAGGCACCGAATCCAATGACGATGTTCGTTTTGCTCTGTGAATTCATGGATAGCTAACCCTAACCCTAAGTGAAATTTTCCCCAATGGGATTTTCCCATGTATTTTGCCAGGAAACGTACATAAGGCCGGCTCAAAAGGCTTGACCCCTCCTACCCATACCAAAAGGCACCGAATCCAATGACGATGTCTGTTTTGCTCTGTGAATTCATGGATAGCTAACCTTAACCCTAAGTGGAATTTTCCCCAATGGGATTTTCCCATGTATTTTGCCAGGAAACGTACATAAGGCCGGCTCAAAAGGCGTGACCCCTCCTACCCATACCAAAAGGCTCCGAATCCAATGACGATGTCCGTTTTGCTCTGTGAATTCATGGATAGCTAACCCTAACCCTAAGTGGAATTTTCCCCAAAGGGTTTTTCCCATGTATTTTGCCAGGAAACGTACATAAGGCCGGCTCAAAAGGCGTGACCCGTCCTAACCATACCAACAGGCTCCGAATCCAAGGGCGATGTCCGTTTTGCTCTGCGAATTAATGGATAGCTAACTCAAACCCTAAGTGGAATTTTCCCCAATGGGATTTTCCCATGTATTTTGCCAGGAAACGTACATAAGGCCGGCTCAAAAGGCATGCCCCCTCCTAACCATACCAACAGGCTCCGAATCCAAGGGCGATGTCCGTTTTGCTCTGCGAATTAATGGATAGCTAACTCAAACCCTAAGTGGAATTTTCCCCAATGGGATTTTCCCATGTATTTTGCCAGGAAACGTACATAACGCCGGCTCAAAAGGCGTGACCCCTCCTAACCATACCAAAAGGCACCGAATCCAATGACGATGTCCGTTTTGCTCTGTGAATTCATGGATAGCTAACCCTACCCTAAGTGGAATTTTCCCCAATGGGATTTTCCCATGTATTTTGCCAGAAAATGTACATAAGGCCGGCTCAAAAGGCATGCCCCCTCCTAACCGTACCAACAGGCTCCGAATCCAATGACGATGTCTGTTTTACTCTGTGAATTCATGGATAGCTATCCCTAACCATAAGTGGAATTTTCCGCAATCGGATTTTCCCATGTATTTTGCCAGGAAACGTACCTAAGGCCGGCTCAAAAGGCATGCCCCCTCCTAACCATACCAACAGGCTCCGAATCCAATGACGATGTCCGTTTTGCTCTGTGAATTCATGGATAGCTAACCCTAACCCTAAGTGAAATTTTCCCCAAAGGGATTTTCCCATGTATTTTGCCAGGAAACGTACATAAGGCCAGCTCAAAAGGCGTGACCCTTCCTAACCATACCAACAGGCTCCGAATCCAATGACGATGTCCATTTTGCTCTGTGAATTCATGGATAGCTAACCCTAACCCTAAGTGGAATTTTCCCCAAAGGGATTTTCCCATGTATTTTGCCAGGAAACGTACATAAAGCCGGCTCAAAAGGCGTGACCCCTCCTAACCTTACCAACAGGCTCCGAATCCAATGGCGATGTCCGTTTTGCTCTGCGAATTCATGGATAGCTAACCCTAACCTTAAGTGGAATTTTCCCCAAAGGGATTTTCCCATGTATTTTGCCAGGAAACGTACATAAGGCCGGCTCAAAAGGCGTGACCCCTCCTACCCATACCAACAGGCTCCGAATCCAATGGCGATGTCCGTTTTGCTCTGCGAATTAATGGATAGCTAACTCAAACCCTAAGTGGAATTTTCCCCAATGGGATTTTCCCATGCATTTTGCCAGGAAATGTACATAAGGCCGGCTCAAAAGGCATGCCCCCTCCTAACCATACCAACAGGCTCCGAATCCAATGGCGATGTCCGTTTTGCTCTGCGAATTCATGGATAGCTAACCCTAACCCTAAGTGGAATTTTCCCCAAAGGGATTTTCCCATGTATTTTGCCAGGAAACGTATATAAGGCCGGCTCAAAAGGCATCACCCCTCCTATCCATACCAAAAGGCACCGAATCCAATGACGATGTCCGTTTTGCTCTGTGAATTCATGGATAGCTAACCTTAACCCTAAGTGGAATTTTCCCCAATGGGATTTTCCCATGTATTTTGCCAGGAAACGTACATAAGGCCGCCTCAAAAGGCTTGACCCCTCCTACCCATACCAAAAGAAACCGAATCCAATGACGATGTCTGTTTTGCTCTGTGAATTCATGGATAGCTAACCCTAACCCTAAGTGGAATTTTCCCCAATGGGATTTTCCCATGTATTTTGCCAGGAAACGTACATAAGGCCAGCTCAAAAGGCGTAACCCCTCCTACCCATACCAAAAGGCTCCGAATCCAATGACGATGTACGTTTTGCTCTGTGAATTCATGGATAGCTAACCCTAACCCTAAGTGGAATTTTCCCCAAAGGGATTTTCCCACGTATTTTGCCAGGAAACGTACATAAGGCCGGCTGAAAAGGTGTGACCCCTCCTAAACAATACCAACAGGCTCCGAATCCAATGACGATGTCCATTTTGCTCTGTGAATTCATGGACAGCTATCCCTAACCCTAAGTGGAATTTACCCCAATGGGATTTTCCCATGTATTTTGCCAGGAAATGTACATAAGGCCAGCTCAAAAGGCGTGACCCCTCCTAACCATACCAACAGGCTCCGAGTCCAATGACGATGTCCGTTTTGCTCTGTGAATTCATGGATAGCTATCCCTAACCCTAAGTGGAATTTTCCCCAATGGGATTTTCCCATGTATTTTGCCAGGAAACGTACCTAAGGCCGGCTCAAAAGGCGTGACCCCTCCTAACCATACCAACAGGCTCCGAATCCAATGACGATGTCCGTTTTGCTCTGTGAATTCATGGATAGCTAACCCTAACCCTAAGTGGAATTTTTCACAATGGGATTTTCCCATGTATTTTGCCAGGAAACGTACATAAGGCCAGCACAAAAGGCGTGACCCCTCCTAACCATACCAACGGGCTCCGAATCCAATAGCCATGTCCGTTTTGCTCTGCGAATTCATGGATAGCTAACCCTAACCCTACGTGGAATTTTCCCCAGTGGGATTTTCCCATGTCTTTTGCCAGGAAATGTACATAAGGCCGGCTCAAAATGCGTGACCCCTCCTAAACATACCAACAGGCACGGAATCCAATGACGATGCCCGTTTTGCTCTTTGAATTCATGGATAGCTAACCCTAACCCTAAGTGGAATTTTTCCCAAAGGGATTTTCCCATGTATTTTGCCAGGAAACGTACATAAGGCCGGCTCAAAAGGCGTGACCCCTCCTATCCATACCAAAAGGCACCGAATCCAATGACGATGTTCGTTTTGCTCTGTGAATTCATGGATAGCTAACCATAACCCTAAGTGAAATTTTCCCCAATGGGATTTTCCCATGTATTTTGCCAGGAAACGTACATAAGGCCGGCTCAAAAGGCTTGACCCCTCCTACCCATACCAAAAGGCACCGAATCCAATGACGATGTCTGTTTTGCTCTGTGAATTCATGGATAGCTAACCCTAACCCTAAGTGGAATTTTCCCCAATGGGATTTTCCCATGTATTTTGCCAGGAAACGTACATAAGGCCAGCTCAAAAGGCGTGACCCCTCCTACCCATACCAAAAGGCACCGAATCCAATGACGATGTCTGTTTTGCTCTGTGAATTCATGGATAGCTAACCTTAACCCTAAGTGGAATTTTACCCAATGGGATTTTCCCATGTATTTTGCCAGGAAACGTACATAAGGCCGGCTCAAAAGGCTTGACCCCTCCTACCCATACCAAAAGGCACCGAATCCAATGACGATGTCTGTTTTGCTCTGTGAATTTATGGATAGCTAACCCTAACCCTAAGTGGAATTTTCCCCAATGGGATTTTCCCATGTATTTTGCCAGGAAACGTACATAAGGCCAGCTCAAAAGGCGTGACCCCTCCTACCCATACCAAAAGGCTCCGAATCCAATGACGATGTCCGTTTTGCTCTGTGAATTCATGGATAGCTAACCCTAACCCTAAGTGGAATTTTCCCCAAAGGGTTTTTCCCATGTATTTTGCCAGGAAACGTACATAAGGCCGGCTCAAAAGGCGTGACCCGTCCTAACCATACCAACAGGCTCCGAATCCAAGGGCGATGTCCGTTTTGCTCTGCGAATTAATGGATAGCTAACTCAAACCCTAAGTGGAATTTTCCCCAATGGGATTTTCCCATGTATTTTGCCAGGAAACGTACATAAGGCCGGCTCAAAAGGCATGCCCCCTCCTAACCATACCAACAGGCTCCGAATCCAAGGGCGATGTCCGTTTTGCTCTGCGAATTAATGGATAGCTAACTCAAACCCTAAGTGGAATTTTCCCCAATGGGATTTTCCCATGTATTTTGCCAGGAAACGTACATAACGCCGGCTCAAAAGGCGTGACCCCTCCTAACCATACCAAAAGGCACCGAATCCAATGACGATGTCCGTTTTGCTCTGTGAATTCATGGATAGCTAACCCTACCCTAAGTGGAATTTTCCCCAATGGGATTTTCCCATGTATTTTGCCAGGAAATGTACATAAGGCCGGCTCAAAAGGCATGCCCCCTCCTAACCGTACCAACAGGCTCCGAATCCAATGACGATGTCTGTTTTACTCTGTGAATTCATGGATAGCTATCCCTAACCATAAGTGGAATTTTCCGCAATCGGATTTTCCCATGTATTTTGCCAGGAAACGTACCTAAGGCCGGCTCAAAAGGCATGCCCCCTCCTAACCATACCAACAGGCTCCGAATCCAATGACGATGTCCGTTTTGCTCTGTGAATTCATGGATAGCTAACCCTAACCCTAAGTGAAATTTTCCCCAAAGGGATTTTCCCATGTATTTTGCCAGGAAACGTACATAAGGCCAGCTCAAAAGGCGTGACCCTTCCTAACCATACCAACAGGCTCCGAATCCAATGACGATGTCCATTTTGCTCTGTGAATTCATGGATAGCTAACCCTAACCCTAAGTGGAATTTTCCCCAAAGGGATTTTCCCAAGTATTTTGCCAGGAAACGTACATAAAGCCGGCTCAAAAGGCGTGACCCCTCCTAACCATACCAACAGGCTCCGAATCCAATGGCGATGTCCGTTTTGCTCTGCGAATTCATGGATAGCTAACCCTAACCTTAAGTGGAATTTTCCCCAAAGGGATTTTCCCATGTATTTTGCCAGGAAACGTACATAAGGCCGGCTCAAAAGGCGTGACCCCTCCTACCCATACCAACAGGCTCCGAATCCAATGGCGATGTCCGTTTTGCTCTGCGAATTAATGGATAGCTAACTCAAACCCTAAGTGGAATTTTCCCCAATGGGATTTTCCCATGCATTTTGCCAGGAAATGTACATAAGACCGGCTCAAAAGGCATGCCCCCTCCTAACCATACCAACAGGCTCCGAATCCAATGACGATGTCTGTTTTGCTCTGTGAATTCATGGATAGCTATCCCTAACCCTAAGTGGAATTTTCCCCAAAGGGATTTTCCCATGTATGTTGCCAGGAAACGTACATAAGGCCGGCTCAAAAGGCATGACCCTTCCTATCCATACCAAAAGGCACCGAATCCAATGACGATGTCCGTTTTGCTCTGTGAATTCATGGATAGCTAACCTTAACCCTAAGTGGAATTTTCCCCAATGGGATTTTCCCATGTATTTTGCCAGGAAACGTACATAAGCCCGGCTCAAAAGGCTTGACCCCTCCTAACCATACCAACAGGCACGGAATCCAATGACGATACCCGTTTTGCTCTGTGAATTCATGGATAGCTAACCCTAACCCTAAGTGGAATTTACCCCAATGGGATTTTCCCATGTATTTTGCCAGGAAATGTACATAAGGCCAGCTCAAAAGGCGTGACCCCTCCTAACCATACCAACAGGCACGGAATCCAATGACGATACCCGTTTTGCTCTGTGAATTCATGGATAGCTAACCCTAACCCTAAGTAGAATTTTCCCCAATGGGATTTTCCCATGTATTTTGCCAGGAAATGTACATAAGGCCGGCTCAAAATGCGTGACCCCTCCTAATCATACCAACAGGCTCCGAGTCCAATGACGATGTCCGTTTTGCTCTGTGAATTCATGGATAGCTAACCCTAACCCTAAGTGGAATTTTCCCCAATGGGATTTTCCCATGTATTTTGCCAGGAAACGTACATAAGGCCAGCTCAAAAGGCGTGACCCCTCCTAACCATACCAACAGGCTCCGAATCCAATGACGATGTCCATTTTGCTCTGTGAATTCATGGATAGCTAACCCTAACCCTAAGTGGAATTTTCCCCAAAGGGATTTTCCCATGTATTTTGCCAGGAAACGTACATAAGGCCGGCTCAAAAGGCGTGACCCCTCCTAACCATACTAACAGGCTCCGAATCCAATGGCGATGTCCGTTTTGCTCTGCGAATTCATGGATAGCTAACCCTAACCTTAAGTGGAATTTTCCCCAAAGGGATTTTCCCATGTATTTTGCCAGGAAACGTACATAAGGCCGGCTCAAAAGGCGTGACCCCTCCTACCCATACCAACAGGCTCCGAATCCAATGGCGATGTCCGTTTTGCTCTGCGAATTAATGGATAGCTAACTCAAACCCTAAGTGGAATTTTCCCCAATGGGATTTTCCCTTGTATTTTGCCAGGAAACGTACATAAGGCCGGCTCAAAACGCGTGACCCCTCCTAACCATACCAACAGGCTCCGAGTCCAATGACGATGTCCGTTTTGCTCTGTGAATTCATGGATAGCTAACCCTAACCCTAAGTGGAATTTTCCCCAATGGGATTTTCCCATGTATTTTGCCAGGAAACGTACCTAAGGCCGGCTCAAAAGGCGTGACCCCTCCTAACCATACCAACAGGCTACGAATCCAATGACGATGTCCGTTTTGCTCTGTGAATTCATGGATAGCTAACCCTAACCCTAAGTGGAATTTTTCCCAATGGGATTTTCCCATGTATTTTGCCAGGAAACGTACATAAGGCCAGCTCAAAAGGCGTGACCCCTCCTAACCATACCAACGGGCTCCGAATCCAATGACGATGTCCGTTTTGCTCTGTGAATTCATGGATAGCTAACCCTAACCCTAAGTGGAATTTTCCCCAAAGGGATTTTCCCATGTATTTTGCCAGGAAACGTACATAAGGCCAGCTCAAAAGGCGTGACCCCTCCTAACCATACCAACAGGCTCCGAATCCAATGACGATGTCCATTTTGCTCTGTGAATTCATGGATAGCTAACCCTAACCCTAAGTGGAATTTTCCCCAAAGGGATTTTCCCATGTATTTTGCCAGGAAACGTACATAAGGCCGGCTCAAAAGGCTTGACCCCTCCTACCCATACCAAAAGGCACCGAATCCAATGACGATGTCTGTTTTGCTCTGTGAATTCATGGATAGCTAACCCTAACCCTAAGTGGAATTTTCCCCAATGGGATTTTCCCATGTATTTTGCCAGGAAACGTACATAAGGCCAGCTCAAAAGGCGTGACCCCTCCTACCCATACCAAAAGGCACCGAATCCAATGACGATGTCTGTTTTGCTCTGTGAATTTATGGATAGCTAACCCTAACCCTAAGTGGAATTTTCCCCAATGGGATTTTCCCATGTATTTTGCCAGGAAACGTACATAAGGCCAGCTCAAAAGGCGTGACCCCTCCTACCCATACCAAAAGGCTCCGAATCCAATGACGATGTCCGTTTTGCTCTGTGAATTCATGGATAGCTAACCCTAACCCTAAGTGGAATTTTCCCCAAAGGGTTTTTCCCATGTATTTTGCCAGGAAACGTACATAAGGCCGGCTCAAAAGTCGTGACCCCTCCTAACCATACCAACAGGCTCCGAATCCAAGGGCGATGTCCGTTTTGCTCTGCGAATTAATGGATAGCTAACTCAAACCCTAAGTGGAATTTTCCCCAATGGGATTTTCCCATGTATTTTGCCAGGAAACGTACATAAGGCCGGCTCAAAAGGCATGCCCCCTCCTAACCATACCAACAGGCTCCGAATCCAAGGGCGATGTCCGTTTTGCTCTGCGAATTAATGGATAGCTAACTCAAACCCTAAGTGGAATTTTCCCCAATGGGATTTTCCCATGTATTTTGCCAGGAAACATACATAACGCCGGCTCAAAAGGCGTGACCCCTCCTAACCATACCAAAAGGCACCGAATCCAATGACGATGTCCGTTTTGCTCTGTGAATTCATGGATAGCTAACCCTACCCTAAGTGGAATTTTCCCCAATGGGATTTTCCCATGTATTTTGCCAGGAAATGTACATAAGGCCGGCTCAAAAGGCATGCCCCCTCCTAACCGTACCAACAGGCTCCGAATCCAATGACGATGTCTGTTTTACTCTGTGAATTCATGGATAGCTATCCCTAACCATAAGTGGAATTTTCCGCAATCGGATTTTCCCATGTATTTTGCCAGGAAACGTACATAAGGCCAGCTCAAAAGGCGTGACCCTTCCTAACCATACCAACAGGCTCCGAATCCAATGACGATGTCCATTTTGCTCTGTGAATTCATGGATAGCTAACCCTAACCCTAAGTGGAATTTTCCCCAAAGGGATTTTCCCATGTATTTTGCCAGGAAACGTACATAAGGCCAGCTCAAAAGGCGTGACCCCTCCTAACCATACCAACAGGCTCCGAATCCAATGACGATGTCCATTTTGCTCTGTGAATTCATGGATAGCTAACCCTAACCCTAAGTGGAATTTTCCCCAAAGGGATTTTCCCATGTATTTTGCCAGGAAACGTACATAAGGCCGGCTCAAAAGGCGTGACCCCTCCTAACCATACTAACAGGCTCCGAATCCAATGGCGATGTCCGTTTTGCTCTGCGAATTCATGGATAGCTAACCCTAACCTTAAGTGGAATTTTCCCCAAAGGGATTTTCCCATGTATTTTGCCAGGAAACGTACATAAGGCCGGCTCAAAAGGCGTGACCCCTCCTACCCATACCAACAGGCTCCGAATCCAATGGCGATGTCCGTTTTGCTCTGCGAATTAATGGATAGCTAACTCAAACCCTAAGTGGAATTTTCCCCAATGGGATTTTCCCATGTATTTTGCCAGGAAACGTACATAAGGCCGGCTCAAAAGTCATGCCCCCTCCTAACCATACCAAAAGGCACCGAATACAATGACGATGTCCGTTTTGCTCTGTGAATTCATGGATAGCTAACCCTACCCTAAGTGGAATTTTCCCCAATGGGATTTTCCCATGTATTTTGCCAGGAAATGTACATAAGGCCGTCTCAAAAGGCTTGACCCCTCCTACCCATACCAAAAGGCACCGAATCCAATGACGATGTCTGTTTTGCTCTGTGAATTCATGGATAGCTAACCCTAACCCTAAGTGGAATTTTCCCCAATGGGATTTTCCCATGTATTTTGCCAGGAAACGTACATAAGGCCAGCTCAAAAGGCGTGACCCCTCCTACCCATACCAAAAGGCTCCGAATCCAATGACGATGTCCGTTTTGCTCTGTGAATTCATGGATAGCTAACCCTAACCCTAAGTGGAATTTTCCCCAAAGGGTTTTTCCCATGTATTTTGCCAGGAAACGTACATAAGGCCGGCTCAAAAGTCGTGACCCCTCCTAACCATACCAACAGGCTCCGAATCCAAGGGCGATGTCCGTTTTGCTCTGCGAATTAATGGATAGCTAACTCAAACCCTAAGTGGAATTTTCCCCAATGGGATTTTCCCATGTATTTTGCCAGGAAACGTACATAAGGCCGGCTCAAAAGGCATGCCCCCTCCTAACCATACCAACAGGCTCCGAATCCAAGGGCGATGTCCGTTTTGCTCTGCGAATTAATGGATAGCTAACTCAAACCCTAAGTGGAATTTTCCCCAATGGGATTTTCCCATGTATTTTGCCAGGAAACGTACATAACGCCGGCTCAAAAGGCGTGACCCCTCCTAACCATACCAAAAGGCACCGAATCCAATGACGATGTCCGTTTTGCTCTGTGAATTCATGGATAGCTAACCCTACCCTAAGTGGAATTTTCCCCAATGGGATTTTCCCATGTATTTTGCCAGGAAATGTACATAAGGCCGGCTCAAAAGGCATGCCCCCTCCTAACCGTACCAACAGGCTCCGAATCCAATGACGATGTCTGTTTTACTCTGTGAATTCATGGATAGCTATCCCTAACCATAAGTGGAATTTTCCGCAATCGGATTTTCCCATGTATTTTGCCAGGAAACGTACCTAAGGCCGGCTCAAAAGGCATGCCCCCTCCTAACCATACCAACAGGCTCCAAATCCAATGACGATGTCCGTTTTGCTTTGTGAATTCATGGATAGCTAACCCTAACCCTAAGTGAAATTTTCCCCAAAGGGATTTTCCCATGTATTTTGCCAGGAAACGTACATAAGGCCAGCTCAAAAGGAGTGACCCTTCCTAACCATACCAACAGGCTCCGAATCCAATGACGATGTCCATTTTGCTCTGTGAATTCATGGATAGCTAACCCTAACCCTAAGTGGAATTTTCCCCAAAGGGATTTTCCCATGTATTTTGCCAAGAAACGTACATAAAGCCGGCTCAAAAGGCGTGACCCGTCCTAACCATACCAACAGGCTCCGAATCCAATGGCGATGTCCGTTTTGCTCTGCGAATTCATGGATAGCTAACCCTAACCTTAAGTGGAATTTTCCCCAAAGGGATTTTCCCATGTATTTTGCCAGGAAACGTACATAAGGCCGGCTCAAAAGGCGTGACCCCTCCTACCCATACCAACAGGCTCCGAATCCAATGGCGATGTCCGTTTTGCTCTGCGAATTAATGGATAGCTAACTCAAACCCTAAGTGGAATTTTCCCCAATGGGATTTTCCCATGCATTTTGCCAGGAAATGTACATAAGGCCGGCTCAAAAGGCATGCCCCCTCCTAACCATAGCACCAAGCTCCGAATCCAATGACGATGTCTGTTTTGCTCTGTGAATTCATGGATAGCTATTCCTAACCATAAGTGGAATTTTCCGCAATGGGATTTTCCCATGTATTTTGCCAGGAAACGTACATAAGGCCGGCTCAAAAGGCGTGACCCCTCCTAACCATACCAACAGGCTCCGAATCCAATGGCGAAGTCCCTTTTGCTCTGCGAATTCATGGATAGCTAACCCTAACCCTAAGTGGAATTTTCCCCAAAGGGATTTTCCCATGTATTTTGCCAGGAAACGTACATAAGGCCGGCTCAAAAGGCATGACCCCTCCTATCCATACCAAAAGGCACCGAATCCAATGACGATGTCCGTTTTGCTCTGTGAATTCATGGATAGCTAACCTTAACCCTAAGTGGAATTTTCCCCAATGGGATTTTCCCATGTATTTTGCCAGGAAACGTACATAAGGCCGGCTCAAAAGGCGTGACCCCTCCTAACCATACCAACAGGCTCCGAATCCAATGGCGATGTCCGTTTTGCTCTGCGAATTCATGGATAGCTAACCCTAACCTTAAGTGGAATTTTCCCCAAAGGGATTTTCCCATGTATTTTGCCAGGAAACGTACATAAGGCCGGCTCAAAAGGCGTGACCCGTCCTATCCATACCAAAAGGCACCGAATCCAATGACGATGTCCGTTTTGCTCTGTGAATTCATGGATAGCTAACCTTAACCCTAAGTGGAATTTTCCCCAATGGGATTTTCCCATGTATTTTGCCAGGAAACGTACATAAGGCCGGCTCAAAAGGCTTGACCCCTCCTACCCATACCAAAAGGCACCGAATCCAATGACGATGTCTGTTTTGCTCTGTGAATTCATGGATAGCTAACCCTAACCCTAAGTGGAATTTTCCCCAATGGGATTTTCCCATGTATTTTGCCAGGAAACGTACATAAGGCCAGCTCAAAAGGCGTGACCCCTCCTACCCATACCAAAAGGCACCGAATCCAATGACGATGTCTGTTTTGCTCTTTGAATTCATGGATAGCTAACCTTAACCCTAAGTGGAATTTTCCCCAATGGGATTTTCCCATGTATTTTGCCAGGAAACGTACATAAGGCCGGCTCAAAAGGCTTGACCCCTCCTACCCATACCAAAAGGCACCGAATCCAATGACGATGTCTGTTTTGCTCTGTGAATTTATGGATAGCTAACCCTAACCCTAAGTGGAATTTTCCCCAATGGGATTTTCCCATGTATTTTGCCAGGAAACGTACATAAGGCCAGCTCAAAAGGCGTGACCCCTCCTACCCATACCAAAAGGCTCCGAATCCAATGACGATGTCCGTTTTGCTCTGTGAATTCATGGATAGCTAACCCTAACCCTAAGTGGAATTTTCCCCAAAGGGTTTTTCCCATGTATTTTGCCAGGAAACGTACATAAGGCCGGCTCAAAAGGCGTGACCCCTCCTAACCATACCAACAGGCTCCGAATCCAGGGCGATGTCCGTTTTGCTCTGCGAATTAATGGATAGCTAACTCAAACCCTAAGTGGAATTTTCCCCAATGGGATTTTCCCATGTATTTTGCCAGGAAACGTACATAAGGCCGGCTCAAAAGGCATGCCCCCTCCTAACCATACCAACAGGCTCCGAATCCAAGGGCGATGTCCGTTTTGCTCTGCGAATTAATGGATAGCTAACTCAAACCCTAAGTGGAATTTTCCCCAATGGGATTTTCCCATGTATTTTGCCAGGAAACGTACATAACGCCGGCTCAAAAGGCGTGTCCCCTCCTAACCATACCAAAAGGCACCGAATCTAATGACGATGTCCGTTTTGCTCTGTGAATTCATGGATAGCTAACCCTACCCTAAGTGGAATTTTCCCCAATGGGATTTTCCCATGTATTTTGCCAGGAAACGTACCTAAGGCCGGCTCAAAAGGCGTGACCCCTCCTAACCATACCAACAGGCTCCGAATCCAATGACGATGTCCGTTTTGCTCTGTGAATTCATGGATAGCTAACCCTAGCATTAAGTGAAATTTTCCCCAATGGGATTTTCCCATGTATTTTGCCAGGAAACGTACATAAGTCCAGCTCAAAAGGCGTGACCCCTCCTAACCATACCAACAGGCTCCGAATCCAATGACAATGTCCGTTTTGCTCTGTGAATTCATGGATAGCTAACCCTAACCCTAAGTGGAATTTTCCCCAATGGGATTTTCCCATGTATTTTGCCAGGAAACGTACATAAGGCCGGCTCAAAAGGCGTGACCCCTCCTAACCATACCAACAGGCTCCGAATCCAATGGCGAAGTCCCTTTTGCTCTGCGAATTCATGGATAGCTAACCCTAACCCTAAGTGGAATTTTCCCCAAAGGGATTTTCCCATGTATTTTGCCAGGAAACGTACATAAGGCCGGCTCAAAAGGCATGACCCCTCCTATCCATACCAAAAGGCACCGAATCCAATGACGATGTCCGTTTTGCTCTTTTAATTCATGGATAGCTAACCTTAACCCTAAGTGGAATTTTCCCCAATGGGATTTTTCCATGTATTTTGCCAGGAAACGTACATAAGGCCGGCTCAAAAGGCTTGACCGCTCCTAACCATACCAACAGGCACGGAATCCAATGACGATACCCATTTTGATCTGTGAATTCATGGATAGCTAACCCTAACCCGAAGTGGAATTTACCCCAATGGGATTTTCCCATGTATTTTGCCAGGAAATGTACATAAGGCCAGCTCAAAAGGCGTGACCCCTCCTAACCATACCAACAGGCACGGAATCCAATGACGATACCCGTTTTGCTCTGTGAATTCATGGATAGCTAACCCTAACCCTAAGTAGAATTTTCCCCAATGGGATTTTCCCATGTATTTTGCCAGGAAATGTACATAAGGCCGACTCAAAACGCGTGACCCCTCCTAACCATACCAACAGGCTCCGAGTCCAATGACGATGTCCGTTTTGCTCTGTGAATTCATGGATAGCTAACCCTAACCCTAAGTGGAATTTTCCCCAATGGGATTTTCCCATGTATTTTGCCAGGAAACGTACCTAAGGCCGGCTCAAAAGGCGTGACCCCTCCTAACCATACCAACAGGCTACGAATCCAATGACGATGTCCGTTTTGCTCTGTGAATTCATGGATAGCTAACCCTAACCCTAAGTGGAATTTTTCCCAATGGGATTTTCCCATGTATTTTGCCAGGAAACGTACATAAGGCCAGCTCAAAAGGCGTGACCCCTCCTAACCATACCAACGGGCTCTGAATCCAATGGTGATGTCCGTTTTGCTCTGTGAATTCATGGATAGCTAACCCTAACCCTAAGTGGAATTTTCCCCAAAGGGATTTTCCCATGTATTTTGCCAGGAAATGTACATAAGGCCGGCTCAAAAGGCGTGACCCCTCCTAACCATACCAACAGGCTCCGAATCCAATGGCGATGTCCGTTTTGCTCTGCGAATTCATGGATAGCTAACCCTAACCTTAAGTGGAATTTTCCCCAAAGGGATTTTCCCATGTATTTTGCCAGGAAACGTACATAAGGCCGGCTCAAAAGGCGTGACCCCTCCTACCCATACCAACAGGCTCCGAATCCAATGGCGATGTCCGTTTTGCTCTGCGAATTAATGGATAGCTAACTCAAACCCTAAGTGGAATTTTCCCCAATGGGATTTTCCCATGTATTTTGCCAGGAAACGTACATAACGCCGGCTCAAAAGGCGTGACCCCTCCTAACCATACCAAAAGGCACCGAATCCAATGACGATGTCCGTTTTGCTCTGTGAATTCATGGATAGCTAACCCTACCCTAAGTGGAATTTTCCCCAATGGGATTTTCCAATGTATTTTGCCAGGAAATGTACATAAGGCCGGCTCAAAAGGCATGCCCCCTCCTAACCATACCAACAGGCTCCGAATCCAATGACGATGTCTGTTTTGCTCTGTGAATTCATGGATAGCTATCCCTAACCAAAAGTGGAATTTTCCGCAATCGGATTTTCCCATGTATTTTGCCAGGAAACGTACCTAAGGCCGGCTCAAAAGGCGTGACCCCTCCTAACCATACCAACAAGCTCCGAATCCAATGACGATGTCCGTTTTGCTCTGTGAATTCATGGATAGCTAACCCTAACATTAAGTGAAATTTTCCCCAATGGGATTTTCCCATGTATTTTTCCAGGAAACGTACATAAGTCCAGCTCAAAAGGCGTGACCCCTCCTAACCATACCAACAGGCTCCGAATCCAATGACAATGTCCGTTTTGCTCTGTGAATTCATGGATAGCTAACCCTAACCCTATGTGGAATTTTCCCCAATGGGATTTTCCCATGTATTTTGCCAGGAAACGTACATAAGGCCGGCTCAAAAGGCGTGACCCCTCCTAACCATACCAACAGGCTCCGAATCCAATGGCGATGTCCCTTTTGCTCTGCGAATTCATGGATAGCTAACCCTAACCCTAAGTGGAATTTTCCCCAAAGGGATTTTCCCATGTATTTTGCCAGGAAACGTACATAAGGCCGGCTCAAAAGGCATGACCCCTCCTATCCATACCAAAAGGCACCGAATCCAATGACGATGTGAGTTTTGCTCTGTGAATTCATGGATAGCTAACCTTAACCCTAAGTGGAATTTTCCCCAATGGGATTTTCCCATGTATTTTGTCAGGAAACATACATAAGGCCGGCTCAAAAGGCTTGACCCCTCCTACCCATACCAAAAGGAACCGAATCCAATGACGATGTCTGTTTTGCTCTGTGAATTCATGGATAGCTAACCCTAACCCTAAGTGGAATTTTCCCCAATGGGATTTTCCCATGTATTTTGCCAGGAAACGTACATAAGGCCAGCTCAAATGGCGTAACCCCTCCTACCCATACCAAAAGGCTCCGAATCCAATGACGATGTCCGTTTTGCTCTGTGAATTCATGGATAGCTAACCCTAACCCTATGTGGAATTTTCCCCAATGGGATTTTCCCATGTATTTTGCCAGGAAACGTACATAAGGCCGGCTCAAAAGGCGTGACCCCTCCTAAACAATACCAACAGGCTCCGAATCCAATGACGATGTCCATTTTGCTCTGTGAATTCATGGACAGCTATCCCTAACCCTAAGTGGAATTTACCCCAATGGGATTTTCCCATGTATTTTGCCAGGAAATGTACATAAGGCCAGCTCAAAAGGCGTGACCCCTCCTAACCATACCAACAGGCACGGAATCCAATGACGATACCCGTTTTGCTCTGTGAATTCATGGATAGCTAACCCTAACCCTAAGTGGAATTTTCCCCAATGGGATTTTCCCATGTATTTTGCCAGGAAATCTACATAAGGCCAGCTCAAAAGGCGTGACCCCTCCTAACCATACCAACAGGCTCCGAATCCAGTGGCGATGTCCGTTTTGCTCTGCGAATTAATGGATAGCTAACTCAAACCCTAAGTGGAATTTTCCCCAATGGGATTTTCCCATGTATTTTGCCAGGAAACGTACATAACGCCGGCTCAAAAGGCGTGACCCCTCCTAACCGTACCAACAGGCTCCGAATCCAATGCTGATGTCTGTTTTACTCTGTGAATTCATGGATAGCTATCCCTAACCATAAGTGGAATTTTCCGCAATCGGATTTTCCCATGTATTTTGCCAGGAAACGTACCTAAGGCCGGCTCAAAAGGCGTGACCCCTCCTAACCATACCAAAAGGCACCGAATCCAATGACGATGTCCGTTTTGCTCTGTGAATTCATGGATAGCTAACCCTACCCTAAGTGGAATTTTCCCCAATGGGATTTTCCCATCTATTTTGCCAGGAAATGTACATAAGGCCGGCTCAAAAGGCATGCCCCCTCCTAACCATACCAACAGGCTCCGAATCCAATGACGATGTCCGTTTTGCTCTGTGAATTCATGGATAGCTAACCCTAACCCTAAGTGGAATTTTCCCCAAAGGGATTTTCCCACGTATTTTGCCAGGAAACGTACATAAGGCCGGCTCAAAAGGCGTGACCCCTCCTAAACAATACCAACAGACTCCGAATCCAATGACGATGTCCATTTTGCTCTGTGAATTCATGGACAGCTATCCCTAACCCTAAGTGGAATTTACCCCAATGGGATTTTCCCATGTATTTTGCCAGGAAATGTACATAAGGCCGGCTCAAAACGCGTGACCCCTCCTAACCATACCAACAGGCTCCGAGTCCAATGACGATGTCCGTTTTGCTCTATGAATTCATGGATAGCTAACCCTAACCCTAAGTGGAATTTTCCCCAATGGGATTTTCCCATGTATTTTGCCATTAAACGTACCTAAGGCCGGCTCAAAAGGCGTGACCCCTCCTACCCATACCAAAAGGCTCCGAATCCAATGACGATGTCCGTTTTGCTCTGTGAATTCATGGATAGCTAACCCTAACCCTAAGTGGAATTTTCCCCAAAGGGATTTTCCCATGTATTTTGCCAGGAAACGTACCTAAGGCCGGCTCAAAAGGCGTGACCCCTCCTAACCATACCAACTGGCTCCGAATCCAATGACGATGTCCGTTTTGCTCTGTGCATTCATGGATAGCTAACCTTAACCCTAAGTGGAATTTTCCCCAATGGGATTTTCCCATGTATTTTGCCAGGAAACGTACATAAAGCCGGCTCAAAAGGCTTGACCCCTCCTACCCATACCAAAAGGCTCCGAATCAAATGAGAATGTCCGTTTTGCTCTGTGAATTCATGGATAGCTAACCCTAACCCTAAGTGGAATTTTCCCCAAAGGGATTTTCCCATGTATTTTGCCAGGAAACGTACATAAGGCCGGCTCAAAAGGCGTGACCCCTCCTAACCATACCAACACGCTCCGAATCCAATGGCGATGTCCGTTTTGCTCTGCGAATTCATGGATAGCTAACCGTAACCCTAGTGGAATTTTCCCCAAAGGGATTTTCCCATGCATTTTGCCAGGAAACGTACATAAGGCCGGCTCAAAAGGCGTGACCCCTCCTAACCATACCAACAGGCTCCGAATCCAATGGCGATGTCCGTTTTGCTCTGCGAATTAATGGATAGCTAACCCTAACCCTAAGTGAAATTTTCCCCAATGGGATTTTCCCATGTATTTTGCCAGGAAACATACATAAGGCCAGCTCAAAAGGCGTGACCCCTCCTAACCATACCAACAGGCTCCGAATCCAATGACGATGTCCGTTTTGCTCTGTGAATTCATGGATAGATAACCCTAACCCTAAGTGAAATTTTCCCCAATGGGATTTTCCCATGTATTTTGCCAGGAAACATACATAAGGCCAGCTCAAAAGTCGTGACCCCTCCTAACCATACCAAAAGGCACCGAATCCAATGACGATGTCCGTTTTGCTCTGTGAATTCATGGATAGCTAACCCTACCCTAAGTGGAATTTTCCCCAAAGGGATTTTCCCATGTATTTTGCCAGGAAATGTACATAAGGCCGGCTCAAAAGGCATGCCCCCTCCTAACCATACCAACAGGCTCCGAATCCAATGACAATGTCTGTTTTGCTCTGTGAATTCATGGATAGCTATCCCTAACCATAAGTGGAATTTTCCACAATCGGATTTTCCCATGTATTTTGCCAGGAAACGTACATAAAGCCGGCTCAAAAGGCTTGACCCCTCCTACCCATACCAAAAGGCACCGAATCCAATGACGATGTCTGTTTTGCTCTGTGAATTCATGGATAGCTAACCCTAACCCTAAGTGGAATTTTCCCCAATGGGATTTTCCCATGTATTTTGCCAGGAAACGTACATAAGGCCAGCTCAAAAGGCGTAACCCCACCTACCCATACCAAAAGGCTCCGAATCCAATGACGATGTCCGTTTTGCTCTGTGAATTCATGGATAGCTAACCCTAACCCTAAGTGGAATTTTCCCCAAAGGGATTTTCCCACGTATTTTGGCAGGAAACGTACATAAGCCCGGCTCAATAGGCGTGACCCCTCCTAACCATACCAACAGGCTCCGAATCCAATGACGATGTCCATTTTGCTCTGTGAATTCATGGACAGCTATCCCTAACCCTAAGTGGAATTTACCCCAATGGGATTTTCCCATGTATTTTGCCAGGAAACGTACATAAGGCCAGCTCAAAAGGCGTAACCCCTCCTACCCATACCAAAAGGCTCCGAATCCAATGACGATGTCCGTTTTGCTCTGTGAATTCATGGATAGCTAACCCTAACCCTAAGTGGAATTTTCCCCAAAGGGATTTTCCCACGTATTTTGGCAGGAAACGTACATAAGCCCGGCTCAATAGGCGTGACCCCTCCTAACCATACCAACAGGCTCCGAATCCAATGACGATGTCCATTTTGCTCTGTGAATTCATGGACAGCTATCCCTAACCCTAAGTGGAATTTACCCCAATGGGATTTTCCCATGTATTTTGCCAGGAAATGTACATAAGGCCAGCTCAAAAGGCGTGACCCCTACTAACCATACCAACTGGCTCCGAATCCAATGACGATGTCCATTTTGCTCTGTGAATTCATGGACAGCTATCCCTAACCCTAAGTGGAATTTTCAACAATCGGATTTTCCCATGTATTTTGCCAGGAAACGTACCTAAGGCCGGCTCAAAAGGCGTGACCCTCCTAACCATACCAAAAGGCTCCGAATCCAATGACGATGTCCGTTTTGCTCTGTGAATTCATGGACAGCTATCCCTAACCCTAAGTGGAATTTACCCCAATGGGATTTTCCCATGTATTTTGCCAGGAAATGTACATAAGGCCAGCTCAATAGGCGTGACCCCTCCTAACCATACCAACAGGCTCCGAATCCAATGGCGATGTCCGTTTTGCTCTGCGAATTCATGGATAGCTAACCCTAACCTTAAGTGGAATTTTCCCCAAAGGGATTTTCCCATGTATTTTGCCAGGAAACGTACATAAGGCCGGCTCAAAAGGCGTGACCCCTCCTACCCATACCAACAGGCTCCGAATCCAATGGCGATGTCCGTTTTGCTCTGCGAATTAATGGATAGCTAACTCAAACCCTAAGTGGAATTTTCCCCAATGGGATTTTCCCATGTATTTTGCCAGGAAACGTACATAACGCCGGCTCAAAAGGCGTGACCCCTCCTAACCATACCAAAAGGCACCGAATCCAATGACGATGTCCGTTTTGCTCTGTGAATTCATGGATAGCTAACCCTACCCTAAGTGGAATTTTCCCCAATGGGATTTTCCAATGTATTTTGCCAGGAAATGTACATAAGGCCAGCTCAAAAGGCATGCCCCCTCCTAACCATACCAACAGGCTCCGAATCCAATGACGATGTCTGTTTTGCTCTGTGAATTCATGGATAGCTATCCCTAACCAAAAGTGGAATTTTCCGCAATCGGATTTTCCCATGTATTTTGCCAGGAAACGTACCTAAGGCCGGCTCAAAAGGCGTGACCCCTCCTAACCATACCAACAAGCTCCGAATCCAATGACGATGTCCGTTTTGCTCTGTGAATTAATGGATAGCTAACCCTAACATTAAGTGAAATTTTCCCCAATGGGATTTTCCCATGTATTTTGCCAGGAAACGTACATAAGTCCAGCTCAAAAGGCGTGACCCCTCCTAACCATACCAACAGGCTCCGAATCCAATGACAATGTCCGTTTTGCTCTGTGAATTCATGGATAGCTAACCCTAACCCTATGTGGAATTTTCCCCAATGGGATTTTCCCATGTATTTTGCCAGGAAACGTACATAAGGCCGGCTCAAAAGGCGTGACCCCTCCTAACCATACCAACAGGCTCCGAATCCAATGGCGATGTCCCTTTTGCTCTGCGAATTCATGGATAGCTAACCCTAACCCTAAGTGGAATTTTCCCCAAAGGGATTTTCCCATGTATTTTGCCAGGAAACGTACATAAGGCCGGCTCAAAAGGCATGACCCCTCCTATCCATACCAAAAGGCACCGAATCCAATGACGATGTTCGTTTTGCTCTGTGAATTCATGGATAGCTAACCTTAACCCTAAGTGGAATTTTCCCCAATGGGATTTTCCCATGTATTTTGCCAGGAAACGTACATAAGGCCGGCTCAAAAGGCTTGACCCCTCCTACCCATACCAAAAGGAACCGAATCCAATGACGATGTCTGTTTTGCTCTGTGAATTCATGGATAGCTAACCCTAACCCTAAGTGGAATTTTCCCCAATGGGATTTTCCCATGTATTTTGCCAGGAAACGTACATAAGGCCAGCTCAAATGGCGTAACCCCTCCTACCCATACCAAAAGGCTCCGAATCCAATGACGATGTCCGTTTTGCTCTGTGAATTCATGGATAGCTAACCCTAACCCTAAGTGGAATTTTCCCCAAAGGGATTTTCCCACGTATTTTGCCAGGAAACGTACATAAGGCCGGCTCAAAAGGCGTGACCCCTCCTAAACAATACCAACAGGCTCCGAATCCAATGACGATGTCCATTTTGCTCTGTGAATTCATGGACAGCTATCCCTAACCCTAAGTGGAATTTACCCCAATGGGATTTTCCCATGTATTTTGCCAGGAAATGTACATAAGGCCAGCTCAAAAGGCGTGACCCCTCCTAACCATACCAACAGGCACGGAATCCAATGACGATACCCGTTTTGCTCTGTGAATTCATGGATAGCTAACCCTAACCCTAAGTGGAATTTTCCCCAATGGGATTTCCCCATGTATTTTGCAAGGAAATGTACATAAGGCCGGCTCAAAACGCGTGACCCCTCCTAACCATACCAACAGGCTCCGAGTCCAATGACGATGTCGGTTTTTCTCTGTGAATTCATGGATAGCTAACCCTAACCCTAAGTGGAATTTTCCCCAATGGGATTTTCCCATGTATTTTGCCAGGAAATCTACATAAGGCCAGCTCAAAAGGCGTGACCCCTCCTAACCATACCAACAGGCTCCGAATCCAATGGCGATGTCCGTTTTGCTCTGCGAATTAATGGATAGCTAACTCAAACCCTAAGTGGAATTTTCCCCAATGGGATTTTCCCATGTATTTTGCCAGGAAACGTACATAACGCCGGCTCAAAAGGCGTGACCCCTCCTAACCATACCAAAAGGCACCGAATCCAATGACGATGTCCGTTTTGCTCTGTGAATTCATGGATAGCTAACCCTACCCTAAGTGGAATTTTCCCCAATGGGATTTTCCTATGTATTTTGCCAGGAAATGTACATAAGGCCGGCTCAAAAGGCATGCCCCCTCCTAACCGTACCAACAGGCTCCGAATCCAATGCTGATGTCTGTTTTACTCTGTGAATTCATGGATAGCTATCCCTAACCATAAGTGGAATTTTCCGCAATCGGATTTTCCCATGTATTTTGCCAGGAAACGTACCTAAGGCCGGCTCAAAAGGCGTGACCCCTCCTAACCATACCAAAAGGCACCGAATCCAATGACGATGTCCGTTTTGCTCTGTGAATTCATGGATAGGTAACCCTACCCTAAGTGGAATTTTCCCCAATGGGATTTTCCCATGTATTTTGCCAAGAAATGTACATAAGGCCGGCTCAAAAGGCATGCCCCCTCCTAACCATACCAACAGGCTCCGAATCCAATGACGATGTCCGTTTTGCTCTGTGAATTCATGGATAGCTAACCCTAACCCTAAGTGGAATTTTCCCCAAAGGGATTTTCCCACGTATTTTGCCAGGAAACGTACATAAGGCCGGCTCAAAAGGCGTGACCCCTCCTAAACAATACCAACAGGCTCCGAATCCAATGACGATGTCCATTTTGCTCTGTGAATTCATGGACAGCTATCCCTAACCCTAAGTGGAATTTACCCCAATGGGATTTTCCCATGTATTTTGCCAGGAAATGTACATAAGGCCAGCTCAAAAGGCGTGACCCCTCCTAACCATACCAACAGGCACGGAATCCAATGACGATACCCGTTTTGCTCTGTGAATTCATGGATAGCTAACCCTAACCCTAAGTGGAATTTTCCCCAATGGGATTTTCCCATGTATTTTGCCAGGAAATGTACATAAGGCCGGCTCAAAACGCGTGACCCCTCCTAACCATACCAACAGGCTCCGAGTCCAATGACGATGTCCGTTTTGCTCTGTGAATTCATGGATAGCTAACCCTAACCCTAAGTGGAATTTTCCCCAATGGGATTTTCCCATGTATTTTGCCAGGAAACGTACCTAAGGCCAGCTCAAAAAGCGTGACCCCTCCTAACCATACCAACAGGCTCCGAATCCAATGACGATGTCCGTTTTGCTCTGTGAATTCATGGATAGCTAACCCTAACCCTAAGTGGAATTTTCCCCAATGGGATTTTCCCATGTATTTTGCCAGGAAATCTACATAAGGCCAGCTCAAAAGGCGTGACCCCTCCTAACCATACCAACAGGCTCCGAATCCAGTGGCGATGTCCGTTTTGCTCTGCGAATTAATGGATAGCTAACTCAAACCCTAAGTGGAATTTTCCCCAATGGGATTTTCCCATGTATTTTGCCAGGAAACGTACATAACGCCGGCTCAAAAGGCGTGACCCCTCCTAACCATACCAAAAGGCACCGAATCCAATGACGATGTCCGTTTTGCTCTGTGAATTCATGGATAGCTAACCCTACCCTAAGTGGAATTTTCCCCAATGGGATTTTCCCATGTATTTTGCCAGGAAATGTACATAAGGCTGGCTCAAAAGGCATGCCCCCTCCTAACCGTACCAACAGGCTCCGAATCCAATGCTGATGTCTGTTTTACTCTGTGAATTCATGGATAGCTATCCCTAACCATAAGTGGAATTTTCCGCAATCGGATTTTCCCATGTATTTTGCCAGGAAACGTACCTAAGGCCGGCTCAAAAGGCGTGACCCCTCCTAACCATACCAAAAGGCACCGAATCCAATGACGATGTCCGTTTTGCTCTGTGAATTCATGGATAGCTAACCCTACCCTAAGTGGAATTTTCCCCAATGGGATTTTCCCATCTATTTTGCCAGGAAATGTACATAAGGCCGGCTCAAAAGGCATGCCCCCTCCTAACCATACCAACAGGCTCCGAATCCAATGACGATGTCCGTTTTGCTCTGTGAATTCATGGATAGCTAACCCTAACCCTAAGTGGAATTTTCCCCAAAGGGATTTTCCCACGTATTTTGCCAGGAAACGTACATAAGGCCGGCTCAAAAGGCGTGACCCCTCCTAAACAATACCAACAGGCTCCGAATCCAATGACGATGTCCATTTTGCTCTGTGAATTCATGGACAGCTATCCCTAACCCTAAGTGGAATTTACCCCAATGGGATTTTCCCATGTATTTTGCCAGGAAATGTACATAAGGCCGGCTCAAAACGCGTGACCCCTCCTACCCATACCAAAAGGCTCCGAATCCAATGACGATGTCCGTTTTGCTCTGTGAATTCATGGATAGCTAACCCTAACCCTAAGTGGAATTTTCCCCAAAGGGATTTTCCCATGTATTTTGCCAGGAAACGTACCTAAGGCCGGCTCAAAAGGCGTGACCCCTCCTAACCATACCAACTGGCTCCGAATCCAATGACGATGTCCGTTTTGCTCTGTGCATTCATGGATAGCTAACCTTAACCCTAAGTGGAATTTTCCCCAATGGGATTTTCCCATGTATTTTGCCAGGAAACGTACATAAAGCCGGCTCAAAAGGCTTGACCCCTCCTACCCATACCAAAAGGCTCCGAATCAAATGAGAATGTCCGTTTTGCTCTGTGAATTCATGGATAGCTAACCCTAACCCTAAGTGGAATTTTCCCCAAAGGGATTTTCCCATGTATTTTGCCAGGAAACGTACATAAGGCCGGCTCAAAAGGCGTGACCCCTCCTAACCATACCAACACGCTCCGAATCCAATGGCGATGTCCGTTTTGCTCTGCGAATTCATGGATAGCTAACCGTAACCCTAGTGGAATTTTCCCCAAAGGGATTTTCCCATGCATTTTGCCAGGAAACGTACATAAGGCCGGCTCAAAAGGCGTGACCCCTCCTAACCATACCAACAGGCTCCGAATCCAATGGCGATGTCCGTTTTGCTCTGCGAATTAATGGATAGCTAACCCTAACCCTAAGTGAAATTTTCCCCAATGGGATTTTCCCATGTATTTTGCCAGGAAACATACATAAGGCCAGCTCAAAAGGCGTGACCCCTCCTAACCATACCAACAGGCTCCGAATCCAATGACGATGTCCGTTTTGCTCTGTGAATTCATGGATAGATAACCCTAACCCTAAGTGAAATTTTCCCCAATGGGATTTTCCCATGTATTTTGCCAGGAAACATACATAAGGCCAGCTCAAAAGGCGTGACCCCTCCTAACCATACCAAAAGGCACCGAATCCAATGACGATGTCCGTTTTGCTCTGTGAATTCATGGATAGCTAACCCTACCCTAAGTGGAATTTTCCCCAAAGGGATTTTCCCATGTATTTTGCCAGGAAATGTACATAAGGCCGGCTCAAAAGGCATGCCCCCTCCTAACCATACCAACAGGCTCCGAATCCAATGACAATGTCTGTTTTGCTCTTTGAATTCATGGATAGCTATCCCTAACCATAAGTGGAATTTTCCACAATCGGATTTTCCCATGTATTTTGCCAGGAAACGTACATAAAGCCGGCTCAAAAGGCTTGACCCCTCCTACCCATACCAAAAGGCACCGAATCCAATGACGATGTCTGTTTTGCTCTGTGAATTCATGGATAGCTAACCCTAACCCTAAGTGGAATTTTCCCCAATGGGATTTTCCCATGTATTTTGCCAGGAAACGTACATAAGGCCAGCTCAAAAGGCGTAACCCCTCCTACCCATACCAAAAGGCTCCGAATCCAATGACGATGTCCGTTTTGCTCTGTGAATTCATGGATAGCTAACCCTAACCCTAAGTGGAATTTTCCCCAAAGGGATTTTCCCACGTATTTTGGCAGGAAACGTACATAAGCCCGGCTCAATAGGCGTGACCCCTCCTAACCATACCAACAGGCTCCGAATCCAATGACGATGTCCATTTTGCTCTGTGAATTCATGGACAGCTATCCCTAACCCTAAGTGGAATTTACCCCAATGGGATTTTCCCATGTATTTTGCCAGGAAACGTACATAAGGCCAGCTCAAAAGGCGTAACCCCTCCTACCCATACCAAAAGGCTCCGAATCCAATGACGATGTCCGTTTTGCTCTGTGAATTCATGGATAGCTAACCCTAACCCTAAGTGGAATTTTCCCCAAAGGGATTTTCCCACGTATTTTGGCAGGAAACGTACATAAGCCCGGCTCAATAGGCGTGACCACTCCTAACCATACCAACAGGCTCCGAATCCAATGACGATGTCCATTTTGCTCTGTGAATTCATGGACAGCTATCCCTAACCCTAAGTGGAATTTACCCCAATGGGATTTTCCCATGTATTTTGCCAGGAAATGTACATAAGGCCAGCTCAAAAGGCGTGACCCCTACTAACCATACCAACTGGCTCCGAATCCAATGACGATGTCCATTTTGCTCTGTGAATTCATGGACAGCTATCCCTAACCCTAAGTGGAATTTTCAACAATCGGATTTTCCCATGTATTTTGCCAGGAAACGTACCTAAGGCCGGCTCAAAAGGCGTGACCCTCCTAACCATACCAAAAGGCTCCGAATCCAATGACGATGTCCGTTTTGCTCTGTGAATTCATGGACAGCTATCCCTAACCCTAAGTGGAATTTACCCCAATGGGATTTTCCCATGTATTTTGCCAGGAAATGTACATAAGGCCAGCTCAATAGGCGTGACCCCTCCTAACCATACCAACAGGCTCCGAATCCAATGACGATGTCCATTTTGCTCTGTGAATTCATGGACAGCTATCCCTAACCCTAAGTAGAATTTACCCCAATGGGATTTTCCCATGTATTTTGCCAGGAAATGTACATAAGGCCAGCTCAAAAGGCGTGACCCCTACTAACCATACCAACTGGCTCCGAATCCAATGACGATGTCCATTTTGCTCTGTGAATTCATGGACAGCTATCCCTAACCCTAAGTGGAATTTTCAACAATCGGATTTTCCCATGTATTTTGCCAGGAAACGTACCTAAGGCCGGCTCAAAAGGCGTGACCCCTCCTAACCATACCAACTGGCTCCGAATCCAATGACGATGTCCGTTTTGCTCTGTGAATTCATGGATAGCTAACCTTAACCCTAAGTGGAATTTTCCCCAATGGGATTTTCCCACGTATTTTGCCAGGAAACGTACATAAGCCCGGCTCAATAGGCGTGACCCCTCCTAACCATACCAACAGGCTCCGAATCCAATGGCGATGTCCGTTTTGCTTGGCGAATTCATGGATAGCTAACCCTAACCCTAAGTGGAATTTAACCCAAAGGGATTTTCCCATGTATTTTGCCAGGAAACGTACCTAAGGCCGGCTCAAAAGGCGTGACCCCTCCTAACCATACCAACTGGCTCCGAATCCAATGACGATGTCCGTTTTGCTCTGTGAATTCATGGATAGCTAACCTTAACCCTAAGTGGAATTTTCCCCAATGGGATTTTCCCATGTATTTTGCCAGGAAACGTACATAAAGCCGGCTCAAAAGGCTTGACCCCTCCTACCCATACCAAAAGGCACCGAATCCAATGACGATGTCTGTTTTGCTCTGTGAATTCATGGATAGCTAACCCTAACCCTAAGTGGAATTTTCCCCAATGGGATTTTCCCATGTATTTTGCCAGGAAACGTACATAAGGCCAGCTCAAAAGGCCTAACCCCTCCTACCCATACCAAAAGGCTCCGAATCCAATGACGATGTCCGTTTTGCTCTGTGAATTCATGGATAGCTAACCCTAACCCTAAGTGGAATTTTCCCCAAAGGGATTTTCCCACGTATTTTGCCAGGAAACGTACATAAGCCCGGCTCAATAGGCGTGACCCCTCCTAACCATACCAACAGGCTCCGAATCCAATGACGATGTCCATTTTGCTCTGTGAATTCATGGACAGCTATACCTAACCCTAAGTGGAATTTACCCCAATGGGATTTTCCCATGTATTTTGCCAGGAAATGTACATAAGGCCAGCTCAAAAGGCGTGACCCCTACTAACCATACCAACTGGCTCCGAATCCAATGACGATGTCCATTTTGCTCTGTGAATTCATGGACAGCTATCCCTAACCCTAAGTGGAATTTTCCACAATCGGATTTTCCCATGTATTTTGCCAGGAAACGTACCTAAGGCCGGCTCAAAAGGCGTGACCCCTCCTAACCATACCAACTGGCTCCGAATCCAATGACGATGTCCGTTTTGCTCTGTGAATTCATGGATAGCTAACCTTAACCCTAAGTGGAATTTTCCCCAATGGGATTTTCCCATGTATTTTGCCAGGAAACGTACATAAAGCCGGCTCAAAAGGCTTGACCCCTCCTACCCATACCAAAAGGCACCGAATCCAATGACGATGTCTGTTTTGCTCTGTGAATTCATGGATAGCTAACTCTAACCCTAAGTGGAATTTTCCCCAATGGGATTTTCCCATGTATTTTGCCAGGAAACGTACATAAGGCCAGCTCAAAAGGCGTAACCCCTCCTACCCATACCAAAAGGCTCCGAATCCAATGACGATGTCCGTTTTGCTCTGTGAATTCATGGATAGCTAACCCTAACCCTAAGTGGAATTTTCCCCAAAGGGATTTTCCCACGTATTTTGCCAGGAAACGTACATAAGCCCGGCTCAATAGGCGTGACCCCTCCTAACCATACCAACAGGCTCCGAATCCAATGACGATGTCCATTTTGCTCTGTGAATTCATGGACAGCTATCCTTAACCCTAAGTGGAATTTACCCCAATGGGATTTTCCCATGTATTTTGCCAGGAAATGTACATAAGGCCAGCTCAAAAGGCGTGACCCCTCCTAACCATACCAACAGGCACGGAATCCAATGACGATACCCGTTTTGCTCTGTGAATTCATGGATAGCTAACCCTAACCCTAAGTGGAATTCTCCCCAATGGGATTTTCCCATGTATTTTGCCAGGAAATGTACATAAGGCCGATTCAAAACGCGTGACCCCTCCTAACCATACCAACAGGCTCCGCGTCCAATGACGATGTCCGTTTTGCTCTGTGAATTCATGGATAGCTAACCCTAACCCTAAGTGGAATTTTCCCCAATGGGATTTTCCCATGTATTTTGCCAGGAAACGTACCTAAGGCCGGCTCAAAAGGCGTGACCCCTCCTAACCATATCAACAGGCTCCGAATCCAATGACGATGTCCGTTTTGCTCTGTGAATTCATGGATAGCTAACCCTAACCCTAAGTGGAATTTTTCCCAATGGGATTTTCCCATGTATTTTGCCAGGAAACGTACATAAGGCCAGCTCAAACGGCGTGACCCCTCCTAACCATACCAACGGGCTCCGAATCCAATAGCCATGTCCATTTTGCTCTGCGAATTCATGGATACCTATCCCTAACCCTACGTGGAATTTTGCCCAGTGGGATTTTCCCATGTCTTTTGCCAGGAAATGTACATAAGGACGGCTCAAAAGGCGTGACCCCTCCTAACCATACCAACAGGCTCCGAATCCAATGGTGATGTCCGTTTTGCTTCGCGAATTCATGGATAGCTAACCCTAACCCTAAGTGGAATTTAACCCAAAGGGATTTTCCCATGTATTTTGCCAGGAAACGTACATAAGGCTGGCTCAAAAGGCGTGACCCCTCCTAACCATACCAATAGGCTCCGAATCCAATGGCGATGACCGTTTTGCTCTGCGAATTAATGGATAGCTAACTCAAACCCTAAGTGGAATTTTCCCCAATGGGATTTTCCCATGTATTTTGCCGCGAAACGTACATAACGCGGGCTCAAAAGGCGTGACCCCTCCTAACCATACCAACAGGCTCCGAATCCAATGACGATGTCCGTTTTGCTCTGTGAATTCAAAGATAGCTAACCCTAACCCTAAGTGGAATTTTCCCCAATGGGATTTTCCCATGTATTTTGCCAGGAAATGTACATAAGGCCGGCTCAAAACCCGTGACCCCTCCTAACCATACCAACAGGCTCCGATTCCAATGACGATGTCCGTTTTGCTCTGTGAATTCATGGATAGCTAACCCTAACCCTAAGTGGAATTTTCCCCAATGGGATTTTCCCATGTATTTTGCCAGGAAACGTAGCTAAGGCCGGCTCAAAAGGCGTGACCCCTCCTAACCATACCAACAGGCTCTGAATCCAATGACGATGTCCGTTTTGCTCTGTGAATTCATGGATAGCTAACCCTAACCCTAAGTGGAATTTTTCCCAATGGGATTTTCCCATGTATTTTGCCAGGAAACGTACATAAGGCCAGCTCAAAAGGTGTGACCCCTCCTAACCATACCAAGGGGCTCCGAATCCAATAGCCATGTCCGTTTTGCTCTGCGAATTCCTGGATAGCTAACCCTAACCCTACGTGGAATTTTCCGCAGTGGGATTTTCCCATGTCTTTTGCCAGGAAATGTACATAAGGCCGGCTCAAAATGCGTGACCCCTCCTAACCATACCAACAGGCACGGAATCCAATGACGATGCCCGTTTTGCTCTTTGAATTCATGGATAGCTAACCCTAACCCTAAGTGGAATTTTCCCCAATGGGATTTTCCCATGTATTTTGCCAGGAAACGTACCTAAGGCCCGCTCAAAAGGCGTGACCCCTCCTAACCATATCAACAGGCTCCGAATCCAATGACGATGTCCGTTTTGCTCTGTGAATTCATGGATAGCTAACCCTAACCCTAAGTGGAATTTTTCCCAATGGGATTTTCCCATGTATTTTGCCAGGAAACGTACATAAGGCCAGCTCAAAAGGCGTGACCCCTCCTAACCATACCAACGGGCTCCGAATCCAATAGCCATGTCCATTTTGCTCTGCGAATTCATGGATAGCTATTCCTAACCCTACGTGGAATTTTCCGCAGTGGGATTTTCCCATGTATTTTGCCAGGAAATGTACATAAGGCCAGCTCAAAAGGCGTGACCCCTCCTAACCATACCAAGGGGTTCCGAATCCAATAGCCATGTCCGTTTTGCTCTGTGAATTCATGGATAGCTAACCCTAACCCTAAGTGGAATTTTCCCCAAAGGGATTTTCCCATGTATTTTGCCAGGAAACGTACCTAAGGCCGGCTCAAAAGGCGTGACCCCTCCTAACCATACCAACAGGCTCCGAATCCAATGACGATGTCTGTTTTGCTCTGTGAATACATGGATAGCTAACCCTAACCCTAAGTGGAATTTTCCCCAATCGGATTTTCCCATGTATTTTGCCAGGAAACGTACCTAAGGCCGGCTCAAAAGGCGTGACCCCTCCTAACCATACCAACAGGCTCCGAATCCAATGACGATGTCCGTTTTGCTCTGTGAATTCATGGATAGCTAACCCTAACCCTAAGTGGAATTTTTCCCAATGGGATTTTCCCATGTATTTTGCCAGGAAACGTACATAACGCTGGCTCAGAAGGCGTGACCCCTCCTAACCATACCAAAAGGCACCGAATCCAATGACGATGTCCGTTTTGCTCTGTGAATTCATGGATAGCTAACCCTAACCCTAAGTGAAATTTTCCCCAATGGGATTTTCCCATGTATTTTGCCAGGAAACGTACATAAGGCCAGCTCAAAAGGTGTGACCCCTCCTAACGATACCAACAGGCTCCGAATCCAATGACGATGTCCGTTTTGCTCTGCGAATTCATGGATAGCTAACCCTAACCCTAAGTGGAATTTTCCCCAAAGGGATTTTCCCATGTATTTTGCCAGGAAACGTACATAAGGCCGGCTCAAAAGGCGTGACCCCTCCTAACCATACCAACAGGCTCAGAATCCACTGGCGATGTCCGTTTTGCTCTGCGAATTAATGGATAGCTAACTCAAACCCTAAGTGAAATTTTCCCCAATGGGATTTTCCCATGTATTTTGCCAGGAAACGTACATCAGGCTGGCTCAGAAGGCGTGACCCCTCCTAACCATACCAAAAGGCACCGAATCCAATGACGATGTCCGTTTTGCTCTGTGAATTCATGGATAGCTAACCCTACCCTAAGTGGAATTTTCCCCAATGGGATTTTCCCATGTATTTTGCCAGGAAATGTACATAAGGCCGGCTCAAAAGGCATGCCCCCTCCTAACCATACCAACAGGCTCTGAATCCAATGACGATGTCTGTTTTGCTCTGTGAATTCATGGTTAGCTATCCCTAACCATCAGTGGAATTTTTCGCAATCGGATTTTCCCATGTATTTTGCCAGGAAACGTACCTAAGTCCGGCTCAAAAGGCGTGACCCCTCCTAACCATACCAACAGGCTCCGAATCCAATGACGATGTCCGTTTTGCTCTGTGAAATCATGGATAGCTAACCCTAACCCTAAGTGAAATTTTCCCCAATGGGATTTTCCCATGTATTTTGCCAGGAAACGTACATAAGGCCAGCTCAAAAGGCGTGACCCCTCCTAACCATACCAACAGGCTCCGAATCCAATGACGATGTCAGTTTTGCTCTGTGAATTCATGGATAGCTAACCCTAACCCTAAGTGGAATTTTCCCCAAAGGGATTTTCCCATGTATTTTGCCAGGAAACGTACCTAAGGCCGGCTCAAAAGGCGTGACCCCTCCTAACCATACCAAAAGGCTCCGAATCCAATGACGATGTCCGTTTTGCTCTGTGAATTCATGGATAGCTAACCCTAACCCTAAGTGGAATTTTCCCCAATCGGATTTTCCCATGTATTTTGCCAGGAAACGTACCTAAGGCCGGCTCAAAAGGTGTGACCCCTCCTAACCATACCAACAGGCTCCGAATCCAATGACGATGTCCGTTTTGCTCTGTGAATTCATGGATAGCTAACCCTACCCTAAGTGGAATTTTCCCCAATGGGATTTTCCCATGTATTTTGCCAGGAAATGTACATAAGGCCGGCTCAAAAGGCATGCCCCCTCCTAACCATACCAATAGGCTCTGAATCCAATGACGATGTCTGTTTTGCTCTGTGAATTCATGGTTAGCTATCCCTAACCATAAGTGGAATTTTTCGCAATCGGATTTTCCCATGTATTTTGCCAGGAAACGTACCTAAGTCCGGCTCAAAAGGCGTGACCCCTCCTAACCATACCAACTGGCTCCGAATCCAATGACGATGTCCGTTTTGCTCTGTGAATTCATGGATAGCTAACCTTAACCCTAAGTGGAATTTTCCCCAATGGGATTTTCCCATGTATTTTGCCAGGAAACGTACATAAAGCCGGCTCAAAAGGCTTGACCCCTCCTACCCATACCAACAGGCTCCGAGTCCAATGACGATGTCTGTTTTGCTCTGTGAATTCATGGATAGCTAACCCTAACCCTAAGTGGAATTTTCCCCAATGGGATTTTCCCATGTATTTTGCCAGGAAATGTACATAAGGCCGGCTCAAAACCCGTGACCCCTCCTAACCATACCAACAGGCTCCGAGTCCAATGACGATGTCCGTTTTGCTCTGTGAATTCATGGATAGCTAACCCTAACCCTAAGTGGAATTTTCCCCAATGGGATTTTCCCATGTATTTTGCCAGGAAACGTACATAAGGCCAGCTCAAAAGGCGTGACCCCTCCTACCCATACCAAAAGGCACCGAATCCAATGACGATGTCTGTTTTGCTCTGTGAATTTATGGATAGCTAACCCTAACCCTAAGTGGAATTTTCCCCAATGGGATTTTCCCATGTATTTTGCCGCGAAACGTACATAACGCCGGCTCAAAAGGCGTGACCCCTCCTAACCATACCAACAGGCTCCGCGTCCAATGACGATGTCCGTTTTGCTCTGTGAATTCATGGATAGCTAACCCTAACCCTAAGTGGAATTTTCCCCAATGGGATTTTCCCATGTATTTTGCCAGGAAACGTACCTAAGGCCGGCTCAAAAGGCGTGACCCCTCCTAACCATATCAACAGGCTCCGAATCCAATGACGATGTCCGTTTTGCTCTGTGAATTCATGGATAGCTAACCCTAACCCTAAGTGGAATTTTTCCCAATGGGATTTTCCCATGTATTTTGCCAGGAAACGTACATAAGGCCAGCTCAAACGGCGTGACCCCTCCTAACCATACCAACGGGCTCCGAATCCAATAGCCATGTCCATTTTGCTCTGCGAATTCATGGATAGCTATCCCTAACCCTACGTGGAATTTTGCCCAGTGGGATTTTCCCATGTCTTTTGCCAGGAAATGTACATAAGGACGGCTCAAAAGGCGTGACCCCTCCTAACCATACCAACAGGCTCCGAATCCAATGGCGATGTCCGTTTTGCTTCGCGAATTCATGGATAGCTAACCCTAACCCTAAGTGGAATTTAACCCAAAGGGATTTTCCCATGTATTTTGCCAGGAAACGTACATAAGGCTGGCTCAAAAGGCGTGACCCCTCCTAACCATACCAATAGGCTCCGAATCCAATGGCGATGACCGTTTTGCTCTGCGAATTAATGGATAGCTAACTCAAACCCTAAGTGGAATTTTCCCCAATGGGATTTTCCCATGTATTTTGCCGCGAAACGTACATAACGCCGGCTCAAAAGGCGTGACCCCTCCTAACCATACCAACAGGCTCCGAATCCAATGACGATGTCCGTTTTGCTCTGTGAATTCATGGATAGCTAACCCTAACCCTAAGTGGAATTTTCCCCAATGGGATTTTCCCATGTATTTTGCCAGGAAATGTACATAAGGCCGGCTCAAAACCCGTGACCCCTCCTAACCATACCAACAGGCTCCGAGTCCAATGACGATGTCCGTTTTGCTCTGTGAATTCATGGATAGCTAAACCTAACCCTAAGTGGAATTTTCCCCAATGGGATTTTCCCATGTATTTTGCCAGGAAACGTAGCTAAGGCCGGCTCAAAAGGCGTGACCCCTCCTAACCATACGAACAGGCTCTGAATCCAATGACGATGTCCGTTTTGCTCTGTGAATTCATGGATAGCTAACCCTAACCCTAAGTGGAATTTTTCCCAATGGGATTTCCCCATGTATTTTGCCAGGAAACGTACATAAGGCCAGCTCAAAAGGCGTGACCCCTCCTAACCATACCAAGGGGCTCCGAATCCAATAGCCATGTCCGTTTTGCTCTGCTAATTCCTGGATAGCTAACCCTAACCCTACGTGGAATTTTCCGCAGTGGGATTTTCCCATGTCTTTTGCCAGGAAATGTACATAAGGCCGGCTCAAAATGCGTGACCCCTCCTAACCATACCAACAGGCTCAGAATCCACTGGCGATGTCCGTTTTGCTCTGCGAATTAATGGATAGCTAACTCAAACCCTAAGTGAAATTTTCCCCAATGGGATTTTCCCATGTATTTTGCCAGGAAACGTACATCAGGCTGGCTCAGAAGGCGTGACCCCTCCTAACCATACCAAAAGGCACCGAATCCAATGACGATGTCCGTTTTGCTCTGTGAATTCATGGATAGCTAACCCTACCCTAAGTGGAATTTTCCCCAATGGGATTTTCCCATGTATTTTGCCAGGAAATGTACATAAGGCCGGCTCAAAAGGCATGCCCCCTCCTAACCATACCAACAGGCTCTGAATCCAATGACGATGTCTGTTTTGCTCTGTGAATTCATGGTTAGCTATCCCTAACCATCAGTGGAATTTTTCGCAATCGGATTTTCCCATGTATTTTGCCAGGAAACGTACCTAAGTCCGGCTCAAAAGGCGTGACCCCTCCTAACCATACCAACAGGCTCCGAATCCAATGACGATGTCCGTTTTGCTCTGTGAAATCATGGATAGCTAACCCTAACCCTAAGTGAAATTTTCCCCAATGGGATTTTCCCATGTATTTTGCCAGGAAACGTACATAAGGCCAGCTCAAAAGGCGTGACCCCTCCTAACCATACCAACAGGCTCCGAATCCAATGACGATGTCAGTTTTGCTCTGTGAATTCATGGATAGCTAACCCTAACCCTAAGTGGAATTTTCCCCAAAGGGATTTTCCCATGTATTTTGCCAGGAAACGTACCTAAGGCCGGCTCAAAAGGCGTGACCCCTCCTAACCATACCAAAAGGCTCCGAATCCAATGACGATGTCCGTTTTGCTCTGTGAATTCATGGATAGCTAACCCTAACCCTAAGTGGAATTTTCCCCAATCGGATTTTCCCATGTATTTTGCCAGGAAACGTACCTAAGGCCGGCTCAAAAGGTGTGACCCCTCCTAACCATACCAACAGGCTCCGAATCCAATGACGATGTCCGTTTTGCTCTGTGAATTCATGGATAGCTAACCCTACCCTAAGTGGAATTTTCCCCAATGGGATTTTCCCATGTATTTTGCCAGGAAATGTACATAAGGCCGGCTCAAAAGGCATGCCCCCTCCTAACCATACCAATAGGCTCTGAATCCAATGACGATGTCTGTTTTGCTCTGTGAATTCATGGTTAGCTATCCCTAACCATAAGTGGAATTTTTCGCAATCGGATTTTCCCATGTATTTTGCCAGGAAACGTACCTAAGTCCGGCTCAAAAGGCGTGACCCCTCCTAACCATACCAACTGGCTCCGAATCCAATGACGATGTCCGTTTTGCTCTGTGAATTCATGGATAGCTAACCTTAACCCTAAGTGGAATTTTCCCCAATGGGATTTTCCCATGTATTTTGCCAGGAAACGTACATAAAGCCGGCTCAAAAGGCTTGACCCCTCCTACCCATACCAACAGGCTCCGAGTCCAATGACGATGTCTGTTTTGCTCTGCTAATTCCTGGATAGCTAACCCTAACCCTACGTGGAATTTTCCGCAGTGGGATTTTCCCATGTCTTTTGCCAGGAAATGTACATAAGGCCGGCTCAAAATGCGTGACCCCTCCTAACCATACCAACAGGCTCAGAATCCACTGGCGATGTCCGTTTTGCTCTGCGAATTAATGGATAGCTAACTCAAACCCTAAGTGAAATTTTCCCCAATGGGATTTTCCCATGTATTTTGCCAGGAAACGTACATCAGGCTGGCTCAGAAGGCGTGACCCCTCCTAACCATACCAAAAGGCACCGAATCCAATGACGATGTCCGTTTTGCTCTGTGAATTCATGGATAGCTAACCCTACCCTAAGTGGAATTTTCCCCAATGGGATTTTCCCATGTATTTTGCCAGGAAATGTACATAAGGCCGGCTCAAAAGGCATGCCCCCTCCTAACCATACCAACAGGCTCTGAATCCAATGACGATGTCTGTTTTGCTCTGTGAATTCATGGTTAGCTATCCCTAACCATCAGTGGAATTTTTCGCAATCGGATTTTCCCATGTATTTTGCCAGGAAACGTACCTAAGTCCGGCTCAAAAGGCGTGACCCCTCCTAACCATACCAACAGGCTCCGAATCCAATGACGATGTCCGTTTTGCTCTGTGAAATCATGGATAGCTAACCCTAACCCTAAGTGAAATTTTCCCCAATGGGATTTTCCCATGTATTTTGCCAGGAAACGTACATAAGGCCAGCTCAAAAGGCGTGACCCCTCCTAACCATACCAACAGGCTCCGAATCCAATGACGATGTCAGTTTTGCTCTGTGAATTCATGGATAGCTAACCCTAACCCTAAGTGGAATTTTCCCCAAAGGGATTTTCCCATGTATTTTGCCAGGAAACGTACCTAAGGCCGGCTCAAAAGGCGTGACCCCTCCTAACCATACCAAAAGGCTCCGAATCCAATGACGATGTCCGTTTTGCTCTGTGAATTCATGGATAGCTAACCCTAACCCTAAGTGGAATTTTCCCCAATCGGATTTTCCCATGTATTTTGCCAGGAAACGTACCTAAGGCCGGCTCAAAAGGTGTGACCCCTCCTAACCATACCAACAGGCTCCGAATCCAATGACGATGTCCGTTTTGCTCTGTGAATTCATGGATAGCTAACCCTACCCTAAGTGGAATTTTCCCCAATGGGATTTTCCCATGTATTTTGCCAGGAAATGTACATAAGGCCGGCTCAAAAGGCATGCCCCCTCCTAACCATACCAATAGGCTCTGAATCCAATGACGATGTCTGTTTTGCTCTGTGAATTCATGGTTAGCTATCCCTAACCATAAGTGGAATTTTTCGCAATCGGATTTTCCCATGTATTTTGCCAGGAAACGTACCTAAGTCCGGCTCAAAAGGCGTGACCCCTCCTAACCATACCAACTGGCTCCGAATCCAATGACGATGTCCGTTTTGCTCTGTGAATTCATGGATAGCTAACCTTAACCCTAAGTGGAATTTTCCCCAATGGGATTTTCCCATGTATTTTGCCAGGAAACGTACATAAAGCCGGCTCAAAAGGCTTGACCCCTCCTACCCATACCAACAGGCTCCGAGTCCAATGACGATGTCTGTTTTGCTCTGTGAATTCATGGATAGCTAACCCTAACCCTAAGTGGAATTTTCCCCAATGGGATTTTCCCATGTATTTTGCCAGGAAATGTACATAAGGCCGGCTCAAAACCCGTGACCCCTCCTAACCATACCAACAGGCTCCGAGTCCAATGACGATGTCCGTTTTGCTCTGTGAATTCATGGATAGCTAACCCTAACCCTAAGTGGAATTTTCCCCAATGGGATTTTCCCATGTATTTTGCCAGGAAACGTACATAAGGCCAGCTCAAAAGGCGTGACCCCTCCTACCCATACCAAAAGGCACCGAATCCAATGACGATGTCTGTTTTGCTCTGTGAATTTATGGATAGCTAACCCTAACCCTAAGTGGAATTTTCCCCAATGGGATTTTCCCATGTATTTTGCCGCGAAACGTACATAACGCCGGCTCAAAAGGCGTGACCCCTCCTAACCATACCAACAGGCTCCGCGTCCAATGACGATGTCCGTTTTGCTCTGTGAATTCATGGATAGCTAACCCTAACCCTAAGTGGAATTTTCCCCAATGGGATTTTCCCATGTATTTTGCCAGGAAACGTACCTAAGGCCGGCTCAAAAGGCGTGACCCCTCCTAACCATATCAACAGGCTCCGAATCCAATGACGATGTCCGTTTTGCTCTGTGAATTCATGGATAGCTAACCCTAACCCTAAGTGGAATTTTTCCCAATGGGATTTTCCCATGTATTTTGCCAGGAAACGTACATAAGGCCAGCTCAAACGGCGTGACCCCTCCTAACCATACCAACGGGCTCCGAATCCAATAGCCATGTCCATTTTGCTCTGCGAATTCATGGATAGCTATCCCTAACCCTACGTGGAATTTTGCCCAGTGGGATTTTCCCATGTCTTTTGCCAGGAAATGTACATAAGGACGGCTCAAAAGGCGTGACCCCTCCTAACCATACCAACAGGCTCCGAATCCAATGGCGATGTCCGTTTTGCTTCGCGAATTCATGGATAGCTAACCCTAACCCTAAGTGGAATTTAACCCAAAGGGATTTTCCCATGTATTTTGCCAGGAAACGTACATAAGGCTGGCTCAAAAGGCGTGACCCCTCCTAACCATACCAATAGGCTCCGAATCCAATGGCGATGACCGTTTTGCTCTGCGAATTAATGGATAGCTAACTCAAACCCTAAGTGGAATTTTCCCCAATGGGATTTTCCCATGTATTTTGCCGCGAAACGTACATAACGCCGGCTCAAAAGGCGTGACCCCTCCTAACCATACCAACAGGCTCCGAATCCAATGACGATGTCCGTTTTGCTCTGTGAATTCATGGATAGCTAACCCTAACCCTAAGTGGAATTTTCCCCAATGGGATTTTCCCATGTATTTTGCCAGGAAATGTACATAAGGCCGGCTCAAAACCCGTGACCCCTCCTAACCATACCAACAGGCTCCGAGTCCAATGACGATGTCCGTTTTGCTCTGTGAATTCATGGATAGCTAAACCTAACCCTAAGTGGAATTTTCCCCAATGGGATTTTCCCATGTATTTTGCCAGGAAACGTAGCTAAGGCCGGCTCAAAAGGCGTGACCCCTCCTAACCATACGAACAGGCTCTGAATCCAATGACGATGTCCGTTTTGCTCTGTGAATTCATGGATAGCTAACCCTAACCCTAAGTGGAATTTTTCCCAATGGGATTTCCCCATGTATTTTGCCAGGAAACGTACATAAGGCCAGCTCAAAAGGCGTGACCCCTCCTAACCATACCAAGGGGCTCCGAATCCAATAGCCATGTCCGTTTTGCTCTGCTAATTCCTGGATAGCTAACCCTAACCCTACGTGGAATTTTCCGCAGTGGGATTTTCCCATGTCTTTTGCCAGGAAATGTACATAAGGCCGGCTCAAAATGCGTGACCCCTCCTAACCATACCAACAGGCACGGAATCCAATGACGATGCCCGTTTTGCTCTTTGAATTCATGGATAGCTAACCCTAACCCTAAGTGGAATTTTCCCCAATGGGACTTTCCCATGTATTTTGCCAGGAAACGTACCTAAGGCCGGCTCAAAAGGCGTGACCCCTCCTAACCATATCAACAGGCTCCGAGTCCAATGACGATGTCCGTTTTGCTCTGTGAATTCATGGATAGCTAACCCTAACCCTAAGTGGAATTTTTCCCAATGGGATTTTCCCATGTATTTTGCCAGGAAACGTACATAAGGCCAGCTCAAAAGGCGTGACCCCTCCTAACCATACCAACGGGCTCCGAATCCAATAGCCATGTCCATTTTGCTCTGCGAATTCATGGATAGCTATCCCTAACCCTACGTGGAATTTTCCGCAGTGGGATTTTCCCATGTATTTTGCCAGGAAATGTACATAAGGCCAGCTCAAAAGGCGTGACCCCTCCTAACCATACCAAGGGGCTCCGAATCCAATAGCCATGTCCGTTTTGCTCTGTGAATTCATGGATAGCTAACCCTAACCCTAAGTGGAATTTTCCCCAAAGGGATTTTCCCATGTATTTTGCCAGGAAACGTACCTAAGGCCGGCTCAAAAGGCGTGACCCCTCCTAACCATACCAACAGGCTCCGAATCCAATGACGATGTCCGTTTTGCTCTGTGAATTCATGGATAGCTAACCCTAACCCTAAGTGGAATTTTCCCCAATCGGATTTTCCCATGTATTTTGCCAGGAAACGTACCTAAGGCCGGCTCAAAAGGCGTGACCCCTCCTAACCATACCAACAGGCTCCGAATCCAATGACGATGTCCGTTTTGCTCTGTGAATTCATGGATAGCTAACCCTAACCCTAAGTGGAATTTTTCCCAATGGGATTTTCCCATGTATTTTGCCAGGAAACGTACATAACGCTGGCTCAGAAGGCGTGACCCCTCCTAACCATACCAAAAGGCACCGAATCCAATGACGATGTCCGTTTTGCTCTGTGAATTCATGGATAGCTAACCCTAACCCTAAGTGAAATTTTCCCCAATGGGATTTTCCCATGTATTTTGCCAGGAAACGTACATAAGGCCAGCTCAAAAGGTGTGACCCCTCCTAACGATACCAACAGGCTCCGAATCCAATGACGATGTCCGTTTTGCTCTGTGAATTCATGGATAGCTAACCCTAACCCTAAGTGGAATTTTCCCCAAAGGGATTTTCCCATGTATTTTGCCAGGAAACGTACATAAGGCCGGCTCAAAAGGCGTGACCCCTCCTAACCATACCAACAGGCTCAGAATCCACTGGCGATGTCCGTTTTGCTCTGCGAATTAATGGATAGCTAACTCAAACCCTAAGTGAAATTTTCCCCAATGGGATTTTCCCATGTATTTTGCCAGGAAACGTACATCAGGCTGGCTCAGAAGGCGTGACCCCTCCTAACCATACCAAAAGGCACCGAATCCAATGACGATGTCCGTTTTGCTCTGTGAATTCATGGATAGCTAACCCTACCCTAAGTGGAATTTTCCCCAATGGGATTTTCCCATGTATTTTGCCAGGAAATGTACATAAGGCCGGCTCAAAAGGCATGCCCCCTCCTAACCATACCAACAGGCTCTGAATCCAATGACGATGTCTGTTTTGTTCTGTGAATTCATGGTTAGCTATCCCTAACCATAAGTGGAATTTTTCGCAATCGGATTTTCCCATGTATTTTGCCAGGAAACGTACCTAAGTCCGGCTCAAAAGGCGTGACCCCTCCTAACCATACCAACTGGCTCCGAATCCAATGACGATGTCCGTTTTGCTCTGTGAATTCATGGATAGCTAACCTTAACCCTAAGTGGAATTTTCCCCAAAGGGATTTTCCCATGTATTTTGCCAGGAAACGTACATAAGGCCGGCTCAAAAGGCGTGACCCCTCCTAACCATACCAACAGGCTCCGAATCCAATGGGGATGTCCGTTTTGCTCTGAGAATTAATGGATAGCTAACTCAAACCCTAAGTGGAATTTTCCCCAATCGGATTTTCCCATGTATTTTGCCAGGAAATGTACATAAGGCCAGCTCAAAAGGCGTGACCCCTCCTAACCATACCAAGGGGCTCCGAATCCAATAGCCATGTCCGTTTTGCTCTGTGAATTCATGGATAGCTAACCCTAACCCTAAGTGGAATTTTCCCCAAAGGGATTTTCCCATGTATTTTGCCAGGAAACGTACCTAAGGCCGGCTCAAAAGGCGTGACCCCTCCTAACCATACCAACAGGCTCCGAATCCAATGACGATGTCCGTTTTGCTCTGTGAATTCATGGATAGCTAACCCTAACCCTAAGTGGAATTTTCCCCAATCGGATTTTCCCATGTATTTTGCCAGGAAACGTACCTAAGACCGGCTCAAAAGGCGTGACCCCTCCTAACCATACCAACAGGCTCCGAATCCAATGACGATGTCCGTTTTGCTCTGTGAATTCATGGATAGCTAACCCTAACCCTAAGTGAAATTTTCCCCAATGGGATTTTCCCATGTATTTTGCCAGGAAACGTACATAAGGCCAGCTCAAAAGGTGTGACCCCTCCTAACGATACCAACAGGCTCCGAATCCAATGACGATGTCCGTTTTGCTCTGCGAATTCATGGATAGCTAACCCTAACCCTAAGTGGAATTTTCCCCAAAGGGATTTTCCCATGTATTTTGCCAGGAAATGTACATAAGGCCGGCTCAAAAGGTGTGACCCCTCCTAACCATACCAACGGGCTCAGAATCCAATGGCGATGTCCGTTTTGCTCTGCGAATTCATGGATAGCTATCCCTAACCCTACGTGGAATTTTGCCCAGTGGGATTTTCCCATGTCTTTTGCCAGGAAATGTACATAAGGACGGCTCAAAAGGCGTGACCCCTCCTAACCATACCAACAGGCTACGAATCCAATGGCGATGTCCGTTTTGCTTCGCGAATTCATGGATAGCTAACCCTAACCCTAAGTGGAATTTAACCCAAAGGGATTTTCCCATGTATTTTGCCAGGAAACGTACATAAGGCTGGCTCAAAAGGCGTGACCCCTCCAAACCATACCAACAGGCTCCGAATCCAATGGCGATGTCCGTTTTGCTCTGCGAATTAATGGATAGCTAACTCAAACCCTAAGTGGAATTTTCCCCAATGGGATTTTCCCATGTATTTTGCCGCGAAACGTACATAACGCCGGCTCAAAAGGCGTGACCCCTCCTAACCATACCAACAGGCTCCGAATCCAATGACGATGTCTGTTTTGCTCTGTGAATTCATGGATAGCTAACCCTAACCCTAAGTGGAATTTTCCCCAATGGGATTTTCCCATGTATTTTGCCAGGAAATGTACATAAGGCCGGCTCAAAACCCGTGACCCCTCCTAACCATACCAACAGGCTCCGAGTCCAATGACGATGTCCGTTTTGCTCTGTGAATTCATGGATAGCTAACCCTAACCCTAAGTGGAATTCTCCCCAATGGGATTTTCCCATGTATTTTGCCAGGAAATGTACATAAGGCCGATTCAAAAGGCGTGACCCCTCCTAACCATACCAACAGGCTCCGAATCCAATGACGATGTCCGTTTTGCTCTGTGAATTCATGGATAGCTAACCCTAACCCTAAGTGGAATTTTTCCCAATGGGATTTTCCCATGTATTTTGCCAGGAAATGTACATAAGGACGGCTCAAAAGGCGTGACCCCTCCTAACCATACCAACAGGCTCCGAATCCAATGACGATGTCTGTTTTGCTCTGTGAATTCATGGATAGCTAACCCTAACCCTAAGTGGAATTTTCCCCAATGGGATTTTCCCATGTATTTTGCCAGGAAATGTACATAAGGACGGCTCAAAAGGCGTGACCCCTCCTAACCATACCAACAGGCTCCGAATCCAATGACGATGTCTGTTTTGCTCTGTGAATTCATGGATAGCTAACCCTAACCCTAAGTGGAATTTTCCCCAATGGGATTTTCCCATGTATTTTGCCAGGAAATGTACATAAGGCCGGCTCAAAACCCGTGACCCCTCCTAACCATACCAACAGGCTCCGAGTCCAATGACGATGTCCGTTTTGCTCTGTGAATTCATGGATAGCTAACCCTAACCCTAAGTGGAATTCTCCCCAATGGGATTTTCCCATGTATTTTGCCAGGAAATGTACATAAGGCCGATTCAAAAGGCGTGACCCCTCCTAACCATACCAACAGGCTCCGAATCCAATGACGATGTCCGTTTTGCTCTGTGAATTCATGGATAGCTAACCCTAACCCTAAGTGGAATTTTTCCCAATGGGATTTTCCCATGTATTTTGCCAGGAAACGTACATAAGGCCAGCTCAAACGGCGTGACCCCTCCTAACCATACCAACGGGCTCCGAATCCAATAGCCATGTCCATTTTGCTCTTTGAATTCATGGTTAGCTATCCCTAACCATAAGTGGAATTTTTCGCAATCGGATTTTCCCATGTATTTTGCCAGGAAACGTACCTAAGTCCGGCTCAAAAGGCGTGACCCCTCCTAACCATACCAACTGGCTCCGAATCCAATGACGATGTCCGTTTTGCTCTGTGAATTCATGGATAGCTAACCTTAACCCTAAGTGGAATTTTCCCCAATGGGATTTTCCCATGTATTTTGCCAGGAAACGTACATAAAGCCGGCTCAAAAGGCTTGACCCCTCCTACCCATACCAAAAGGCACCGAATCCAATGACGATGTCTGTTTTGCTCTGTGAATTCATGGATAGCTAACCCTAACCCTAAGTGGAATTTTCCCCAATGGGATTTTCCCATGTATTTTTCCAGGAAACGTACATAAGGCCGGCTCAAAAGGCGTGACCCCTCCTAACCATACCAACAGGCACGGAATCCAATGACGATACCCGTTTTGCTCTGTGAATTCATGGATAGCTAACCCTAACCCTAAGTGGAATTCTCCCCAATGGGATTTTCCCATGTATTTTGCCAGGAAATGTACATAAGGCCGATTCAAAACGCGTGACCCCTCCTAACCATACCAACAGGCTCCGAATCCAATGACGATGTCCGTTTTGCTCTGTGAATTCATGGATAGCTAACCCTAACCCTAAGTGAAATTTTCCCCAATGGGATTTTCCCATGTATTTTGCCAGGAAACGTACATAAGGCCAGCTCAAAAGGTGTGACCCCTCCTAACGATACCAACAGGCTCCGAATCCAATGACGATGTCCGTTTTGCTCTGCGAATTCATGGATAGCTAACCCTAACCCTAAGTGAAATTTTCCCCAATGGGATTTTCCCATGTATTTTGCCAGGAAACGTACATCAGGCTGGCTCAGAAGGCGTGACCCCTCCTAACCATACCAAAAGGCACCGAATCCAATGACGATGTCCGTTTTGCTCTGTGAATTCATGGATAGCTAAACCTAACCCTAAGTGGAATTTTCCCCAATGGGATTTTCCCATGTATTTTGCCAGGAAACGTAGCTAAGGCCGGCTCAAAAGGCGTGACCCCTCCTAACCATACGAACAGGCTCTGAATCCAATGACGATGTCCGTTTTGCTCTGTGAATTCATGGATAGCTAACCCTAACCCTAAGTGGAATTTTTCCCAATGGGATTTCCCCATGTATTTTGCCAGGAAACGTACATAAGGCCAGCTCAAAAGGCGTGACCCCTCCTAACCATACCAAGGGGCTCCGAATCCAATAGCCATGTCCGTTTTGCTCTGCTAATTCCTGGATAGCTAACCCTAACCCTACGTGGAATTTTCCGCAGTGGGATTTTCCCATGTCTTTTGCCAGGAAATGTACATAAGGCCGGCTCAAAATGCGTGACCCCTCCTAACCATACCAACAGGCACGGAATCCAATGACGATGCCCGTTTTGCTCTTTGAATTCATGGATAGCTAACCCTAACCCTAAGTGGAATTTTCCCCAATGGGATTTTCCCATGTATTTTGCCAGGAAACGTACCTAAGGCCGGCTCAAAAGGCGTGACCCCTCCTAACCATATCAACAGGCTCCGAATCCAATGACGATGTCCGTTTTGCTCTGTGAATTCATGGATAGCTAACCCTAACCCTAAGTGGAATTTTTCCCAATGGGATTTTCCCATGTATTTTGCCAGGAAACGTACATAAGGCCAGCTCAAAAGGCGTGACCCCTCCTAACCATACCAACGGGCTCCGAATCCAATAGCCATGTCCATTTTGCTCTGCGAATTCATGGATAGCTATCCCTAACCCTACGTGGAATTTTCCGCAGTGGGATTTTCCCATGTATTTTGCCAGGAAATGTACATAAGGCCAGCTCAAAAGGCGTGACCCCTCCTAACCATACCAAGGGGCTCCGAATCCAATAGCCATGTCCGTTTTGCTCTGTGAATTCATGGATAGCTAACCCTAACCCTAAGTGGAATTTTCCCCAAAGGGATTTTCCCATGTATTTTGCCAGGAAACGTACCTAAGGCCGGCTCAAAAGGCGTGACCCCTCCTAACCATACCAACAGGCTCCGAATCCAATGACGATGTCCGTTTTGCTCTGTGAATTCATGGATAGCTAACCCTAACCCTAAGTGGAATTTTCCCCAATCGGATTTTCCCATGTATTTTGCCAGGAAACGTACCTAAGGCCGGCTCAAAAGGCGTGACCCCTCCTAACCATACCAACAGGCTCCGAATCCAATGACGATGTCCGTTTTGCTCTGTGAATTCATGGATAGCTAACCCTAACCCTAAGTGGAATTTTTCCCAATGGGATTTTCCCATGTATTTTGCCAGGAAACGTACATAACGCTGGCTCAGAAGGCGTGACCCCTCCTAACCATACCAAAAGGCACCGAATCCAATGACGATGTCCGTTTTGCTCTGTGAATTCATGGATAGCTAACCCTAACCCTAAGTGAAATTTTCCCCAATGGGATTTTCCCATGTATTTTGCCAGGAAACGTACATAAGGCCAGCTCAAAAGGTGTGACCCCTCCTAACGATACCAACAGGCTCCGAATCCAATGACGATGTCCGTTTTGCTCTGTGAATTCATGGATAGCTAACCCTAACCCTAAGTGGAATTTTCCCCAAAGGGATTTTCCCATGTATTTTGCCAGGAAACGTACATAAGGCCGGCTCAAAAGGCGTGACCCCTCCTAACCATACCAACAGGCTCAGAATCCACTGGCGATGTCCGTTTTGCTCTGCGAATTAATGGATAGCTAACTCAAACCCTAAGTGAAATTTTCCCCAATGGGATTTTCCCATGTATTTTGCCAGGAAACGTACATCAGGCTGGCTCAGAAGGCGTGACCCCTCCTAACCATACCAAAAGGCACCGAATCCAATGACGATGTCCGTTTTGCTCTGTGAATTCATGGATAGCTAACCCTACCCTAAGTGGAATTTTCCCCAATGGGATTTTCCCATGTATTTTGCCAGGAAATGTACATAAGGCCGGCTCAAAAGGCATGCCCCCTCCTAACCATACCAACAGGCTCTGAATCCAATGACGATGTCTGTTTTGCTCTGTGAATTCATGGTTAGCTATCCCTAACCATAAGTGGAATTTTTCGCAATCGGATTTTCCCATGTATTTTGCCAGGAAACGTACCTAAGTCCGGCTCAAAAGGCGTGACCCCTCCTAACCATACCAACTGGCTCCGAATCCAATGACGATGTCCGTTTTGCTCTGTGAATTCATGGATAGCTAACCTTAACCCTAAGTGGAATTTTCCCCAAAGGGATTTTCCCATGTATTTTGCCAGGAAACGTACATAAGGCCGGCTCAAAAGGCGTGACCCCTCCTAACCATACCAACAGGCTCCGAATCCAATGGGGATGTCCGTTTTGCTCTGAGAATTAATGGATAGCTAACTCAAACCCTAAGTGGAATTTTCCCCAATCGGATTTTCCCATGTATTTTGCCAGGAAATGTACATAAGGCCAGCTCAAAAGGCGTGACCCCTCCTAACCATACCAAGGGGCTCCGAATCCAATAGCCATGTCCGTTTTGCTCTGTGAATTCATGGATAGCTAACCCTAACCCTAAGTGGAATTTTCCCCAAAGGGATTTTCCCATGTATTTTGCCAGGAAACGTACCTAAGGCCGGCTCAAAAGGCGTGACCCCTCCTAACCATACCAACAGGCTCTGAATCCAATGACGATGTCCGTTTTGCTCTGTGAATTCATGGATAGCTAACCCTAACCCTAAGTGGAATTTTCCCCAATCGGATTTTCCCATGTATTTTGCCAGGAAACGTACCTAAGACCGGCTCAAAAGGCGTGACCCCTCCTAACCATACCAACAGGCTCCGAATCCAATGACGATGTCCGTTTTGCTCTGTGAATTCATGGATAGCTAACCCTAACCCTAAGTGAAATTTTCCCCAATGGGATTTTCCCATGTATTTTGCCAGGAAACGTACATAAGGCCAGCTCAAAAGGTGTGACCCCTCCTAACGATACCAACAGGCTCCGAATCCAATGACGATGTCCGTTTTGCTCTGCGAATTCATGGATAGCTAACCCTAACCCTAAGTGGAATTTTCCCCAAAGGGATTTTCCCATGTATTTTGCCAGGAAATGTACATAAGGCCGGCTCAAAAGGTGTGACCCCTCCTAACCATACCAACGGGCTCAGAATCCAATGGCGATGTCCGTTTTGCTCTGCGAATTCATGGATAGCTATCCCTAACCCTACGTGGAATTTTGCCCAGTGGGATTTTCCCATGTCTTTTGCCAGGAAATGTACATAAGGACGGCTCAAAAGGCGTGACCCCTCCTAACCATACCAACAGGCTACGAATCCAATGGCGATGTCCGTTTTGCTTCGCGAATTCATGGATAGCTAACCCTAACCCTAAGTGGAATTTAACCCAAAGGGATTTTCCCATGTATTTTGCCAGGAAACGTACATAAGGCCGGCTCAAAAGGCGTGACCCCTCCTAACCATACCAACAGGCTCCGAATCCAATGGGGATGTCCGTTTTGCTCTGAGAATTAATGGATAGCTAACTCAAACCCTAAGTGGAATTTTCCCCAATCGGATTTTCCCATGTATTTTGCCAGGAAATGTACATAAGGCCAGCTCAAAAGGCGTGACCCCTCCTAACCATACCAAGGGGCTCCGAATCCAATAGCCATGTCCGTTTTGCTCTGTGAATTCATGGATAGCTAACCCTAACCCTAAGTGGAATTTTCCCCAAAGGGATTTTCCCATGTATTTTGCCAGGAAACGTACCTAAGGCCGGCTCAAAAGGCGTGACCCCTCCTAACCATACCAACAGGCTCTGAATCCAATGACGATGTCCGTTTTGCTCTGTGAATTCATGGATAGCTAACCCTAACCCTAAGTGGAATTTTCCCCAATCGGATTTTCCCATGTATTTTGCCAGGAAACGTACCTAAGACCGGCTCAAAAGGCGTGACCCCTCCTAACCATACCAACAGGCTCCGAATCCAATGACGATGTCCGTTTTGCTCTGTGAATTCATGGATAGCTAACCCTAACCCTAAGTGAAATTTTCCCCAATGGGATTTTCCCATGTATTTTGCCAGGAAACGTACATAAGGCCAGCTCAAAAGGTGTGACCCCTCCTAACGATACCAACAGGCTCCGAATCCAATGACGATGTCCGTTTTGCTCTGCGAATTCATGGATAGCTAACCCTAACCCTAAGTGGAATTTTCCCCAAAGGGATTTTCCCATGTATTTTGCCAGGAAATGTACATAAGGCCGGCTCAAAAGGTGTGACCCCTCCTAACCATACCAACGGGCTCAGAATCCAATGGCGATGTCCGTTTTGCTCTGCGAATTCATGGATAGCTATCCCTAACCCTACGTGGAATTTTGCCCAGTGGGATTTTCCCATGTCTTTTGCCAGGAAATGTACATAAGGACGGCTCAAAAGGCGTGACCCCTCCTAACCATACCAACAGGCTACGAATCCAATGGCGATGTCCGTTTTGCTTCGCGAATTCATGGATAGCTAACCCTAACCCTAAGTGGAATTTAACCCAAAGGGATTTTCCCATGTATTTTGCCAGGAAACGTACATAAGGCTGGCTCAAAAGGCGTGACCCCTCCTAACCATACCAACAGGCTCCGAATCCAATGGCGATGTCCGTTTTGCTCTGCGAATTAATGGATAGCTAACTCAAACCCTAAGTGGAATTTTCCCCAATGGGATTTTCCCATGTATTTTGCCGCGAAACGTACATAACGCCGGCTCAAAAGGCGTGACCCCTCCTAACCATACCAACAGGCTCCGAATCCAATGACGATGTCTGTTTTGCTCTGTGAATTCATGGATAGCTAACCCTAACCCTAAGTGGAATTTTCCCCAATGGGATTTTCCCATGTATTTTGCCAGGAAATGTACATAAGGCCGGCTCAAAACCCGTGACCCCTCCTAACCATACCAACAGGCTCCGAGTCCAATGACGATGTCCGTTTTGCTCTGTGAATTCATGGATAGCTAACCCTAACCCTAAGTGGAATTCTCCCCAATGGGATTTTCCCATGTATTTTGCCAGGAAATGTACATAAGGGCGATTCAAAAGGCGTGACCCCTCCTAACCATACCAACAGGCTCCGAATCCAATGACGATGTCCGTTTTGCTCTGTGAATTCATGGATAGCTAACCCTAACCCTAAGTGGAATTTTTCCCAATGGGATTTTCCCATGTATTTTGCCAGGAAATGTACATAAGGACGGCTCAAAAGGCGTGACCCCTCCTAACCATACCAACAGGCTCCGAATCCAATGACGATGTCTGTTTTGCTCTGTGAATTCATGGATAGCTAACCCTAACCCTAAGTGGAATTTTCCCCAATGGGATTTTCCCATGTATTTTGCCAGGAAATGTACATAAGGACGGCTCAAAAGGCGTGACCCCTCCTAACCATACCAACAGGCTCCGAATCCAATGACGATGTCTGTTTTGCTCTGTGAATTCATGGATAGCTAACCCTAACCCTAAGTGGAATTTTCCCCAATGGGATTTTCCCATGTATTTTGCCAGGAAATGTACATAAGGCCGGCTCAAAACCCGTGACCCCTCCTAACCATACCAACAGGCTCCGAGTCCAATGACGATGTCCGTTTTGCTCTGTGAATTCATGGATAGCTAACCCTAACCCTAAGTGGAATTCTCCCCAATGGGATTTTCCCATGTATTTTGCCAGGAAATGTACATAAGGCCGATTCAAAAGGCGTGACCCCTCCTAACCATACCAACAGGCTCCGAATCCAATGACGATGTCCGTTTTGCTCTGTGAATTCATGGATAGCTAACCCTAACCCTAAGTGGAATTTTTCCCAATGGGATTTTCCCATGTATTTTGCCAGGAAACGTACATAAGGCCAGCTCAAACGGCGTGACCCCTCCTAACCATACCAACGGGCTCCGAATCCAATAGCCATGTCCATTTTGCTCTTTGAATTCATGGTTAGCTATCCCTAACCATAAGTGGAATTTTTCGCAATCGGATTTTCCCATGTATTTTGCCAGGAAACGTACCTAAGTCCGGCTCAAAAGGCGTGACCCCTCCTAACCATACCAACTCGCTCCGAATCCAATGACGATGTCCGTTTTGCTCTGTGAATTCATGGATAGCTAACCTTAACCCTAAGTGGAATTTTCCCCAATGGGATTTTCCCATGTATTTTGCCAGGAAACGTACATAAAGCCGGCTCAAAAGGCTTGACCCCTCCTACCCATACCAAAAGGCACCGAATCCAATGACGATGTCTGTTTTGCTCTGTGAATTCATGGATAGCTAACCCTAACCCTAAGTGGAATTTTCCCCAATGGGATTTTCCCATGTATTTTTCCAGGAAACGTACATAAGGCCGGCTCAAAAGGCGTGACCCCTCCTAACCATACCAACAGGCACGGAATCCAATGACGATACCCGTTTTGCTCTGTGAATTCATGGATAGCTAACCCTAACCCTAAGTGGAATTCTCCCCAATGGGATTTTCCCATGTATTTTGCCAGGAAATGTACATAAGGCCGATTCAAAACGCGTGACCCCTCCTAACCATACCAACAGGCTCCGAATCCAATGACGATGTCCGTTTTGCTCTGTGAATTCATGGATAGCTAACCCTAACCCTAAGTGAAATTTTCCCCAATGGGATTTTCCCATGTATTTTGCCAGGAAACGTACATAAGGCCAGCTCAAAAGGTGTGACCCCTCCTAACGATACCAACAGGCTCCGAATCCAATGACGATGTCCGTTTTGCTCTGCGAATTCATGGATAGCTAACCCTAACCCTAAGTGAAATTTTCCCCAATGGGATTTTCCCATGTATTTTGCCAGGAAACGTACATCAGGCTGGCTCAGAAGGCGTGACCCCTCCTAACCATACCAAAAGGCACCGAATCCAATGACGATGTCCGTTTTGCTCTGTGAATTCATGGATAGCTAACCCTACCCTAAGTGGAATTTTCCCCAATGGGATTTTCCCATGTATTTTGCCAGGAAATGTACATAAGGCCGGCTCAAAAGGCATGCCCCCTCCTAACCATACCAACAGGCTCTGAATCCAATGACGATGTCTGTTTTGCTCTGTGAATTCATGGTTAGCTATCCCTAACCATAAGTGGAATTTTTCGCAATCGGATTTTCCCATGTATTTTGCCAGGAAACGTACCTAAGTCCGGCTCAAAAGGCGTGACCCCTCCTAACCATACCAACAGGCTCCGAATCCAATGACGATGTCAGTTTTGCTCTGTGAATTCATGGATAGCTAACCCTAACCCTAAGTGGAATTTTCCCCAAAGGGATTTTCCCATGTATTTTGCCAGGAAACGTACCTAAGGCCGGCTCAAAAGGCGTGACCCCTCCTAACCATACCAACAGGCTCCGAATCCAATGACGATGTCCGTTTTGCTCTGTGAATTCATGGATAGCTAACCCTAACCCTAAGTGGAATTTTCCCCAATCGGATTTTCCCATGTATTTTGCCAGGAAACGTACCTAAGGCCGGCTCAAAAGGCGTGACCCCTCCTAACCATACCAACAGGCTCCGAATCCAATGACGATGTCCGTTTTGCTCTGTGAATTCATGGATAGCTAACCCTACCCTAAGTGGAATTTTCCCCAATGGGATTTTCCCATGTATTTTGCCAGGAAATGTACATAAGGCCGGCTCAAAAGGCATGCCCCCTCCTAACCATACCAATAGGCTCTGAATCCAATGACGATGTCTGTTTTGCTCTGTGAATTCATGGTTAGCTATCCCTAACCATAAGTGGAATTTTTCGCAATCGGATTTTCCCATGTATTTTGCCAGGAAACGTACCTAAGTCCGGCTCAAAAGGCGTGACCCCTCCTAACCATACCAACTGGCTCCGAATCCAATGACGATGTCCGTTTTGCTCTGTGAATTCATGGATAGCTAACCTTAACCCTAAGTGGAATTTTCCCCAATGGGATTTTCCCATGTATTTTGCCAGGAAACGTACATAAAGCCGGCTCAAAAGGCTTGACCCCTCCTACCCATACCAACAGGCTCCGAGTCCAATGACGATGTCTGTTTTGCTCTGTGAATTCATGGATAGCTAACCCTAACCCTAAGTGGAATTTTCCCCAATGGGATTTTCCCATGTATTTTGCCAGGAAATGTACATAAGGCCGGCTCAAAACCCGTGACCCCTCCTAACCATACCAACAGGCTCCGAGTCCAATGACGATGTCCGTTTTGCTCTGTGAATTCATGGATAGCTAACCCTAACCCTAAGTGGAATTCTCCCCAATGGGATTTTCCCATGTATTTTGCCAGGAAATGTACATAAGGCCGATTCAAAACGCGTGACCCCTCCTAACCATACCAACAGGCTCCGAATCCAATGACGATGTCCGTTTTGCTCTGTGAATTCATGGATAGCTAACCCTAACCCTAAGTGGAATTTTTCCCAATGGGATTTTCCCATGTATTTTGCCAGGAAACGTACATAAGGCCAGCTCAAACGGCGTGACCCCTCCTAACCATACCAACGGGCTCCGAATCCAATAGCCATGTCCATTTTGCTCTGCGAATTCATGGATAGCTATCCCTAACCCTACGTGGAATTTTGCCCAGTGGGATTTTCCCATGTCTTTTGCCAGGAAATGTACATAAGGACGGCTCAAAAGGCGTGACCCCTCCTAACCATACCAACAGGCTACGAATCCAATGGCGATGTCCGTTTTGCTTCGCGAATTCATGGATAGCTAACCCTAACCCTAAGTGGAATTTAACCCAAAGGGATTTTCCCATGTATTTTGCCAGGAAACGTACATAAGGCTGGCTCAAAAGGCGTGACCCCTCCTAACCATACCAACAGGCTCCGAATCCAATGGCGATGTCCGTTTTGCTCTGCGAATTAATGGATAGCTAACTCAAACCCTAAGTGGAATTTTCCCCAATGGGATTTTCCCATGTATTTTGCCGCGAAACGTACATAACGCCGGCTCAAAAGGCGTGACCCCTCCTAACCATACCAACAGGCTCCGAATCCAATGACGATGTCCGTTTTGCTCTGTGAATTCATGGATAGCTAACCCTAACCCTAAGTGGAATTTTCCCCAATGGGATTTTCCCATGTATTTTGCCAGGAAATGTACATAAGGCCGGCTCAAAACCCGTGACCCCTCCTAACCATACCAACAGGCTCCGAGTCCAATGACGATGTCCGTTTTGCTCTGTGAATTCATGGATAGCTAACCCTAACCCTAAGTGGAATTTTCCCCAATGGGATTTTCCCATGTATTTTGCCAGGAAACGTAGCTAAGGCCGGCTCAAAAGGCGTGACCCCTCCTAACCATACCAACAGGCTCTGAATCCAATGACGATGTCCGTTTTGCTCTGCGAATTCCTGGATAGCTAACCCTAACCCTACGTGGAATTTTCCGCAGTGGGATTTTCCCATGTCTTTTGCCAGGAAATGTACATAAGGCCGGCTCAAAAGGCGTGACCCCTCCTAACCATACCAACAGGCACGGAATCCAATGACGATGCCCGTTTCGCTCTTTGAATTCATGGTTAGCTATCCCTAACCATAAGTGGAATTTTTCGCAATCGGATTTTCCCATGTATTTTGCCAGGAAACGTACCTAAGTCCGGCTCAAAAGGCGTGACCCCTCCTAACCATACCAACTGGCTCCGAATCCAATGACGATGTCCGTTTTGCTCTGTGAATTCATGGATAGCTAACCCTCACCCTAAGTGGAATTCTCCCCAATGGGATTTTCCCATGTATTTTGCCAGGAAATGTACATAAGGCCGATTCAAAACGCGTGACCCCTCCTAACCATACCAACAGGCTCCGAATCCAATGACGATGTCCGTTTTGCTCTGTGAATTCATGGATAGCTAACCCTAACCCTAAGTGGAATTTTCCCCAATGGGATTTTCCCATGTATTTTGCCAGGAAATGTACATAAGGCCGGCTCAAAAGGCGTGACCCCTCCTAACCATACCAACAGGCTCTGAATCCAATGACGATGTCCGTTTTGCTCTGTGAATTCATGGATAGCTAACCCTAACCCTAAGTGGAATTTTTCCCAATGGGATTTTCCCATGTATTTTGCCAGGAAACGTACATAAGGCCAGCTCAAAAGGCGTGACCCCTCCTAACCATACCAAGGGGCTCCGAATCCAATAGCCATGTCCGTTTTGCTCTGCGAATTCCTGGATAGCTAACCCTAACCCTACGTGGAATTTTCCGCAGTGGGATTTTCCCATGTCTTTTGCCAGGAAATGTACATAAGGCCGGCTCAAAAGGCGTGACCCCTCCTAACCATACCAACAGGCACGGAATCCAATGACGATGCCCGTTTCGCTCTTTGAATTCATGGTTAGCTATCCCTAACCATAAGTGGAATTTTTCGCAATCGGATTTTCCCATGTATTTTGCCAGGAAACGTACCTAAGTCCGGCTCAAAAGGCGTGACCCCTCCTAACCATACCAACTGGCTCCGAATCCAATGACGATGTCCGTTTTGCTCTGTGAATTCATGGATAGCTAACCCTCACCCTAAGTGGAATTCTCCCCAATGGGATTTTCCCATGTATTTTGCCAGGAAATGTACATAAGGCCGATTCAAAACGCGTGACCCCTCCTAACCATACCAACAGGCTCCGAATCCAATGACGATGTCCGTTTTGCTCTGTGAATTCATGGATAGCTAACCCTAACCCTAAGTGGAATTTTTCCCAATGGGATTTTCCCATGTATTTTGCCAGGAAACGTACATAAGGCCAGCTCAAACGGCGTGACCCCTCCTAACCATACCAACGGGCTCCGAATCCAATAGCCATGTCCATTTTGCTCTGCGAATTCATGGATAGCTATCCCTAACCCTACGTGGAATTTTGCCCAGTGGGATTTTCCCATGTCTTTTGCCAGGAAATGTACATAAGGACGGCTCAAAAGGCGTGACCCCTCCTAACCATACCAACAGGCTACGAATCCAATGGCGATGTCCGTTTTGCTTCGCGAATTCATGGATAGCTAACCCTAACCCTAAGTGGAATTTAACCCAAAGGGATTTTTCCATGTATTTTGCCAGGAAACGTACATAAGGCTGGCTCAAAAGGCGTGACCCCTCCTAACCATACCAACAGGCTCCGAATCCAATGGCGATGTCCGTTTTGCTCTGCGAATTAATGGATAGCTAACTCAAACCCTAAGTGGAATTTTCCCCAATGGGATTTTCCCATGTATTTTGCCGCGAAACGTACATAACGCCGGCTCAAAAGGCGTGACCCCTCCTAACCATACCAACAGGCTCCGAATCCAATGACGATGTCCGTTTTGCTCTGTGAATTCATGGATAGCTAACCCTAACCCTAAGTGGAATTTTCCCCAATGGGATTTTCCCATGTATTTTGCCAGGAAATGTACATAAGGCCGGCTCAAAACCCGTGACCCCTCCTAACCATACCAACAGGCTCCGAGTCCAATGACGATGTCCGTTTTGCTCTGTGAATTCATGGATAGCTAACCCTAACCCTAAGTGGAATTTTCCCCAATGGGATTTTCCCATGTATTTTGCCAGGAAACGTAGCTAAGGCCGGCTCAAAAGGCGTGACCCCTCCTAACCATACCAACAGGCTCTGAATCCAATGACGATGTCCGTTTTGCTCTGTGAATTCATGGATAGCTAACCCTAACCCTAAGTGGAATTTTTCCCAATGGGATTTTCCCATGTATTTTGCCAGGAAACGTACATAAGGCCAGCTCAAAAGGCGTGACCCCTCCTAACCATACCAAGGGGCTCCGAATCCAATAGCCATGTCCGTTTTGCTCTGCGAATTCCTGGATAGCTAACCCCAACCCTACGTGGAATTTTCCGCAGTGGGATTTTCCCATGTCTTTTGCCAGGAACTGTACATAAGGCCGGCTCAAAATGCGTGACCCCTCCTAACCATACCAACAGGCACGGAATCCAATGACGATGCCCGTTTTGCTCTTTGAATTCATGGATAGCTAACCCTAACCCTAAGTGGAATTTTCCCCAAAGGGATTTTCCCATGTATTTTGCCAGGAAACGTACATAAGTACGGCTCAAAAGGCGTGACCCCTACTAACGATATCAACAGGCTCCGAATCCAATGACGATGTCCGTTTTGCTCTGTGAATTCATGGATAGCTAACCCTAACCCTAAGTGGAATTTTCCCCAATGGGATTTTCCCATGTATTTTGCCAGGAAACGTACCTAAGGCCGGCTCAAAAGGCGTGACCCCCCCTAACCATATCAACAGGCTCCGAATCCAATGACGATGTCCGTTTTGCTCTGTGAATTCATGGATAGCTAACCCTAACCCTAAGTGGAATTTTTTCCCATGGGATTTTCCCATGTATTTTGCCAGGAAACATACATAAGGCCAGCTCAAAAGGCGTGACCCCTCCTAACCATACCAACGGGCTCCGAATCCAATAGCCATGTCCATTTTGCTCTGCGAATTCATGGATAGCTATCCCTAACCCTACGTGGAATTTTCCCCAGTGGGATTTTCCCATGTCTTTTGCCAGGAAATGTACATAAGGATGGCTCAAAAGGCGTGACCCCTCCTAACCATACCAACAGGCTCCGAATCCAATGGCGATGTCCGTTTTGCTTTGCGAATTCATGGATAGCTAACCCTAACCCTAAGTGGAATTTAACCCAAAGGGATTTTCCCATGTATTTTGCCAGGAAACGTACATAAGGCTGGCTCAAAAGGCGTGACCCCTCCTAACCATACCAACAGGCTCCGAATCCAATGGGGATGTCCGTTTTGCTCTGCGAATTAATGGATAGCTAACTCAAACCCTAAGTGGAATTTTCCCCAATCGGATTTTCCCATGTATTTTGCCAGGAAATATACATAAGGCCAGCTCAAAAGGCGTGACCCCTCCTAACCATACCAAGGGGCTCCGAATCCAATAGCCATGTCCGTTTTGCTCTGTGAATTCATGGATAGCTAACCCTAACCCTAAGTGGAATTTTCCCCAAAGGGATTTTCCCATGTATTTTGCCAGGAAACGTACCTAAGGCCGGCTCAAAAGGCGTGACCCCTCCTAACCATACCAAAAGGCTCCGAATCCAATGACGATGTCCGTTTTGCTCTGTGAATTCATGGATAGCTAACCTTAACCCTAAGTGGAATTTTCCCCAATCGGATTTTCCTATGTATTTTGCCAGGAAACGTACCTAAGGCCGGCTCAAAAGGCGTGACCCCTCCTAACCATACCAACAGGCTCCGAATCCAATGACGATGTCCGTTTTGCTCTGTGAATTCATGGATAGCTAACCCTAACCCTAAGTGGAATTTTTCCCAATGGGATTTTCCCATGTATTTTGCCAGGAAACGTACATAACGCTGGCTCAGAAGGCGTGAGCCCTCCTAACCATACCAAAAGGCACCGAATCCAATGACGATGTCCGTTTTGCTCTGTGAATTCATGGATAGCTAACCCTAACCCTAAGTGAAATTTTCCCCAATGGGATTTTCCCATGTATTTTGCCAGGAAACGTACATAAGGCCAGCTCAAAAGGTGTGACCCCTCCTAACGATACCAACAGGCTCCGAATCCAATGACGATGTCCGTTTTGCTCTGCGAATTCATGGATAGCTAACCCTAACCCTAAGTGGAATTTTCCCCAAAGGGATTTTCCCATGTATTTTGCCAGGAAACGTACATAAGGCCGGCTCAAAAGGCGTGACCCCTCCTAACCATACCAACAGGCTCCGAATCCAATGGGGATGTCCGTTTTGCTCTGAGAATTAATGGATAGCTAACTCAAACCCTAAGTGGAATTTTCCCCAATCGGATTTTCCCATGTATTTTGCCAGGAAATGTACATAAGGCCAGCTCAAAAGGCGTGACCCCTCCTAACCATACCAAGGGGCTCCGAATCCAATAGCCATGTCCGTTTTGCTCTGTGAATTCATGGATAGCTAACCCTAACCCTAAGTGGAATTTTCCCCAAAGGGATTTTCCCATGTATTTTGCCAGGAAACGTACCTAAGGCCGGCTCAAAAGGCGTGACCCCTCCTAACCATACCAACAGGCTCCGAATCCAATGACGATGTCCGTTTTGCTCTGTGAATTCATGGATAGCTAACCCTAACCCTAAGTGAAATTTTCCCCAATGGGATTTTCCCATGTATTTTGCCAGGAAACGTACATAAGGCCAGCTCAAAAGGTGTGACCCCTCCTAACGATACCAACAGGCTCCGAATCCAATGACGATGTCCGTTTTGCTCTGCGAATTCATGGATAGCTAACCCTAACCCTAAGTGGAATTTTCCCCAAAGGGATTTTCCCATGTATTTTGCCAGGAAATGTACATAAGGCCGGCTCAAAAGGTGTGACCCCTCCTAACCATACCAACAGGCTCAGAATCCAATGGCGATGTCCGTTTTGCTCTGCGAATTAATGGATAGCTAACTCAAACCCTAAGTGAAATTTTCCCCAATGGGATTTTCCCATGTATTTTGCCAGGAAACGTACATCAGGCTGGCTCAGAAGGCGTGACCCCTCCTAACCATACCAAAAGGCACCGAATCCAATGACGATGTCCGTTTTGCTCTTTGAATTAATGGATAGCTAACCCTACCCTAAGTGGAATTTTCCCCAATGGGATTTTCCCATGTATTTTGCCAGGAAATGTACATAAGGCCGGCTCAAAAGGCATGCCCCCTCCTAACCATACCAACAGGCTCTGAATCCAATGACGATGTCTGTTTTGCTCTGTGAATTCATGGTTAGCTATCCTTAACCATAAGTGGAATTTTTCGCAATCGGATTTTCCCATGTATTTTGCCAGGAAACGTACCTAAGTCCGGCTCAAAAGGCGTGACCCCTCCTAACCATACCAACAGGCTCCGAATCCATTACGATGTCCGTTTTGCTCTGTGAAATCATGGATAGCTACCCCTAACCCTAAGTGAAATTTTCCCCAATGGGATTTTCCCATGTATTTTGCCAGGAAACGTACATAAGGCCAGCTCAAAAGGCGTGACCCCTCCTAACCATATCAACAGGCTCCGAATCCAATGACGATGTCCGTTTTGCTCAGTGAATTCATGGATAGCTAACCCTAACTCTAAGTGGAATTTTCCCCAAAGGGATTTTCCCATGTATTTTGCCAGGAAACGTACCTAAGGCCGGCTCAAAAGGCGTGACCCCTCCTAACCATACCAACAGGCTCCGAATCCAATGACGATGTCCGTTTTGCTCTGTGAATTCATGGATAGCTAACCCTAACCCTAAGTGGAATTTTCCCCAATCGGATTTTCCCATGTATTTTGCCAGGAAACGTACCTAAGGCCGGCTCAAAAGGCGTGACCCCTCCTAACCATACCAACAGGCTCCGAATCCAATGACGATGTCCGTTTTGCTCTGTGAATTCATGGATAGCTAACCCTACCCTAAGTGGAATTTTCCCCAATGGGATTTTCCCATGTATTTTGCCAGGAAATGTACATAAGGCCGGCTCAAAAGGCATGCCCCCTCCTAACCATACCAACAGGCTCTGAATCCAATGACGATGTCTGTTTTGCTCTGTGAATTCATGGTTAGCTATCCCTAACCATAAGTGGAATTTTTCGCAATCGGATTTTCCCATGTATTTTGCCAGGAAACGTACCTAAGTCCGGCTCAAAAGGCGTGACCCCTCCTAACCATACCAACAGGCTCCGAATCCAATGACGATGTCCGTTTTGCTCTGTGAAATCATGGATAGCTAACCCTAACCCTAAGTGAAATTTTCCCCAATGGGATTTTCCCATGTATTTTGCCAGGAAACGTACATAAGGCCAGCTCAAAAGGCGTGACCCCTCCTAACCATACCAACAGGCTCCGAATCCAATGACGATGTCAGTTTTGCTCTGTGAATTCATGGATAGCTAACCCTAACCCTAAGTGGAATTTTGCCCAAAGGGATTTTCCCATGTATTTTGCCAGGAAACGTACCTAAGGCCGGCTCAAAAGGCGTGACCCCTCCTAACCATACCAACAGGCTCCAAATCCAATGACGATGTCCGTTTTGCTCTGTGAATTCATGGATAGCTAACCCTAACCCTAAGTGGAATTTTCCCCAAAGGGATTTTCCCATGTATTTTGCCAGGAAACGTACCTAAGGCCGGCTCAAAAGGCGTGACCCCTCCTAACCATACCAACAGGCTCCGAATCCAATGACGATGTCTGTTTTGCTCTGTGAATTCATGGACAGCTATCCCTAACCCTAAGTGGAATTTACCCCAATGGGATTTTCCCATGTATTTTGCCAGGAAATGTACCTAAGGCCGGCTCAAAAGGCGTGACCCCTCCTAACCATACCAACAGGCTCCGAATCCAATGGCGATGTCCGTTTTGCTCTGTGAATTCATGGATAGCTAACCCTAACCCTAAGTGGAATTTTTCCCAATGGGATTTTCCCATGTATTTTGCCAGGAAACGTACATAACGCTGGCTCAGAAGGCGTCACCCCTCCTAACCATACCAAAAGGCACCGAATCCAATGACGATGTCTGTTTTGCTCTGTGAATTCATGGATAGCTAACTCAAACCCTAAGTGGAATTTTTCGCAATGGGATTTTCCCATGTATTTTGCCAGGAAACGTACCTAAGTCCGGCTCAAAAGGCGTGACCCCTCCTAACCATACCAACAGGCTCCGAATCCAATGACGATGTCCGTTTTGCTCTGTGAAATCATGGATAGCTAACCCTAACCCTAAGTGGAATTTTCCCCAAAGGGATTTTCCCACGTATTTTGCCAGGAAACGTACATAAGCCCGGCTCAATAGGCGTGACCCCTCCTAACCATACCAACAGGCTCCGAATCCAATGACGATGTCCATTTTGCTCTGTGAATTCATGGACAGCTATCCCTAACCCTAAGTGAAATTTACCCCAATGGTATTTTCCCATGTATTTTGCCAGGAAATGTACATAAGGCCAGCTCAAAAGGCGTGACCCCTACTAACCATACCAACTGGCTCCGAATCCAATGATGATGTCCATTTTGCTCTGTGAATTCATGGACAGCTATCCCTAACCCTAAGTGGAATTTTCCACAATCGGATTTTCCCATGTATTTTGCCAGGAAACGTACCTAAGGCCGGCTCAAAAGGCGTGACCCCTCCTAACCATACCAACTGGCTCCGAATCCAATGACGATGTCCGTTTTGCTCTGTGAATTCATGGATAGCTAACCTTAACCCTAAGTGGAATTTTCCCCAATGGGATTTTCCCATGTATTTTGCCAGGAAACGTACATAAAGCCGGCTCAAAAGGCTTGACCCCTCCTACCCATACCAAAAGGCACCGAATCCAATGACGATGTCTGTTTTGCTCTGTGAATTCATGGATAGCTAACCCTAACCCTAAGTGGAATTTTCCCCAATGGGATTTTCCCATGTATTTTGCCAGGAAACGTACATAAGGCCAGCTCAAAAGGCGTAACCCCTCCTACCCATACCAAAAGGCTCCGAATCCAATGACGATGTCCGTTTTGCTCTGTGAATTCATGGATAGCTAACCCTAACCCTAAGTGGAATTTTCCCCAAAGGGATTTTCCCACGTATTTTGCCAGGAAACGTACATAAGCCCGGCTCAATAGGCGTGACCCCTCCAAACCATACCAACAGGCTCCGAATCCAATGACGATGTCCATTTTGCTCTGTGAATTCATGGACAGCTATCCCTAACCCTAAGTGGAATTTACCCCAATGGGATTTTCCCATGTATTTTGCCAGGAAATGTACATAAGGCCAGCTCAAAAGGCGTGACCCCTCCTAACCATACCAGCAGGCACGGAATCCAATGACGATACCCGTTTTGCTCTGTGAATTCATGGATAGCTAACCCTAACCCTAAGTGGAATTCTCCCCAATGGGATTTTCCCATGTATTTTGCCAGGAAATGTACATAAGGCCGATTCAAAACGCGTGACCCCTCCTAACCATACCAAGAGGCTCCGCTTCCAATGACGATGTCCGTTTTGCTCTGTGAATTCATGGATAGCTAACCCTAACCCTAAGTGGAATTTTCCCCAATGGGATTTTCCCATGTATTTTGCCAGGAAACGTACCTAAGGCCGGCTCAAAAGGCGTGACCCCTCCTAACCATATCAACAGGCTCCGAATCCAATGACGATGTCCGTTTTGCTCTGTGAATTCATGGATAGCTAACCCTAACCCTAAGTGGAATTTTTCCCAATGGGATTTTCCCATGTATTTTGCCAGGAAACGTACATAAGGCCAGCTCAAAAGGCGTGACCCCTCCTAACCATACCAACGGGCTCCGAATCCAATAGCCATGTTCATTTTGCTCTGCGAATTCATGGATAGCTATACCTAACCCTACATGGAATTTTGCCCAGTGGGATTTTCCCATGTCTTTTGCCAGGAAATGTACATAAGGACGGCTCAAAAGGCGTGACCCCTCCTAACCATACCAACAGGCTCCGAATCCAATGGCGATGTCCGTTTTGCTTCGCGAATTCATGGATAGCTAACCCTAACCCTAAGTGGAATTTAACCCAAAGGGATTTTCCCATGTATTTTGCCAGGAAACGTACATAAGGACGGCTCAAAAGGCGTGACCCCTACTAACGATACCAACAGGCTCCGAATCCAATGACGATGTCCGTTTTGCTCTGTGAATTCATGGATAGCTAACCCTAACCCTAAGTGGAATTTTCCCCAATGGGATTTTCCCATGTATTTTGCCAGGAAACGTACCTAAGGCCGGCTCAAAAGGCGTGACCCCTCCTAACCATATCAACAGGCTCTGAATCCAATGACGATGTCCGTTTTGCTCTGTGAATTCATGGATAGCTAACCCTAACCCTAAGTGGAATTTTTCCCAATGGGATTTTCCCATGTATTTTGCCAGGAAACGTACATAAGGCCAGCTCAAACGGCGTGACCCCTCCTAACCATACCAACTGGCTCCGAATCCAATGATGATGTCCATTTTGCTCTGTGAATTCATGGACAGCTATCCCTAACCCTAAGTGGAATTTTCCACAATCGGATTTTCCCATGTATTTTGCCAGGAAACGTACCTAAGGCCGGCTCAAAAGGCGTGACCCCTCCTAACCATACCAACTGGCTCCGAATCCAATGACGATGTCCGTTTTGCTCTGTGAATTCATGGATAGCTAACCTTAACCCTAAGTGGAATTTTCCCCAATGGGATTTTCCCATGTATTTTGCCAGGAAACGTACATAAAGCCGGCTCAAAAGGCTTGACCCCTCCTACCCATACCAAAAGGCACCGAATCCAATGACGATGTCTGTTTTGCTCTGTGAATTCATGGATAGCTAACCCTAACCCTAAGTGGAATTTTCCCCAATGGGATTTTCCCATGTATTTTGCCAGGAAACGTACATAAGGCCAGCTCAAAAGGCGTAACCCCTCCTACCCATACCAAAAGGCTCCGAATCCAATGACGATGTCCGTTTTGCTCTGTGAATTCATGGATAGCTAACCCTAACCCTAAGTGGAATTTTCCCCAAAGGGATTTTCCCACGTATTTTGCCAGGAAACGTACATAAGCCCGGCTCAATAGGCGTGACCCCTCCAAACCATACCAACAGGCTCCGAATCCAATGACGATGTCCATTTTGCTCTGTGAATTCATGGACAGCTATCCCTAACCCTAAGTGGAATTTACCCCAATGGGATTTTCCCATGTATTTTGCCAGGAAATGTACATAAGGCCAGCTCAAAAGGCGTGACCCCTCCTAACCATACCAGCAGGCACGGAATCCAATGACGATACCCGTTTTGCTCTGTGAATTCATGGATAGCTAACCCTAACCCTAAGTGGAATTCTCCCCAATGGGATTTTCCCATGTATTTTGCCAGGAAATGTACATAAGGCCGATTCAAAACGCGTGACCCCTCCTAACCATACCAAGAGGCTCCGCTTCCAATGACGATGTCCGTTTTGCTCTGTGAATTCATGGATAGCTAACCCTAACCCTAAGTGGAATTTTCCCCAATGGGATTTTCCCATGTATTTTGCCAGGAAACGTACCTAAGGCCGGCTCAAAAGGCGTGACCCCTCCTAACCATATCAACAGGCTCCGAATCCAATGACGATGTCCGTTTTGCTCTGTGAATTCATGGATAGCTAACCCTAACCCTAAGTGGAATTTTTCCCAATGGGATTTTCCCATGTATTTTGCCAGGAAACGTACATAAGGCCAGCTCAAAAGGCGTGACCCCTCCTAACCATACCAACGGGCTCCGAATCCAATAGCCATGTTCATTTTGCTCTGCGAATTCATGGATAGCTATACCTAACCCTACATGGAATTTTGCCCAGTGGGATTTTCCCATGTCTTTTGCCAGGAAATGTACATAAGGACGGCTCAAAAGGCGTGACCCCTCCTAACCATACCAACAGGCTCCGAATCCAATGGCGATGTCCGTTTTGCTTCGCGAATTCATGGATAGCTAACCCTAACCCTAAGTGGAATTTAACCCAAAGGGATTTTCCCATGTATTTTGCCAGGAAACGTACATAAGGACGGCTCAAAAGGCGTGACCCCTACTAACGATACCAACAGGCTCCGAATCCAATGACGATGTCCGTTTTGCTCTGTGAATTCATGGATAGCTAACCCTAACCCTAAGTGGAATTTTCCCCAATGGGATTTTCCCATGTATTTTGCCAGGAAACGTACCTAAGGCCGGCTCAAAAGGCGTGACCCCTCCTAACCATATCAACAGGCTCTGAATCCAATGACGATGTCCGTTTTGCTCTGTGAATTCATGGATAGCTAACCCTAACCCTAAGTGGAATTTTTCCCAATGGGATTTTCCCATGTATTTTGCCAGGAAACGTACATAAGGCCAGCTCAAAAGGCGTGACCCCTCCTAACCAAACCAACGGGCTCCGAATCCAATAGCCATGTCCATTTTGCTCTGCGAATTCATGGATAGCTATCCCTAACTCTACGTGGAATTTTCCCCAGTGGGATTTTCCCATGTCTTTTGCCTGGAAACGTACATAAGGACGGCTCAAAAGGCGTGACCCCTCCTAACCATACCAACAGGCTCCGAATCCAATGGCGATGTCCGTTTTGCTTTGCGAATTCATGGATAGCTAACCCTAACCCTAAGTGGAATTTAACCCAAAGGGATTTTCCCATGTATTTTGCCAGGAAACGTACATAAGGCTGGCTCAAAAGGCGTGACCCCTCCTAACCATACCAACAGGCTCCGAATCCAATGGGGATGTCCGTTTTGCTCTGCGAATTAATGGATAGCTAACTCAAACCCTAAGTGGAATTTTCCCCAATGGGATTTTCCCATGTATTTTGCCGCGAAACGTACATAAGGCCGGCTCAAAAGGCGTGACCCCTCCTAACCATACCAACAGGCTCCGAATCCAATAACGATGTCCGTTTTGCTCTGTGAATTCATGGATAGCTAACCCTAACCCTAAGTGGAATTTTCCCCAAAGGGATTTTCCCATGTATTTTGCCAGGAAACGTACCTAAGGCCGGCTCAAAAGGCGTGACCCCTCCTAACCATACCAACAGGCTCCGAATCCAATGACGATGTCCGTTTTGCTCTGTGAATTCATGGATAGCTAACCCTAACCCTAAGTGGAATTTTCCCCAATCGGATTTTCCCATGTATTTTGCCAGGAAACGTACATAACGCTGGCTCAGAAGGCGTGACCCCTCCTAACCATACCAAAAGGCACCGAATCCAATGACGATGTCCGTTTTGCTCTGTGAATTCATGGATAGCTAACCCTAACCCTAAGTGAAATTTTCCCCAATGGGATTTTCCCATGTATTTTGCCAGGAAACGTACATAAGGCCAGCTCAAAAGGTGTGACCCCTCCTAACGATACCAACAGGCTCCGAATCCAATGACGATGTCCGTTTTGCTCTGCGAATTCATGGATAGCTAACCCTAACCCTAAGTGGAATTTTCCCCAAAGGGATTTTCCCATGTATTTTGCCAGGAAACCTACATAAGGCCAGCTCAAAAGGCGTGACCCCTCCTAACCATACCAACAGGCTCCGAATCCAATGACGATGTCAGTTTTGCTCTGTGAATTCATGGATAGCTAACCCTAACCCTAAGTGGAATTTTCCCCAATGGGATTTTCCCATGTATTTTGCCAGGAAACGTACATAAGGCCAGCTCAAACGGCGTGACCCCTCCTAACCATACCAACGGGCTCCGAATCCAATAGCCATGTCCATTTTGCTCTGCGAATTCATGGATAGCTATCCCTAACCCTACGTGGAATTTTGCCCAGTGGGATTTTCCCATGTCTTTTGCCAGGAAATGTACATAAGGACGGCTCAAAAGGCGTGACCCCTCCTAACCATACCAACAGGCTCCGAATCCAATGGCGATGTCCGTTTTGCTTCGCGAATTCATGGATAGCTAACCCTAACCCTAAGTGGAATTTAACCCAAAGGGATTTTCCCATGTATTTTGCCAGGAAACGTACATAAGGCTGGCTCAAAAGGCGTGACCCCTCCTAACCATACCAATAGGCTCCGAATCCAATGGCGATGACCGTTTTGCTCTGCGAATTAATGGATAGCTAACTCAAACCCTAAGTGGAATTTTCCCCAATGGGATTTTCCCATGTATTTTGCCGCGAAACGTACATAACGCCGGCTCAAAAGGCGTGACCCCTCCTAACCATACCAACAGGCTCCGAATCCAATGACGATGTCCGTTTTGCTCTGTGAATTCATGGATAGCTAACCCTAACCCTAAGTGGAATTTTCCCCAATGGGATTTTCCCATGTATTTTGCCAGGAAATGTACATAAGGCCGGCTCAAAACCCGTGACCCCTCCTAACCATACCAACAGGCTCCGAGTCCAATGACGATGTCCGTTTTGCTCTGTGAATTCATGGATAGCTAACCCTAACCCTAAGTGGAATTTTCCCCAATGGGATTTTCCCATGTATTTTGCCAGGAAACGTAGCTAAGGCCGGCTCAAAAGGCGTGACCCCTCCTAACCATACGAACAGGCTCTGAATCCAATGACGATGTCCATTTTGCTCTGTGAATTCATGGATAGCTAACCCTAACCCTAAGTGGAATTTTTCCCAATGGGATTTCCCCATGTATTTTGCCAGGAAACGTACATAAGGCCAGCTCAAAAGGCGTGACCCCTCCTAACCATACCAAGGGGCTCCGAATCCAATAGCCATGTCCGTTTTGCTCTGCGAATTCCTGGATAGCTAACCCTAACCCTACGTGGAATTTTCCGCAGTGGGATTTTCCCATGTCTTTTGCCAGGAAATGTACATAAGGCCGGCTCAAAATGCGTGACCCCTCCTAACCATACCAACAGGCACGGAATCCAATGACGATGCCCGTTTTGCTCTTTGAATTCATGGATAGCTAACCCTAACCCTAAGTGGAATTTTCCCCAATGGGATTTTCCCATGTATTTTGCCAGGAAACGTACCTAAGGCCGGCTCAAAAGGCGTGACCCCTCCTAACCATATCAACAGGCTCCGAATCCAATGACGATGTCCGTTTTGCTCTGTGAATTCATGGATAGCTAACCCTAACCCTAAGTGGAATTTTTCCCAATGGGATTTTCCCATGTATTTTGCCAGGAAACGTACATAAGGCCAGCTCAAAAGGCGTGACCCCTCCTAACCATACCAACGGGCTCCGAATCCAATAGCCATGTCCATTTTGCTCTGCGAATTCATGGATAGCTATCCCTAACCCTACGTGGAATTTTCCGCAGTGGGATTTTCCCATGTATTTTGCCAGGAAATGTACATAAGGCCAGCTCAAAAGGCGTGACCCCTCCTAACCATACCAAGGGGCTCCGAATCCAATAGCTATGTCCGTTTTGCTCTGTGAATTCATGGATAGCTAACCCTAACCCTAAGTGGAATTTTCCCCAAAGGGATTTTCCCATGTATTTTGCCAGGAAACGTACCTAAGGCCGGCTCAAAAGGCGTGACCCCTCCTAACCATACCAACAGGCTCCGAATCCAATGACGATGTCCGTTTTGCTCTGTGAATTCATGGATAGCTAACCCTAACCCTAAGTGGAATTTTCCCCAATCGGATTTTCCCATGTATTTTGCCAGGAAACGTACCTAAGGCCGGCTCAAAAGGCGTGACCCCTCCTAACCATACCAACAGGCTCCGAATCCAATGACGATGTCCGTTTTGCTCTGTGAATTCATGGATAGCTAACCCTAACCCTAAGTGGAATTTTTCCCAATGGGATTTTCCCATGTATTTTGCCAGGAAACGTACATAACGCTGGCTCAGAAGGCGTGACCCCTCCTAACCATACCAAAAGGCACCGAATCCAATGACGATGTCCGTTTTGCTCTGTGAATTCATGGATAGCTAACCCTAACCCTAAGTGAAATTTTCCCCAATGGGATTTTCCCATGTATTTTGCCAGGAAACGTACATAAGGCCAGCTCAAAAGGTGTGACCCCTCCTAACGATACCAACAGGCTCCGAATCCAATGACGATGTCCGTTTTGCTCTGTGAATTCATGGATAGCTAACCCTAACCCTAAGTGGAATTTTCCCCAAAGGGATTTTCCCATGTATTTTGCCAGGAAACGTACATAAGGCCGGCTCAAAAGGCGTGACCCCTCCTAACCATACCAACAGGCTCAGAATCCACTGGTGATGTCCGTTTTGCTCTGCGAATTAATGGATAGCTAACTCAAACCCTAAGTGAAATTTTCCCCAATGGGATATTCCCATGTATTTTGCCAGGAAACGTACATCAGGCTGGCTCAGAAGGCGTGACCCCTCCTAACCATACCAAAAGGCACCGAATCCAATGACGATGTCCGTTTTGCTCTGTGAATTCATGGATAGCTAACCCTACCCTAAGTGGAATTTTCCCCAATGGGATTTTCCCATGTATTTTGCCAGGAAATGTACATAAGGCCGGCTCAAAAGGCATGCCCCCTCCTAACCATACCAACAGGCTCTGAATCCAATGACGATGTCTGTTTTGCTCTGTGAATTCATGGTTAGCTATCCCTAACCATAAGTGGAATTTTTCGCAATCGGATTTTCCCATGTATTTTGCCAGGAAACGTACCTAAGTCCGGCTCAAAAGGCGTGACCCCTCCTAACCATACCAACTGGCTCCGAATCCAATGACGATGTCCGTTTTGCTCTGTGAATTCATGGATAGCTGTTCCGACCCCCCCCTTCCTCCGTTGCCCACACAGTACACACACTCCGGAACAGTACAAGGGAACAAGGTTTATTACACCAACAGACAAGAGGCTTTGTGGCAGCAAGCCACCAAGACAGAACTCACAAAGACAGAACACACAAAAGCAGCAATCCAGCTTGCCAGGATCTCAGACTAGAGTTGCTGTCCAAAGTCCTTTGTTGATTGCTACGCAGAGCCTGTCCAGAGTCAACCCTTTTATAACCTAAAAAGGGCGTCTCCCAACAGCACCTGAGAGCTCTTTACTGCCTATAATTACGTCCACGCTCCTGGCGTTTGTGGGCGCGCCGGAAACGAGCATCCCGAAACGCCCTACTAAGTCCTGAGTCACTATCCTCTCCGCTGCTCCAAGGCAGGGCAACGGGAGTCCTCCTCCTCTCGCTCTCACCGCTGCTCCATGCCTCTGGCGCCACCTGGTGGCCGACCAGACTCTCGGATTCCTGCTCAGCCTCCGAATCCTGTCCAGGATCGCACATCCCTTCTGTAGCTGACTCGCATGGAGTATCACTCTCGGAGTCTGGTGACAGCGGCACTGGCTGGGCCACAACACTATCCCTCACCGCAGGGCCCTTCCCCCGGGCCTGACACTCGGGATGCGGTCGAGAGGGAAATTGTCCATGATAGGCCCGCACCAAAGCTGGAGCATGCACAGCCGTCGCATCGGTCCAGGACCCCCCGTCCGAGTCCTCGTCCGCCCAGTCGACCAAATACTGGAACCGACCCTTGAGCCATCTCGAGTCACGGATCCGGGTCACTCTGTGCGATGGCCGTGTGTGCACGTCAGGCGACGACGGCAGGGGTGAAGAGGGACGTCGGAGAGGACAATCCGACCGCTCAGGGATCAGGAGCGAGCGATGGAACACCGGGTGTACTCGCATCGAGCGCGGGAGGGTCAGGCGATAGGCCACCGGATTGATAACGGCCTCCACAGGGAACGGCCCCAGATACCGGTGGTCCAACTTCCTCGTAGGCCGGTGGGACGGAAGATGCCGCGTGGACAACCACACGCGATCACCCACGGCCAATTCCGGCACAGCACGGCGAGACCTGTCCGCCACCCGCTTGTAATCCTCCTTCGCCTGATTCACGTAGCGGCGCACCATCTGGTGAACCGCCTGAAGCTCAGAGAGGAAATCCTGCGCTGCGGGGACCGGAGAGTCCACGGGGGTGAGAGGGAAAAAACGAGGGTGGTACCCGACGTTCGCCATGAAAGGCGTCGTCCGTGTGGAGGAGTGCTGCGAGTTGTTGAACGCAAACTCCGCCACGGCGAGGTACTCCGCCCAATTGTTCTGCTGCTGGTTCACGAAGCAGCGCAGATATTGTTCCAGAATCCCAATCACCTTCTCCGTCCCTCCATCGGTTTCGGGATGGTGCGCCGAGGACAGACAAACTTGAACGTCAAGAGCGGCCATCAGCCCTTTCCAGAACTGGGCCGTGAATTGTGTACCACGATCGGAGACGACCCGGTCAGGTAGGCCGTGCAGCCGGAACACGTGCTGGATGAACATGCGGGCGGTGGCGCGGGCTGTCGGCAATCTCCGGCAGGGGATGAAATGCGCCATCTTGGTGAGCATGTCCACCACCACTAGGACCGTAGTGAAACCGGACGACGGAGGCAGTTCCGTCAAGAAGTCCATGGACACGGCTCCCCAGGGTCTGTCCGGGGTCGGCAATGGCTGTAGCAAGCCTGGAGGAGCTCCCGTCGCTGATTTGGCCTGTCGACACTGCACACATGACGTGACGTACGTCTGCACGTCGTGTCGCAGGCGAGGCCACCAAAACGTACGGGAAACCAGGTGCAAAGTTTTGAACAGGCCAAAGTGTCCCGCTGCCGGAGTGTCATGACATTGGGAGAGAACCAATCCACGGAGCGGTCCTGCAGGCACGTAGAGCCGATCCCGATACCTCAAAAGGTCCTCGTCAAAGGTCCACGGGGATGTCGGCCCTACCTCTGCCCGCCGTTGTTCCACCCACTCGTCGTTTCGCTGCGCATTCCGTATCAACGACCGTAAATCCACGGGTTCCTGGATTGCAGCGAAGGACTCGACGGGTAGGACCGTCCGGGGGGGCAGGGAGTCAGCAGGGTCTGAGTACTCCGGCTTTCTGGATAGGGCATCCGCCCTCTGGTTCAAGGCACTGGGGATATACGTGACCTTGAAGTGGAACCGGGCAAAAAACAGAGACCACCGGATCTGGCGCTGATTGAGCTTCCGCGCTGTTGTCAAAAACTCCAGATTCCGATGGTCTGTCCGGACTTCGACCTGATGCCTGGCCCCCTCCAGGTGATGTCGCCAGGCTTCGAACGCCGCCTTGATAGCCAGCAACTCTTTCTCCCAGATGGTATAATTGCGCTCGGAAGGATTGAGTTTCCGAGAGTAATAGGCGCAAGGGAAAAGGGTGCCATCAGGGGCGTGAGCCTGCAATAACACCGCCCCCACCGCGATGTCGGACGCATCCGCCTCGACTACAAAGGGGCGATGGGGATCAGGGTGTTTCAAGATCGGCTCCTTTGTAAAAGCGCGCTTCAAGGCCACGAACGCTTGTTGTTCCGTGGACCCCCAGTGAAACGGCACTTTCTTTTGCAGGAGTCGAGTGAGGGGCGCGGTCAAGAAAGCAAAGCCGGGGATGAAGGACCGGTAATAGTTGGCAAACCCGAGGAGTCTCTGAATGTCTTTCATCCGTCGAGGAGATTGCCAACTTCGTAATGCCTCCACCTTGCCTGGCTCCATCGCAATTCCTTCAGGGGATATACGGTGCCCCAGGAACTCGATGGTGGTCTGCCAGAACTGACACTTCTCCAGCTTGGCAAACAAGCGATGCTTTCGAAGGCGCTGCAAGACCTGACGCAAGTGCTGTTGATGATCCTTCCGGGACGTAGAGTAGATCAAGATGTCGTCCAGGTAGATGACGACAAACTGATCCAAAAGGTCCCGAAAGATATCGTTCATAAAATGTTGGAAGACAGCTGGGGCATTGGTCAACCCGAACGGCATGACCGTATACTCAAAATGTCCGTATCGGGTGCCAAAGGCTGTCTTCCATTCGTCCCCCGCCCTGACTCGGACCAGATTGTAAGCTCCACGTAAGTCCAGTTTTGTAAACACCACGGCCTCCCGGAGCCGCTCCAACAACTCGGGAATCAGAGGCAACGGGTAGCGATTACGGATCGTGATGGCGTTCAAGCGCCGGTAATCGCAACAAAGTCTTAGATCCCCGGTCTTCTTTTTGACGAACAAAACCGGGGCAGACAAGGGCGAAGACGAAGGCCGGATAAAACCCCGGGCAAGGTTCTTGTCAAGGAAGTCCCGCAATGCGGCCAACTCCGGTTCAGACATGGAGTATAGGCGGCCCGTCGGGAGTTTCGCATCAGGTACCAGGTCAATGGGACAGTCGTAAGGCCGGTGCGGTGGCAGTTGATCCGCCTCCTGCTCGCTAAACACGTCCGCGAACTCCGCTAAATCCGGCGGCACTGTCACCTCGGCCGAACTGGGCACCTGAGCCGCGCAAACATGACGGGTATGGTCCACGCATTGCAAGGACGGGAACGAGATGCGGTTCTGCGACCAGTGGATCTGGGGATCGTGCGCCCGCAGCCAAGCTAAGCCCAACACCACGGGGAAATGCAGACCCGAAGCCACGTAAAATTGAATGGCCTCCTCATGCTCCCCGAGGATCAGGCACAAAGGCTGCGTGGCGTTCTTGATGGGCCCAGACAGAAGCACCCGGCCGTCAATGGTCTCCACTCGCATCGGAGGGTCTACCGGGCACAGAGGGACGTGATATTTCGTGACAAACGCTGCATCCATAAAATTCGTGGTAGCCCCAGAATCGACCAAGGCATGGGCTGGTATTCCCTGCGGACTACCCGACAAGAGAATGTGCGCTGCAAGAATCAGATGTCGTGGAGGCCCCTCCGCCTCTGTTCCAGCCTGTGCCCGACCCGAAGTCTCCCTCAGATCGGGCTTTCCCCGTTTCCCGAGACGGAGGTTCGTCGTTGAGGGGGGGCCGTAGACCGTGCAGCCCCTCTACCTCCCTTCTTGGGGCAACCCGTAGCCAGATGTCCCGGATCCCCACAGTAAAAACACAACCCCCCTGCACGCCGTCTCTCCATCTCCGTGCGTGACAAGCGGGGTCTGGCTGCACCCAACTCCATGGGCTCCTCTCGTGGGACAGGAGTCTCTCGTGGAACTGGCACTCTCAGCACCTCCCGGGACGCTCGGCGAGGCCTCCGCCTCTGCAGCCGGCCGTCAATCCGGAGGCATAGATGAACCAACGCGTCAAACGTTGGAGGCCTGTCCACTCTCACCAGCTCATCCTGCAGGTCCTCTGACAGGCCATCCTGAAAAGCATCCATAAGGGCTGGCTCATTCCACTCAGAGTCCTGACTGAGCAGCCGAAACTCGGTAATGTAGTCCAGTAAAGAACCACGCCCTTGGTGCAACTCTTTCAGGAGTCTGGTGGCTGTTTCTCCTTTGATGGGGTCTTCGAACGTCAGCCGAAGATGAGTGCAAAAACCCTGGAAGTCATCCAGCAGGGGGCTCGGCTGAGTCAGCAAAGGCGTAGCCCACCGTGCTGCTGTGCCTGAGAGCAAGCTTATCACAAAGCCCACCTTCGTCTGGTCGGTGGGAAAGTCCTCCGCTCTCAAGGCAATGAACAACCGGCATTGGCCCAGGAACGCCGGGAAAAGTTTCGGACTGCCATCAAACTTATCCGGCATGGCCACTGGGCATTTCCTTCGTTGCTGCTGGGGGGGTGGGGGGTTGGCAGGAGCAGACAGCTGTGCAACCTGCGCTGTTAGCAAGGCAAGTTGCTGTGCGAAGAGAGCATTCTCCGCCTGAAGTTGCTCCATCATAGCTGAATGGAGATACGTTTGGGGTAGCAATCAATCTGTTCTGACCCCCCCCTTCCTCCGTTGCCCACACAGTACACACACTCCGGAACAGTACAAGGGAACAAGGTTTATTACACCAACAGACAAGAGGCTTTGTGGCAGCAAGCCACCAAGACAGAACTCACAAAGACAGAACACACAAAAGCAGCAATCCAGCTTGCCAGGATCTCAGACTAGAGTTGCTGTCCAAAGTCCTTTGTTGATTGCTACGCAGAGCCTGTCCAGAGTCAACCCTTTTATAACCTAAAAAGGGCGTCTCCCAACAGCACCTGAGAGCTCTTTACTGCCTATAATTACGTCCACGCTCCTGGCGTTTGTGGGCGCGCCGGAAACGAGCATCCCGAAACGCCCTACTAAGTCCTGAGTCACTATCCTCTCCGCTGCTCCAAGGCAGGGCAACGGGAGTCCTCCTCCTCTCGCTCTCACCGCTGCTCCATGCCTCTGGCGCCACCTGGTGGCCGACCAGACTCTCGGATTCCTGCTCAGCCTCCGAATCCTGTCCAGGATCGCACATCCCTTCTGTAGCTGACTCGCATGGAGTATCACTCTCGGAGTCTGGTGACAGCGGCACTGGCTGGGCCACAACAGATAGCTAACCTTAACCCTAAGTGGAATTTTCCCCAATGGGATTTTCCCATGTATTTTGCCAGGAAACGTACATAAAGCCGGCTCAAAAGGCTTGACCCCTCCTACCCATACCAACAGGCTCCGAGTCCAATGACGATGTCTGTTTTGCTCTGTGAATTCATGGATAGCTAACCCTAACCCTAAGTGGAATTTTCCCCAATGGGATTTTCCCATGTATTTTGCCAGGAAATGTACATAAGGCCGGCTCAAAACCCGTGACCCCTCCTAACCATACCAACAGGCTCCGAGTCCAATGACGATGTCCGTTTTGCTCTGTGAATTCATGGATAGCTAACCCTAACCCTAAGTGGAATTTTCCCCAATGGGATTTTCCCATGTATTTTGCCAGGAAATGTACATAAGGCCGGCTCAAAACCCGTGACCCCTCCTAACCATACCAACAGGCTCCGAGTCCAATGACGATGTCCGTTTTGCTCTGTGAATTCATGGATAGCTAACCCTAACCCTAAGTGGAATTTTTCCCAATGGGATTTTCCCATGTATTTTGCCAGGAAACGTACATAAGGCCAGCTCAAACGGCGTGACCCCTCCTAACCATACCAACGGGCTCCGAATCCAATAGCCATGTCCATTTTGCTCTGCGAATTCATGGATAGCTATCCCTAACCCTACGTGGAATTTTGCCCAGTGGGATTTTCCCATGTCTTTTGCCAGGAAATGTACATAAGGACGGCTCAAAAGGCGTGACCCCTCCTAACCATACCAACAGGCTACGAATCCAATGGCGATGTCCGTTTTGCTTCGCGAATTCATGGATAGCTAACCCTAACCCTAAGTGGAATTTAACCCAAAGGGATTTTCCCATGTATTTTGCCAGGAAACGTACATAAGGCTGGCTCAAAAGGCGTGACCCCTCCTAACCATACCAACAGGCTCCGAATCCAATGGCGATGTCCGTTTTGCTCTGCGAATTAATGGATAGCTAACTCAAACCCTAAGTGGAATTTTCCCCAATGGGATTTTCCCATGTATTTTGCCGCGAAACGTACATAACGCCGGCTCAAAAGGCGTGACCCCTCCTAACCATACCAACAGGCTCCGAATCCAATGACGATGTCTGTTTTGCTCTGTGAATTCATGGATAGCTAACCCTAACCCTAAGTGGAATTTTCCCCAATGGGATTTTCCCATGTATTTTGCCAGGAAATGTACATAAGGCCGGCTCAAAACCCGTGACCCCTCCTAACCATACCAACAGGCTCCGAGTCCAATGACGATGTCCGTTTTGCTCTGTGAATTCATGGATAGCTAACCCGAACCCTAAGTGGAATTCTCCCCAATGGGATTTTCCCATGTATTTTGCCAGGAAATGTACATAAGGCCGATTCAAAAGGCGTGACCCCTCCTAACCATACCAACAGGCTCCGAATCCAATGACGATGTCCGTTTTGCTCTGTGAATTCATGGATAGCTAACCCTAACCCTAAGTGGAATTTTTCCCAATGGGATTTTCCCATGTATTTTGCCAGGAAATGTACATAAGGACGGCTCAAAAGGCGTGACCCCTCCTAACCATACCAACAGGCTCCGAATCCAATGACGATGTCTGTTTTGCTCTGTGAATTCATGGATAGCTAACCCTAACCCTAAGTGGAATTTTCCCCAATGGGATTTTCCCATGTATTTTGCCAGGAAATGTACATAAGGACGGCTCAAAAGGCGTGACCCCTCCTAACCATACCAACAGGCTCCGAATCCAATGACGATGTCTGTTTTGCTCTGTGAATTCATGGATAGCTAACCCTAACCCTAAGTGGAATTTTCCCCAATGGGATTTTCCCATGTATTTTGCCAGGAAATGTACATAAGGCCGGCTCAAAACCCGTGACCCCTCCTAACCATACCAACAGGCTCCGAGTCCAATGACGATGTCCGTTTTGCTCTGTGAATTCATGGATAGCTAACCCTAACCCTAAGTGGAATTCTCCCCAATGGGATTTTCCCATGTATTTTGCCAGGAAATGTACATAAGGCCGATTCAAAAGGCGTGACCCCTCCTAACCATACCAACAGGCTCCGAATCCAATGACGATGTCCGTTTTGCTCTGTGAATTCATGGATAGCTAACCCTAACCCTAAGTGGAATTTTTCCCAATGGGATTTTCCCATGTATTTTGCCAGGAAACGTACATAAGGCCAGCTCCAACGGCGTGACCCCTCCTAACCATACCAACGGGCTCCGAATCCAATAGCCATGTCCATTTTGCTCTTTGAATTCATGGTTAGCTATCCCTAACCATAAGTGGAATTTTTCGCAATCGGATTTTCCCATGTATTTTGCCAGGAAACGTACCTAAGTCCGGCTCAAAAGGCGTGACCCCTCCTAACCATACCAACTGGCTCCGAATCCAATGACGATGTCCGTTTTGCTCTGTGAATTCATGGATAGCTAACCTTAACCCTAAGTGGAATTTTCCCCAATGGGATTTTCCCATGTATTTTGCCAGGAAACGTACATAAAGCCGGCTCAAAAGGCTTGACCCCTCCTACCCATACCAAAAGGCACCGAATCCAATGACGATGTCTGTTTTGCTCTGTGAATTCATGGATAGCTAACCCTAACCCTAAGTGGAATTTTCCCCAATGGGATTTTCCCATGTATTTTGCCAGGAAACGTACATAAGGCCGGCTCAAAAGGCGTGACCCCTCCTAACCATACCAACAGGCACGGAATCCAATGACGATACCCGTTTTGCTCTGTGAATTCATGGATAGCTAACCCTAACCCTAAGTGGAATTCTCCCCAATGGGATTTTCCCATGTATTTTGCCAGGAAATGTACATAAGGCCGATTCAAAACGCGTGACCGCTCCTAACCATACCAACAGGCTCCGAATCCAATGACGATGTCCGTTTTGCTCTGTGAATTCATGGATAGCTAACCCTAACCCTAAGTGAAATTTTCCCCAATGGGATTTTCCCATGTATTTTGCCAGGAAACGTACATAAGGCCAGCTCAAAAGGTGTGACCCCTCCTAACGATACCAACAGGCTCCGAATCGAATGACGATGTCCGTTTTGCTCTGCGAATTCATGGATAGCTAACCCTAACCCTAAGTGAAATTTTCCCCAATGGGATTTTCCCATGTATTTTGCCAGGAAACGTACATCAGGCTGGCTCAGAAGGCGTGACCCCTCCTAACCATACCAAAAGGCACCGAATCCAATGACGATGTCCGTTTTGCTCTGTGAATTCATGGATAGCTAACCCTACCCTAAGTGGAATTTTCCCCAATGGGATTTTCCCATGTATTTTGCCAGGAAATGTACATAAGGCCGGCTCAAAAGGCATGCCCCCTCCTAACCATACCAACAGGCTCTGAATCCAATGACGATGTCTGTTTTGCTCTGTGAATTCATGGTTAGCTATCCCTAACCATAAGTGGAATTTTTCGCAATCGGATTTTCCCATGTATTTTGCCAGGAAACGTACCTAAGTCCGGCTCAAAAGGCGTGACCCCTCCTAACCATACCAACAGGCTCCGAATCCAATGACGATGTCAGTTTTGCTCTGTGAATTCATGGATAGCTAACCCTAACCCTAAGTGGAATTTTCCCCAAAGGGATTTTCCCATGTATTTTGCCAGGAAACGTACCTAAGGCCGGCTCAAAAGGCGTGACCCCTCCTAACCATACCAACAGGCTCCGAATCCAATGACGATGTCCGTTTTGCTCTGTGAATTCATGGATAGCTAACCCTAACCCTAAGTGGAATTTTCCCCAATCGGATTTTCCCATGTATTTTGCCAGGAAACGTACCTAAGGCCGGCTCAAAAGGCGTGACCCCTCCTAACCATACCAACAGGCTCCGAATCCAATGACGATGTCCGTTTTGCTCTGTGAATTCATGGATAGCTAACCCTACCCTAAGTGGAATTTTCCCCAATGGGATTTTCCCATGTATTTTGCCAGGAAATGTACATAAGGCCGGCTCAAAAGGCATGCCCCCTCCTAACCATACCAATAGGCTCTGAATCCAATGACGATGTCTGTTTTGCTCTGTGAATTCATGGTTAGCTATCCCTAACCATAAGTGGAATTTTTCGCAATCGGATTTTCCCATGTATTTTGCCAGGAAACGTACCTAAGTCCGGCTCAAAAGGCGTGACCCCTCCTAACCATACCAACTGGCTCCGAATCCAATGACGATGTCCGTTTTGCTCTGTGAATTCATGGATAGCTAACCTTAACCCTAAGTGGAATTTTCCCCAATGGGATTTTCCCATGTATTTTGCCAGGAAACGTACATAAAGCCGGCTCAAAAGGCTTGACCCCTCCTACCCATACCAACAGGCTCCGAGTCCAATGACGATGTCTGTTTTGCTCTGTGAATTCATGGATAGCTAACCCTAACCCTAAGTGGAATTTTCCCCAATGGGATTTTCCCATGTATTTTGCCAGGAAATGTACATAAGGCCGGCTCAAAACCCGTGACCCCTCCTAACCATACCAACAGGCTCCGAGTCCAATGACGATGTCCGTTTTGCTCTGTGAATTCATGGATAGCTAACCCTAACCCTAAGTGGAATTCTCCCCAATGGGATTTTCCCATGTATTTTGCCAGGAAATGTACATAAGGCCGATTCAAAACGCGTGACCCCTCCTAACCATACCAACAGGCTCCGAATCCAATGACGATGTCCGTTTTGCTCTGTGAATTCATGGATAGCTAACCCTAACCCTAAGTGGAATTTTTCCCAATGGGATTTTCCCATGTATTTTGCCAGGAAACGTACATAAGGCCAGCTCAAACGGCGTGACCCCTCCTAACCATACCAACGGGCTCCGAATCCAATAGCCATGTCCATTTTGCTCTGCGAATTCATGGATAGCTATCCCTAACCCTACGTGGAATTTTGCCCAGTGGGATTTTCCCATGTCTTTTGCCAGGAAATGTACATAAGGACGGCTCAAAAGGCGTGACCCCTCCTAACCATACCAACAGGCTACGAATCCAATGGCGATGTCCGTTTTGCTTCGCGAATTCATGGATAGCTAACCCTAACCCTAAGTGGAATTTAACCCAAAGGGATTTTCCCATGTATTTTGCCAGGAAACGTACATAAGGCTGGCTCAAAAGGCGTGACCCCTCCTAACCATACCAACAGGCTCCGAATCCAATGGCGATGTCCGTTTTGCTCTGCGAATTAATGGATAGCTAACTCAAACCCTAAGTGGAATTTTCCCCAATGGGATTTTCCCATGTATTTTGCCGCGAAACGTACATAACGCCGGCTCAAAAGGCGTGACCCCTCCTAACCATACCAACAGGCTCCGCGTCCAATGACGATGTCCGTTTTGCTCTGTGAATTCATGGATAGCTAACCCTAACCCTAAGTGGAATTTTCCCCAATGGGATTTTCCCATGTATTTTGCCAGGAAACGTACCTAAGGCCGGCTCAAAAGGCGTGACCCCTCCTAACCATATCAACAGGCTCCGAATCCAATGACGATGTCCGTTTTGCTCTGTGAATTCATGGATAGCTAACCCTAACCCTAAGTGGAATTTTTCCCAATGGGATTTTCCCATGTATTTTGCCAGGAAACGTACATAAGGCCAGCTCAAACGGCGTGACCCCTCCTAACCATACCAACGGGCTCCGAATCCAATAGCCATGTCCATTTTGCTCTGCGAATTCATGGATAGCTATCCCTAACCCTACGTGGAATTTTGCCCAGTGGGATTTTCCCATGTCTTTTGCCAGGAAATGTACATAAGGACGGCTCAAAAGGCGTGACCCCTCCTAACCATACCAACAGGCTCCGAATCCAATGGCGATGTCCGTTTTGCTTCGCGAATTCATGGATAGCTAACCCTAACCCTAAGTGGAATTTAACCCAAAGGGATTTTCCCATGTATTTTGCCAGGAAACGTACATAAGGCTGGCTCAAAAGGCGTGACCCCTCCTAACCATACCAATAGGCTCCGAATCCAATGGCGATGACCGTTTTGCTCTGCGAATTAATGGATAGCTAACTCAAACCCTAAGTGGAATTTTCCCCAATGGGATTTTCCCATGTATTTTGCCGCGAAACGTACATAACGCCGGCTCAAAAGGCGTGACCCCTCCTAACCATACCAACAGGCTCCGAATCCAATGACGATGTCCGTTTTGCTCTGTGAATTCATGGATAGCTAACCCTAACCCTAAGTGGAATTTTCCCCAATGGGATTTTCCCATGTATTTTGCCAGGAAATGTACATAAGGCCGGCTCAAAACCCGTGACCCCTCCTAACCATACCAACAGGCTCCGAGTCCAATGACGATGTCCGTTTTGCTCTGTGAATTCATGGATAGCTAACCCTAACCCTAAGTGGAATTTTCCCCAATGGGATTTTCCCATGTATTTTGCCAGGAAACGTAGCTAAGGCCGGCTCAAAAGGCGTGACCCCTCCTAACCATACGAACAGGCTCTGAATCCAATGACGATGTCCGTTTTGCTCTGTGAATTCATGGATAGCTAACCCTAACCCTAAGTGGAATTTTTCCCAATGGGATTTCCCCATGTATTTTGCCAGGAAACGTACATAAGGCCAGCTCAAAAGGCGTGACCCCTCCTAACCATACCAAGGGGCTCCGAATCCAATAGCCATGTCCGTTTTGCTCTGCGAATTCCTGGATAGCTAACCCTAACCCTACGTGGAATTTTCCGCAGTGGGATTTTCCCATGTCTTTTGCCAGGAAATGTACATAAGGCCGGCTCAAAATGCGTGACCCCTCCTAACCATACCAACAGGCACGGAATCCAATGACGATGCCCGTTTTGCTCTTTGAATTCATGGATAGCTAACCCTAACCCTAAGTGGAATTTTCCCCAATGGGATTTTCCCATGTATTTTGCCAGGAAACGTACCTAAGGCCGGCTCAAAAGGCGGGACCCCTCCTAACCATATCAACAGGCTCCGAATCCAATGACGATGTCCGTTTTGCTCTGTGAATTCATGGATAGCTAACCCTAACCCTAAGTGGAATTTTTCCCAATGGGATTTTCCCATGTATTTTGCCAGGAAACGTACATAAGGCCAGCTCAAAAGGCGTGACCCCTCCTAACCATACCAACGGGCTCCGAATCCAATAGCCATGTCCATTTTGCTCTGCGAATTCATGGATAGCTATCCCTAACCCTACGTGGAATTTTCCGCAGTGGGATTTTCCCATGTCTTTTGCCAGGAAATGTACATAAGGACGGCTCAAAAGGCGTGACCCCTCCTAACCATACCAACAGGCTCCGAATCCAATGGCGATGTCCGTTTTGCTTCGCGAATTCATGGATAGCTAACCCTAACCCTAAGTGGAATTTAACCCAAAGGGATTTTCCCATGTATTTTGCCAGGAAACGTACATAAGGCTGGCTCAAAAGGCGTGACCCCTCCTAACCATACCAATAGGCTCCGAATCCAATGGCGATGACCGTTTTGCTCTGCGAATTAATGGATAGCTAACTCAAACCCTAAGTGGAATTTTCCCCAATGGGATTTTCCCATGTATTTTGCCGCGAAACGTACATAACGCCGGCTCAAAAGGCGTGACCCCTCCTAACCATACCAACAGGCTCCGAATCCAATGACGATGTCCGTTTTGCTCTGTGAATTCATGGATAGCTAACCCTAACCCTAAGTGGAATTTTCCCCAATGGGATTTTCCCATGTATTTTGCCAGGAAATGTACATAAGGCCGGCTCAAAACCCGTGACCCCTCCTAACCATACCAACAGGCTCCGAGTCCAATGACGATGTCCGTTTTGCTCTGTGAATTCATGGATAGCTAACCCTAACCCTAAGTGGAATTTTCCCCAATGGGATTTTCCCATGTATTTTGCCAGGAAACGTAGCTAAGGCCGGCTCAAAAGGCGTGACCCCTCCTAACCATACGAACAGGCTCTGAATCCAATGACGATGTCCGTTTTGCTCTGTGAATTCATGGATAGCTAACCCTAACCCTAAGTGGAATTTTTCCCAATGGGATTTCCCCATGTATTTTGCCAGGAAACGTACATAAGGCCAGCTCAAAAGGCGTGACCCCTCCTAACCATACCAAGGGGCTCCGAATCCAATAGCCATGTCCGTTTTGCTCTGCGAATTCCTGGATAGCTAACCCTAACCCTACGTGGAATTTTCCGCAGTGGGATTTTCCCATGTCTTTTGCCAGGAAATGTACATAAGGCCGGCTCAAAATGCGTGACCCCTCCTAACCATACCAACAGGCACGGAATCCAATGACGATGCCCGTTTTGCTCTTTGAATTCATGGATAGCTAACCCTAACCCTAAGTGGAATTTTCCCCAATGGGATTTTCCCATGTATTTTGCCAGGAAACGTACCTAAGGCCGGCTCAAAAGGCGTGACCCCTCCTAACCATATCAACAGGCTCCGAATCCAATGACGATGTCCGTTTTGCTCTGTGAATTCATGGATAGCTAACCCTAACCCTAAGTGGAATTTTTCCCAATGGGATTTTCCCATGTATTTTGCCAGGAAACGTACATAAGGCCAGCTCAAAAGGCGTGACCCCTCCTAACCATACCAACGGGCTCCGAATCCAATAGCCATGTCCATTTTGCTCTGCGAATTCATGGATAGCTATCCCTAACCCTACGTGGAATTTTCCGCAGTGGGATTTTCCCATGTATTTTGCCAGGAAATGTACATAAGGCCAGCTCAAAAGGCGTGACCCCTCCTAACCATACCAAGGGGCTCCGAATCCAATAGCCATGTCCGTTTTGCTCTGTGAATTCATGGATAGCTAACCCTAACCCTAAGTGGAATTTTCCCCAAAGGGATTTTCCCATGTATTTTGCCAGGAAACGTACCTAAGGCCGGCTCAAAAGGCGTGACCCCTCCTAACCATACCAACAGGCTCCGAATCCAATGACGATGTCCGTTTTGCTCTGTGAATTCATGGATAGCTAACCCTAACCCTAAGTGGAATTTTCCCCAATCGGATTTTCCCATGTATTTTGCCAGGAAACGTACCTAAGGCCGGCTCAAAAGGCGTGACCCCTCCTAACCATACCAACAGGCTCCGAATCCAATGACGATGTCCGTTTTGCTCTGTGAATTCATGGATAGCTAACCCTAACCCTAAGTGGAATTTTTCCCAATGGGATTTTCCCATGTATTTTGCCAGGAAACGTACATAACGCTGGCTCAGAAGGCGTGACCCCTCCTAACCATACCAAAAGGCACCGAATCCAATGACGATGTCCGTTTTGCTCTGTGAATTCATGGATAGCTAACCCTAACCCTAAGTGAAATTTTCCCCAATGGGATTTTCCCATGTATTTTGCCAGGAAACGTACATAAGGCCAGCTCAAAAGGTGTGACCCCTCCTAACGATACCAACAGGCTCCGAATCCAATGACGATGTCCGTTTTGCTCTGTGAATTCATGGATAGCTAACCCTAACCCTAAGTGGAATTTTCCCCAAAGGGATTTTCCCATGTATTTTGCCAGGAAACGTACATAAGGCCGGCTCAAAAGGCGTGACCCCTCCTAACCATACCAACAGGCTCAGAATCCACTGGCGATGTCCGTTTTGCTCTGCGAATTAATGGATAGCTAACTCAAACCCTAAGTGAAATTTTCCCCAATGGGATTTTCCCATGTATTTTGCCAGGAAACGTACATCAGGCTGGCTCAGAAGGCGTGACCCCTCCTAACCATACCAAAAGGCACCGAATCCAATGACGATGTCCGTTTTGCTCTGTGAATTCATGGATAGCTAACCCTACCCTAAGTGGAATTTTCCCCAATGGGATTTTCCCATGTATTTTGCCAGGAAATGTACATAAGGCCGGCTCAAAAGGCATGCCCCCTCCTAACCATACCAACAGGCTCTGAATCCAATGACGATGTCTGTTTTGCTCTGTGAATTCATGGTTAGCTATCCCTAACCATAAGTGGAATTTTTCGCAATCGGATTTTCCCATGTATTTTGCCAGGAAACGTACCTAAGTCCGGCTCAAAAGGCGTGACCCCTCTTAACCATACCAACTGGCTCCGAATCCAATGACGATGTCCGTTTTGCTCTGTGAATTCATGGATAGCTAACCTTAACCCTAAGTGGAATTTTCCCCAATGGGATTTTCCCATGTATTTTGCCAGGAAACGTACATAAAGCCGGCTCAAAAGGCTTGACCCCTCCTACCCATACCAACAGGCTCCGAGTCCAATGACGATGTCTGTTTTGCTCTGTGAATTCATGGATAGCTAACCCTAACCCTAAGTGGAATTTTCCCCAATGGGATTTTCCCATGTATTTTGCCAGGAAACGTACCTAAGGCCGGCTCAAAAGGCGTGACCCCTCCTAACCATACCAACAGGCTCCGAATCCAATGACGATGTCCGTTTTGCTCTGTGAATTCATGGATAGCTAACCCTAACCCTATGTGGAATTTTCCCCAAAGGGATTTTCCCATGTATTTTGCCAGGAAATGTACATAAGGCCGGCTCAAAACCCGTGACCCCTCCTAACCATACCAACAGGCTCCGAGTCCAATGACGATGTCCGTTTTGCTCTGTGAATTCATGGATAGCTAACCCTAACCCTAAGTGGAATTTTTCCCAATGGGATTTTCCCATGTATTTTGCCAGGAAACGTACATAAGGCCAGCTCAAACGGCGTGACCCCTCCTAACCATACCAACGGGCTCCGAATCCAATAGCCATGTCCATTTTGCTCTGCGAATTCATGGATAGCTATCCCTAACCCTACGTGGAATTTTGCCCAGTGGGATTTTCCCATGTCTTTTGCCAGGAAATGTACATAAGGACGGCTCAAAAGGCGTGACCCCTCCTAACCATACCAACAGGCTACGAATCCAATGGCGATGTCCGTTTTGCTTCGCGAATTCATGGATAGCTAACCCTAACCCTAAGTGGAATTTAACCCAAAGGGATTTTCCCATGTATTTTGCCAGGAAACGTACATAAGGCTGGCTCAAAAGGCGTGACCCCTCCTAACCATACCAACAGGCTCCGAATCCAATGGCGATGTCCGTTTTGCTCTGCGAATTAATGGATAGCTAACTCAAACCCTAAGTGGAATTTTCCCCAATGGGATTTTCCCATGTATTTTGCCGCGAAACGTACATAACGCCGGCTCAAAAGGCGTGACCCCTCCTAACCATACCAACAGGCTCCGAATCCAATGACGATGTCTGTTTTGCTCTGTGAATTCATGGATAGCTAACCCTAACCCTAAGTGGAATTTTCCCCAATGGGATTTTCCCATGTATTTTGCCAGGAAATGTACATAAGGCCGGCTCAAAACCCGTGACCCCTCCTAACCATACCAACAGGCTCCGAGTCCAATGACGATGTCCGTTTTGCTCTGTGAATTCATGGATAGCTAACCCTAACCCTAAGTGGAATTCTCCCCAATGGGATTTTCCCATGTATTTTGCCAGGAAATGTACATAAGGCCGATTCAAAAGGCGTGACCCCTCCTAACCATACCAACAGGCTCCGAATCCAATGACGATGTCCGTTTTGCTCTGTGAATTCATGGATAGCTAACCCTAACCCTAAGTGGAATTTTTCCCAATGGGATTTTCCCATGTATTTTGCCAGGAAATGTACATAAGGACGGCTCAAAAGGCGTGACCCCTCCTAACCATACCAACAGGCTCCGAATCCAATGACGATGTCTGTTTTGCTCTGTGAATTCATGGATAGCTAACCCTAACCCTAAGTGGAATTTTCCCCAATGGGATTTTCCCATGTATTTTGCCAGGAAATGTACATAAGGACGGCTCAAAAGGCGTGACCCCTCCTAACCATACCAACAGGCTCCGAATCCAATGACGATGTCTGTTTTGCTCTGTGAATTCATGGATAGCTAACCCTAACCCTAAGTGGAATTTTCCCCAATGGGATTTTCCCATGTATTTTGCCAGGAAATGTACATAAGGCCGGCTCAAAACCCGTGACCCCTCCTAACCATACCAACAGGCTCCGAGTCCAATGACGATGTCCGTTTTGCTCTGTGAATTCATGGATAGCTAACCCTAACCCTAAGTGGAATTCTCCCCAATGGGATTTTCCCATGTATTTTGCCAGGAAACGTACATAAGGCCGGCTCAAAAGGCGTGACCCCTCCTAACCATACCAACAGGCACGGAATCCAATGACGATACCCGTTTTGCTCTGTGAATTCATGGATAGCTAACCCTAACCCTAAGTGGAATTCTCCCCAATGGGATTTTCCCATGTATTTTGCCAGGAAATGTACATAAGGCCGATTCAAAACGCGTGACCCCTCCTAACCATACCAACAGGCTCCGAATCCAATGACGATGTCCGTTTTGCTCTGTGAATTCATGGATAGCTAACCCTAACCCTAAGTGAAATTTTCCCCAATGGGATTTTCCCATGTATTTTGCCAGGAAACGTACATAAGGCCAGCTCAAAAGGTGTGACCCCTCCTAACGATACCAACAGGCTCCGAATCCAATGACGATGTCCGTTTTGCTCTGCGAATTCATGGATAGCTAACCCTAACCCTAAGTGAAATTTTCCCCAATGGGATTTTCCCATGTATTTTGCCAGGAAACGTACATCAGGCTGGCTCAGAAGGCGTGACCCCTCCTAACCATACCAAAAGGCACCGAATCCAATGACGATGTCCGTTTTGCTCTGTGAATTCATGGATAGCTAACCCTACCCTAAGTGGAATTTTCCCCAATGGGATTTTCCCATGTATTTTGCCAGGAAATGTACATAAGGCCGGCTCAAAAGGCATGCCCCCTCCTAACCATACCAACAGGCTCTGAATCCAATGACGATGTCTGTTTTGCTCTGTGAATTCATGGTTAGCTATCCCTAACCATAAGTGGAATTTTTCGCAATCGGATTTTCCCATGTATTTTGCCAGGAAACGTACCTAAGTCCGGCTCAAAAGGCGTGACCCCTCCTAACCATACCAACAGGCTCCGAATCCAATGACGATGTCAGTTTTGCTCTGTGAATTCATGGATAGCTAACCCTAACCCTAAGTGGAATTTTCCCCAAAGGGATTTTCCCATGTATTTTGCCAGGAAACGTACCTAAGGCCGGCTCAAAAGGCGTGACCCCTCCTAACCATACCAACAGGCTCCGAATCCAATGACGATGTCCGTTTTGCTCTGTGAATTCATGGATAGCTAACCCTAACCCTAAGTGGAATTTTCCCCAATCGGATTTTCCCATGTATTTTGCCAGGAAACGTACCTAAGGCCGGCTCAAAAGGCGTGACCCCTCCTAACCATACCAACAGGCTCCGAATCCAATGACGATGTCCGTTTTGCTCTGTGAATTCATGGATAGCTAACCCTACCCTAAGTGGAATTTTCCCCAATGGGATTTTCCCATGTATTTTGCCAGGAAATGTACATAAGGCCGGCTCAAAAGGCATGCCCCCTCCTAACCATACCAATAGGCTCTGAATCCAATGACGATGTCTGTTTTGCTCTGTGAATTCATGGTTAGCTATCCCTAACCATAAGTGGAATTTTTCGCAATCGGATTTTCCCATGTATTTTGCCAGGAAACGTACCTAAGTCCGGCTCAAAAGGCGTGACCCCTCCTAACCATACCAACTGGCTCCGAATCCAATGACGATGTCCGTTTTGCTCTGTGAATTCATGGATAGCTAACCTTAACCCTAAGTGGAATTTTCCCCAATGGGATTTTCCCATGTATTTTGCCAGGAAACGTACATAAAGCCGGCTCAAAAGGCTTGACCCCTCCTACCCATACCAACAGGCTCCGAGTCCAATGACGATGTCTGTTTTGCTCTGTGAATTCATGGATAGCTAACCCTAACCCTAAGTGGAATTTTCCCCAATGGGATTTTCCCATGTATTTTGCCAGGAAATGTACATAAGGCCGGCTCAAAACCCGTGACCCCTCCTAACCATACCAACAGGCTCCGAGTCCAATGACGATGTCCGTTTTGCTCTGTGAATTCATGGATAGCTAACCCTAACCCTAAGTGGAATTCTCCCCAATGGGATTTTCCCATGTATTTTGCCAGGAAATGTACATAAGGCCGATTCAAAACGCGTGACCCCTCCTAACCATACCAACAGGCTCCGAATCCAATGACGATGTCCGTTTTGCTCTGTGAATTCATGGATAGCTAACCCTAACCCTAAGTGGAATTTTTCCCAATGGGATTTTCCCATGTATTTTGCCAGGAAACGTACATAAGGCCAGCTCAAACGGCGTGACCCCTCCTAACCATACCAACGGGCTCCGAATCCAATAGCCATGTCCATTTTGCTCTGCGAATTCATGGATAGCTATCCCTAACCCTACGTGGAATTTTGCCCAGTGGGATTTTCCCATGTCTTTTGCCAGGAAATGTACATAAGGACGGCTCAAAAGGCGTGACCCCTCCTAACCATACCAACAGGCTACGAATCCAATGGCGATGTCCGTTTTGCTTCGCGAATTCATGGATAGCTAACCCTAACCCTAAGTGGAATTTAACCCAAAGGGATTTTCCCATGTATTTTGCCAGGAAACGTACATAAGGCTGGCTCAAAAGGCGTGACCCCTCCTAACCATACCAACAGGCTCCGAATCCAATGGCGATGTCCGTTTTGCTCTGCGAATTAATGGATAGCTAACTCAAACCCTAAGTGGAATTTTCCCCAATGGGATTTTCCCATGTATTTTGCCGCGAAACGTACATAACGCCGGCTCAAAAGGCGTGACCCCTCCTAACCATACCAACAGGCTCCGAATCCAATGACGATGTCCGTTTTGCTCTGTGAATTCATGGATAGCTAACCCTAACCCTAAGTGGAATTTTCCCCAATGGGATTTTCCCATGTATTTTGCCAGGAAATGTACATAAGGCCGGCTCAAAACCCGTGACCCCTCCTAACCATACCAACAGGCTCCGAGTCCTATGACGATGTCCGTTTTGCTCTGTGAATTCATGGATAGCTAACCCTAACCCTAAGTGGAATTTTCCCCAATGGGATTTTCCCATGTATTTTGCCAGGAAACGTAGCTAAGGCCGGCTCAAAAGGCGTGACCCCTCCTAACCATACCAACAGGCTCTGAATCCAATGACGATGTCCGTTTTGCTCTGTGAATTCATGGATAGCTAACCCTAACCCTAAGTGGAATTTTTCCCAATGGGATTTTCCCATGTATTTTGCCAGGAAACGTACATAAGGCCAGCTCAAAAGGCGTGACCCCTCCTAACCATACCAAGGGGCTCCGAATCCAATAGCCATGTCCGTTTTGCTCTGCGAATTCCTGGATAGCTAACCCTAACCCTACGTGGAATTTTCCGCAGTGGGATTTTCCCATGTCTTTTGCCAGGAAATGTACATAAGGCCGGCTCAAAAGGCGTGACCCCTCCTAACCATACCAACAGGCACGGAATCCAATGACGATGCCCGTTTCGCTCTTTGAATTCATGGTTAGCTATCCCTAACCATAAGTGGAATTTTTCGCAATCGGATTTTCCCATGTATTTTGCCAGGAAACGTACCTAAGTCCGGCTCAAAAGGCGTGACCCCTCCTAACCATACCAACTGGCTCCGAATCCAATGACGATGTCCGTTTTGCTCTGTGAATTCATGGATAGCTAACCCTAACCCTAAGTGGAATTCTCCCCAATGGGATTTTCCCATGTATTTTGCCAGGAAATGTACATAAGGCCGATTCAAAACGCGTGACCCCTCCTAACCATACCAACAGGCTCCGAATCCAATGACGATGTCCGTTTTGCTCTGTGAATTCATGGATAGCTAACCCTAACCCTAAGTGGAATTTTTCCCAATGGGATTTTCCCATGTATTTTGCCAGGAAACGTACATAAGGCCAGCTCAAACGGCGTGACCCCTCCTAACCATACCAACGGGCTCCGAATCCAATAGCCATGTCCATTTTGCTCTGCGAATTCATGGATAGCTATCCCTAACCCTACGTGGAATTTTGCCCAGTGGGATTTTCCCATGTCTTTTGCCAGGAAATGTACATAAGGACGGCTCAAAAGGCGTGACCCCTCCTAACCATACCAACAGGCTACGAATCCAATGGCGATGTCCGTTTTGCTTCGCGAATTCATGGATAGCTAACCCTAACCCTAAGTGGAATTTAACCCAAAGGGATTTTCCCATGTATTTTGCCAGGAAACGTACATAAGGCTGGCTCAAAAGGCGTGACCCCTCCTAACCATACCAACAGGCTCCGAATCCAATGGCGATGTCCGTTTTGCTCTGCAAATTAATGGATAGCTAACTCAAACCCTAAGTGGAATTTTCCCCAATGGGATTTTCCCATGTATTTTGCCGCGAAACGTACATAACGCCGGCTCAAAAGGCGTGACCCCTCCTAACCATACCAACAGGCTCCGAATCCAATGACGATGTCCGTTTTGCTCTGTGAATTCATGGATAGCTAACCCTAACCCTAAGTGGAATTTTCCCCAATGGGATTTTCCCATGTATTTTGCCAGGAAATGTACATAAGGCCGGCTCAAAACCCGTGACCCCTCCTAACCATACCAACAGGCTCCGAGTCCTATGACGATGTCCGTTTTGCTCTGTGAATTCATGGATAGCTAACCCTAACCCTAAGTGGAATTTTCCCCAATGGGATTTTCCCATGTATTTTGCCAGGAAACGTAGCTAAGGCCGGCTCAAAAGGCGTGACCCCTCCTAACCATACCAACAGGCTCTGAATCCAATGACGATGTCCGTTTTGCTCTGTGAATTCATGGATAGCTAACCCTAACCCTAAGTGGAATTTTTCCCAATGGGATTTTCCCATGTATTTTGCCAGGAAACGTACATAAGGCCAGCTCAAAAGGCGTGACCCCTCCTAACCATACCAAGGGGCTCCGAATCCAATAGCCATGTCCGTTTTGCTCTGCGAATTCCTGGATAGCTAACCCTAACCCTACGTGGAATTTTCCGCAGTGGGATTTTCCCATGTCTTTTGCCAGGAAATGTACATAAGGCCGGCTCAAAAGGCGTGACCCCTCCTAACCATACCAACAGGCACGGAATCCAATGACGATGCCCGTTTCGCTCTTTGAATTCATGGTTAGCTATCCCTAACCATAAGTGGAATTTTTCGCAATCGGATTTTCCCATGTATTTTGCCAGGAAACGTACCTAAGTCCGGCTCAAAAGGCGTGACCCCTCCTAACCATACCAACTGGCTCCGAATCCAATGACGATGTCCGTTTTGCTCTGTGAATTCATGGATAGCTAACCCTAACCCTAAGTGGAATTCTCCCCAATGGGATTTTCCCATGTATTTTGCCAGGAAATGTACATAAGGCCGATTCAAAACGCGTGACCCCTCCTAACCATACCAACAGGCTCCGAATCCAATGACGATGTCCGTTTTGCTCTGTGAATTCATGGATAGCTAACCCTAACCCTAAGTGGAATTTTTCCCAATGGGATTTTCCCATGTATTTTGCCAGGAAACGTACATAAGGCCAGCTCAAACGGCGTGACCCCTCCTAACCATACCAACGGGCTCCGAATCCAATAGCCATGTCCATTTTGCTCTGCGAATTCATGGATAGCTATCCCTAACCCTACGTGGAATTTTGCCCAGTGGGATTTTCCCATGTCTTTTGCCAGGAAATGTACATAAGGACGGCTCAAAAGGCGTGACCCCTCCTAACCATACCAACAGGCTACGAATCCAATGGCGATGTCCGTTTTGCTTCGCGAATTCATGGATAGCTAACCCTAACCCTAAGTGGAATTTAACCCAAAGGGATTTTTCCATGTATTTTGCCAGGAAACGTACATAAGGCTGGCTCAAAAGGCGTGACCCCTCCTAACCATACCAACAGGCTCCGAATCCAATGGCGATGTCCGTTTTGCTCTGCGAATTCATGGATAGCTAACCCTAACCCTAAGTGGAATTTTCCCCAAAGGGATTTTCCCATGTATTTTGCCAGGAACGTACATAAGTACGGCTCAAAAGGCGTGACCCCTACTAACGATACCAACAGGCTCCGAATCCAATGACGATGTCCGTTTTGCTCTGTGAATTCATGGATAGCTAACCCTAACCCTAAGTGGAATTTTCCCCAATGGGATTTTCCCATGTATTTTGCCAGGAAACGTACCTAAGGCCGGCTCAAAAGGCGTGACCCCCCCTAACCATATCAACAGGCTCCGAATCCAATGACGATGTCCGTTTTGCTCTGTGAATTCATGGATAGCTAACCCTAACCCTAAGTGGAATTTTTTCCCATGGGATTTTCCCATGTATTTTGCCAGGAAACATACATAAGGCCAGCTCAAAAGGCGTGACCCCTCCTAACCATACCAACGGGCTCCGAATCCAATAGCCATGTCCATTTTGCTCTGCGAATTCATGGATAGCTATCCCTAACCCTACGTGGAATTTTCCCCAGTGGGATTTTCCCATGTCTTTTGCCAGGAAATGTACATAAGGATGGCTCAAAAGGCGTGACCCCTCCTAACCATACCAACAGGCTCCGAATCCAATGGCGATGTCCGTTTTGCTTTGCGAATTCATGGATAGCTAACCCTAACCCTAAGTGGAATTTAACCCAAAGGGATTTTCCCATGTATTTTGCCAGGAAACGTACATAAGGCTGGCTCAAAAGGCGTGACCCCTCCTAACCATACCAACAGGCTCCGAATCCAATGGGGATGTCCGTTTTGCTCTGCGAATTAATGGATAGCTAACTCAAACCCTAAGTGGAATTTTCCCCAATCGGATTTTCCCATGTATTTTGCCAGGAAATGTACATAAGGCCAGCTCAAAAGGCGTGACCCCTCCTAACCATACCAAGGGGCTCCGAATCCAATAGCCATGTCCGTTTTGCTCTGTGAATTCATGGATAGCTAACCCTAACCCTAAGTGGAATTTTCCCCAAAGGGATTTTCCCATGTATTTTGCCAGGAAACGTACCTAAGGCCGGCTCAAAAGGCGTGACCCCTCCTAACCATACCAACAGGCTCCGAATCCAATGACGATGTCCGTTTTGCTCTGTGAATTCATGGATAGCTAACCCTAACCCTAAGTGGAATTTTTCCCAATGGGATTTTCCCATGTATTTTGCCAGGAAACGTACATAACGCTGGCTCAGAAGGCGTGACCCCTCCTAACCATACCAAAAGGCACCGAATCCAATGACGATGTCCGTTTTGCTCTGTGAATTCATGGATAGCTAACCCTAACCCTAAGTGAAATTTTCCCCAATGGGATTTTCCCATGTATTTTGCCAGGAAACGTACATAAGGCCAGCTCAAAAGGTGTGACCCCTCCTAACGATACCAACAGGCTCCGAATCCAATGACGATGTCCGTTTTGCTCTGCGAATTCATGGATAGCTAACCCTAACCCTAAGTGGAATTTTCCCCAAAGGGATTTTCCCATGTATTTTGCCAGGAAACGTACATAAGGCCGGCTCAAAAGGCGTGACCCCTCCTAACCATACCAACAGGCTCCGAATCCAATGGGGATGTCCGTTTTGCTCTGAGAATTAATGGATAGCTAACTCAAACCCTAAGTGGAATTTTCCCCAATCGGATTTTCCCATGTATTTTGCCAGGAAATGTACATAAGGCCAGCTCAAAAGGCGTGACCCCTCCTAACCATACCAAGGGGCTCCGAATCCAATAGCCATGTCCGTTTTGCTCTGTGAATTCATGGATAGCTAACCCTAACCCTAAGTGGAATTTTCCCCAAAGGGATTTTCCCATGTATTTTGCCAGGAAACGTACCTAAGGCCGGCTCAAAAGGCGTGACCCCTCCTAACCATACCAACAGGCTCCGAATCCAATGACGATGTCCGTTTTGCTCTGTGAATTCATGGATAGCTAACCCTAACCCTAAGTGGAATTTTCCCCAATCGGATTTTCCCATGTATTTTGCCAGGAAACGTACCTAAGGCCGGCTCAAAAGGCGTGACCCCTCCTAACCATACCAACAGGCTCCGAATCCAATGACGATGTCCGTTTTGCTCTGTGAATTCATGGATAGCTAACCCTAACCCTAAGTGAAATTTTCCCCAATGGGATTTTCCCATGTATTTTGCCAGGAAACGTACATAAGGCCAGCTCAAAAGGTGTGACCCCTCCTAACGATACCAACAGGCTCCGAATCCAATGACGATGTCCGTTTTGCTCTGCGAATTCATGGATAGCTAACCCTAACCCTAAGTGGAATTTTCCCCAAAGGGATTTTCCCATGTATTTTGCCAGGAAATGTACATAAGGCCGGCTCAAAAGGTGTGACCCCTCCTAACCATACCAACAGGCTCAGAATCCAATGGCGATGTCCGTTTTGCTCTGCGAATTAATGGATAGCTAACTCAAACCCTAAGTGAAATTTTCCCCAATGGGATTTTCCCATGTATTTTGCCAGGAAACGTACATCAGGCTGGCTCAGAAGGCGTGACCCCTCCTAACCATACCAAAAGGCACCGAATCCAATGACGATGTCCGTTTTGCTCTTTGAATTAATGGATAGCTAACCCTACCCTAAGTGGAATTTTCCCCAATGGGATTTTCCCATGTATTTTGCCAGGAAATGTACATAAGGCCGGCTCAAAAGGCATGCCCCCTCCTAACCATACCAACAGGCTCTGAATCCAATGACGATGTCTGTTTTGCTCTGTGAATTCATGGTTAGCTATCCCTAACCATAAGTGGAATTTTTCGCAATCGGATTTTCCCATGTATTTTGCCAGGAAACGTACCTAAGTCCGGCTCAAAAGGCGTGACCCCTCCTAACCATACCAACAGGCTCCGAATCCATTACGATGTCCGTTTTGCTCTGTGAAATCATGGATAGCTACCCCTAACCCTAAGTGAAATTTTCCCCAATGGGATTTTCCCATGTATTTTGCCAGGAAACGTACATAAGGCCAGCTCAAAAGGCGTGACCCCTCCTAACCATATCAACAGGCTCCGAATCCAATGACGATGTCCGTTTTGCTCTGTGAATTCATGGATAGCTAACCCTAACTCTAAGTGGAATTTTCCCCAAAGGGATTTTCCCATGTATTTTGCCAGGAAACGTACCTAAGGCCGGCTCAAAAGGCGTGACCCCTCCTAACCATACCAACAGGCTCCGAATCCAATGACGATGTCCATTTTGCTCTGTGAATTCATGGATAGCTAACCCTAACCCTAAGTGGAATTTTCCCCAATCGGATTTTCCCATGTATTTTGCCAGGAAACGTACCTAAGGCCGGCTCAAAAGGCGTGACCCCTCCTAACCATACCAACAGGCTCCGAATCCAATGACGATGTCCGTTTTGCTCTGTGAATTCATGGATAGCTAACCCTACCCTAAGTGGAATTTTCCCCAATGGGATTTTCCCATGTATTTTGCCAGGAAATGTACATAAGGCCGGCTCAAAAGGCATGCCCCCTCCTAACCATACCAACAGGCTCTGAATCCAATGACGATGTCTGTTTTGCTCTGTGAATTCATGGTTAGCTATCCCTAACCATAAGTGGAATTTTTCGCAATCGGATTTTCCCATGTATTTTGCCAGGAAACGTACCTAAGGCCGGCTCAAAAGGCGTGACCCCTCCTAACCATACCAACAGGCTCCGAATCCAATGACGATGTCCGTTTTGCTCTGTGAATTCATGGATAGCTAACCCTAACCCTAAGTGGAATTTTCCCCAAAGGGATTTTCCCATGTATTTTGCCAGGAAACGTACCTAAGGCCGGCTCAAAAGGCGTGACCCCTCCTAACCATACCAACAGGCTCCGAATCCAATGACGATGTCTGTTTTGCTCTGTGAATTCATGGACAGCTATCCCTAACCCTAAGTGGAATTTACCCCAATGGGATTTTCCCATGTATTTTGCCAGGAAATGTACCTAAGGCCGGCTCAAAAGGCGTGACCCCTCCTAACCATACCAACAGGCTCCGAATCCAATGGCGATGTCCGTTTTGCTCTGTGAATTCATGGATAGCTAACCCTAACCCTAAGTGGAATTTTTCCCAATGGGATTTTCCCATGTATTTTGCCAGGAAACGTACATAACGCTGGCTCAGAAGGCGTCACCCCTCCTAACCATACCAAAAGGCACCGAATCCAATGACGATGTCTGTTTTGCTCTGTGAATTCATGGATAGCTAACTCAAACCCTAAGTGGAATTTTTCGCAATGGGATTTTCCCATGTATTTTGCCAGGAAACGTACCTTAGTCCGGCTCAAAAGGCGTGACCCCTCCTAACCATACCAACAGGCTCCGAATCCAATGACGATGTCCGTTTTGCTCTGTGAAATCATGGATAGCTAACCCTAACCCTAAGTGGAATTTTCCCCAAAGGGATTTTCCCACGTATTTTGCCAGGAAACGTACATAAGCCCGGCTCAATAGGCGTGACCCCTCCTAACCATACCAACAGGCTCCGAATCCAATGACGATGTCCATTTTGCTCTGTGAATTCATGGACAGCTATCCCTAACCCTAAGTGGAATTTACCCCAATGGTATTTTCCCATGTATTTTGCCAGGAAACGTACATAAAGCCGGCTCAAAAGGCTTGACCCCTCCTACCCATACCAAAAGGCACCGAATCCAATGACGATGTCCGTTTTGCTCTGTGAATTCATGGATAGCTAACCCTAACCCTAAGTGGAATTTTCCCCAAAGGGATTTTCCCACGTATTTTGCCAGGAAACGTACATAAGCCCGGCTCAATAGGCGTGACCCCTCCAAACCATACCAACAGGCTCCGAATCCAATGACGATGTCCATTTTGCTCTGTGAATTCATGGACAGCTATCCCTAACCCTAAGTGGAATTTACCCCAATGGGATTTTCCCATGTATTTTGCCAGGAAATGTACATAAGGCCAGCTCAAAAGGCGTGACCCCTCCTAACCATACCAGCAGGCACGGAATCCAATGACGATACCCGTTTTGCTCTGTGAATTCATGGATAGCTAACCCTAACCCTAAGTGGAATTCTCCCCAATGGGATTTTCCCATGTATTTTGCCAGGAAATGTACATAAGGCCGATTCAAAACGCGTGACCCCTCCTAACCATACCAAGAGGCTCCGCTTCCAATGACGATGTCCGTTTTGCTCTGTGAATTCATGGATAGCTAACCCTAACCCTAAGTGGAATTTTCCCCAATGGGATTTTCCCATGTCTTTTGCCAGGAAATGTACATAAGGACGGCTCAAAAGGCGTGACCCCTCCTAACCATACCAACAGGCTCCGAATCCAATGGCGATGTCCGTTTTGCTTCGCGAATTCATGGATAGCTAACCCTAACCCTAAGTGGAATTTAACCCAAAGGGATTTTCCCATGTATTTTGCCAGGAAACGTACATAAGGACGGCTCAAAAGGCGTGACCCCTACTAACGATACCAACAGGCTCCGAATCCAATGACGATGTCCGTTTTGCTCTGTGAATTCATGGATAGCTAACCCTAACCCTAAGTGGAATTTTCCCCAATGGGATTTTCCCATGTATTTTGCCAGGAAACGTACCTAAGGCCGGCTCAAAAGGCGTGACCCCTCCTAACCATATCAACAGGCTCTGAATCCAATGACGATGTCCGTTTTGCTCTGTGAATTCATGGATAGCTAACCCTAACCCGAAGTGGAATTTTTCCCAATGGGATTTTCCCATGTATTTTGCCAGGAAACGTACATAAGGCCAGCTCAAAAGGCGTGACCCCTCCTAACCAAACCAACGGGCTCCGAATCCAATAGCCATGTCCATTTTGCTCTGCGAATTCATGGATAGCTATCCCTAAGTCTACGTGGAATTTTCCCCAGTGGGATTTTCCCATGTCTTTTGCCTGGAAACGTACATAAGGACGGCTCAAAAGGCGTGACCCCTCCTAACCATACCAACAGGCTCCGAATCCAATGGCGATGTCCGTTTTGCTTTGCGAATTCATGGATAGCTAACCCTAACCCTAAGTGGAATTTAACCCAAAGGGATTTTCCCATGTATTTTGCCAGGAAACGTACATAAGGCTGGCTCAAAAGGCGTGACCCCTCCTAACCATACCAACAGGCTCCGAATCCAATGGGGATGTCCGTTTTGCTCTGCGAATTAATGGATAGCTAACTCAAACCCTAAGTGGAATTTTCCCCAATGGGATTTTCCCATGTATTTTGCCGCGAAACGTACATAAGGCCGGCTCAAAAGGCGTGACCCCTCCTAACCATACCAACAGGCTCCGAATCCAATGACGATGTCCGTTTTGCTCTGCGAATTCATGGATAGCTAACCCTAACCCTAAGTGGAATTTTCCCCAAAGGGATTTTCCCATGTATTTTGCCAGGAAACGTACCTAAGGCCGGCTCAAAAGGCGTGACACCTCCTAACCATACCAACAGGCTCCGAATCCAATGACGATGTCCGTTTTGCTCTGTGAATTCATGGATAGCTAACCCTAACCCTAAGTGGAATTTTCCCCAATCGGATTTTCCCATGTATTTTGCCAGGAAACGTACATAACGCTGGCTCAGAAGGCGTGACCCCTCCTAACCATACCAAAAGGCACCGAATCCAATGACGATGTCCGTTTTGCTCTGTGAATTCATGGATAGCTAACCCTAACCCTAAGTGAAATTTTCCCCAATGGGATTTTCCCATGTATTTTGCCAGGAAACGTACATAAGGCCAGCTCAAAAGGCGTGACCCCTCCTAACGATACCAACAGGCTCCGAATCCAATGACGATGTCCGTTTTGCTCTGCGAATTCATGGATAGCTAACCCTAACCCTAAGTGGAATTTTCCCCAAAGGAATTTTCCCATGTATTTTGCCAGGAAACCTACATAAGGCCAGCTCAAAAGGCGTGACCCCTCCTAACCATACCAACAGGCTCCGAATCCAATGACGATGTCAGTTTTGCTCTGTGAATTCATGGATAGCTAACCCTAACCCTAAGTGGAATTTTCCCCAAAGGGATTTTCCCATGTATTTTGCCAGGAAACGTACCTAAGGCCGGCTCAAAAGGCGTGACCCCTCCTAACCATACCAACAGGCTCCGAATCCAATGACGATGTCCGTTTTGCTCTGTGAATTCATGGATAGCTAACCCTAACCCTAAGTGGAATTTTCCCCAATCGGATTTTCCCATGTATTTTGCCAGGAAACGTACCTAAGGCCTGCTCAAAAGGCGTGACCCCTCCTAACCATACCAACAGGCTCCGAATCCAATGACGATGTCCGTTTTGCTCTGTGAATTCATGGATAGCTAACCCTACCCTAAGTGGAATTTTCCCCAATGGGATTTTCCCATGTATTTTGCCAGGAAATGTACATAAGGCCGGCTCAAAAGGCATGCCCCCTCCTAACCATACCAACAGGCTCTGAATCCAATGACGATGTCTGTTTTGCTCTGTGAATTCATGGTTAGCTATCCCTAACCATAAGTGGAATTTTTCGCAATCGGATTTTCCCATGTATTTTGCCAGGAAACGTACCTAAGTCCGGCTGAAAAGGCGTGACCCCTCCTAACCATACCAACAGGCTCCGAATCCAATGACGATGTCCGTTTTGCTCTGTGAAATCATGGATAGCTAACCCTAACCCTAAGTGAAATTTTCCCCAATGGGATTTTCCCATGTATTTTGCCAGGAAACGTACATAAGGCCAGCTCAAAAGGCGTGACCCCTTCTAACCATACCAACAGGCTCCGAATCCAATGACGATGTCAGTTTTGCTCTGTGAATTCATGGATAGCTAACCCTAACCCTAAGTGGAATTTTCCCCAATCGGATTTTCCCATGTATTTTGCCAGGAAACGTACCTAAGGCCGGCTCAAAAGGCGTGACCCCTCCTAACCATACCAACAGGCTCCGAATCCAATGACGATGTCCGTTTTGCTCTGTGAATTCATGGATAGCTAACCCTAACCCTAAGTGGAATTTTCCCCAAAGGGATTTTCCCATGTATTTTGCCAGGAAACGTACCTAAGGCCGGCTCAAAAGGCGTGACCCCTCCTAACCATACCAACAGGCTCCGAATCCAATGACGATGTCCGTTTTGCTCTGTGAATTCATGGATAGCTAACCCTAACCCTAAGTGGAATTTTCCCCAATCGGATTTTCCCATGTATTTTGCCAGGAAACGTACCTAAGGCCGGCTCAAAAGGCGTGACCCCTCCTAACCATACCAACAGGCTCCGAATCCAATGACGATGTCCGTTTTGCTCTGTGAATTCATGGATAGCTAACCCTACCCTAAGTGGAATTTTCCCCAATGGGATTTTCCCATGTATTTTGCCAGGAAATGTACATAAGGCCGGCTCAAAAGGCATGCCCCCTCCTAACCATACCAACAGGCTCTGAATCCAATGACGATGTCTGTTTTGCTCTGTGAATTCATGGTTAGCTATCCCTAACCATAAGTGGAATTTTTCGCAATCGGATTTTCCCATGTATTTTGCCAGGAAACGTACCTAAGGCCGGCTCAAAAGGCGTGACCCCTTCTAACCATACCAACAGGCTCCGAATCCAATGACGATGTCAGTTTTGCTCTGTGAATTCATGGATAGCTAACCCTAACCCTAAGTGGAATTTTCCCCAATCGGATTTTCCCATGTATTTTGCCAGGAAACGTACCTAAGGCCGGCTCAAAAGGCGTGACCCCTCCTAACCATACCAACAGGCTCCGAATCCAATGACGATGTCCGTTTTGCTCTGTGAATTCATGGATAGCTAACCCTAACCCTAAGTGGAATTTTCCCCAAAGGGATTTTCCCATGTATTTTGCCAGGAAACGTACCTAAGGCCGGCTCAAAAGGCGTGACCCCTCCTAACCATACCAACAGGCTCCGAATCCAATGGCGATGTCCGTTTTGCTCTGTGAATTCATGGATAGCTAACCCTAACCCTAAGTGGAATTTTTCCCAATGGGATTTTCCCATGTATTTTGCCAGGAAACGTACATAAGGCCAGCTCAAAAGGCGTAACCCCTCAACCCATACCAAAAGGCTCCGAATCCAATGACGATGTCCGTTTTGCTCTGTGAAATCATGGATAGCTAACCCTAACCCTAAGTGGAATTTTCCCCAAAGGGATTTTCCCACGTATTTTGCCAGGAAACGTACATAAGCCCGGCTCAATAGGCATGACCCCTCCTAACCATTCCAACAGGCTCCGAATCCAATGACGATGTCCATTTTGCTCTGTGAATTCATGGACAGCTATCCCTAACCCTAAGTGGAATTTACCCCAATGGGATTTTCCCATGTATTTTGTCAGGAAATGTACCTAAGGCCGGCTCAAAAGGCGTGACCCCTCCTAACCATACCAACAGGCTCCGAATCCAATGGCGATGTCCGTTTTGCTCTGTGAATTCATGGATAGCTAACCCTAACCCTAAGTGGAATTTTTCCCAATGGGATTTTCCCATGTTTTTTGCCAGGAAACGTACATAACGCTGGCTCAGAAGGCGTCACCCCTCCTAACCATACCAAAAGGCACCGAATCCAATGACGATGTCTGTTTTGCTCTGTGAATTCATGGATAGCTAACTCAAACCCTAAGTGGAATTTTTCGCAATGGGATTTTCCCATGTATTTTGCCAGGAAACGTACATAACGCTGGCTCAGAAGGCGTGACCCCTCCTAACCATACCAAAAGGCACCGAATCCAATGACGTTGTCCGTTTTGCTCTGTGAATTCATGGATAGCTAACCCTACCCTAAGTGGAATTTTCCCCAATGGGATTTTCCCATGTATTTTGCCAGGAAACGTAAATAAAGCCGGCTCAAAAGGCATGCCCCCTCCTAACCATACCAACAGGCTCCGAGTCCAATGACGATGTCTGTTTTGCTCTGTGAATTCATGGATAGCTATCCCTAACCATAAGTGGAATTTTTCGCAATCGGATTTTCCCATGTATTTTGCCAGGAAACGTACCTAAGTCCGGCTCAAAAGGCGTGACCCCTCCTAACCATACCAACAGGCTCCAAATCCAATGACGATGTCCGTTTTGCTCTGTGAAATCATGGATAGCTAACCCTAACCCTAAGTGGAATTTTTCCCAATGGGATTTTCCCATGTATTTTGCCAGGAAACGTACATAACGCTGGCTCAGAAGGCGTCACCCCTCCTAACCATACCAACAGGCTCCGAATCCATTACGATGTCCGTTTTGCTCTGTGAAATCATGGATAGCTACCCCTAACCCTAAGTGAAATTTTCCCCAATGGGATTTTCCCATGTATTTTGCCAGGAAACGTACATAAGGCCAGCTCAAAAGGCGTGACCCCTCCTAACCATATCAACAGGCTCCGAATCCAATGACGATGTCCGTTTTGCTCTGTGAATTCATGGATAGCTAACCCTAACTCTAAGTGGAATTTTCCCCAAAGGGATTTTCCCATGTATTTTGCCAGGAAACGTACCTAAGGCCGGCTCAAAAGGCGTGACCCCTCCTAACCATACCAACAGGCTCCGAATCCAATGACGATGTCCGTTTTGCTCTGTGAATTCATGGATAGCTAACCCTAACCCTAAGTGGAATTTTCCCCAATCGGATTTTCCCATGTATTTTGCCAGGAAACGTACCTAAGGCCGGCTCAAAAGGCGTGACCCCTCCTAACCATACCAACAGGCTCCGAATCCAATGACGATGTCCGTTTTGCTCTGTGAATTCATGGATAGCTAACCCTACCCTAAGTGGAATTTTCCCCAATGGGATTTTCCCATGTATTTTGCCAGGAAATGTACATAAGGCCGGCTCAAAAGGCATGCCCCCTCCTAACCATACCAACAGGCTCTGAATCCAATGACGATGTCTGTTTTGCTCTGTGAATTCATGGTTAGCTATCCCTAACCATAAGTGGAATTTTTCGCAATCGGATTTTCCCATGTATTTTGCCAGGAAACGTACCTAAGGCCGGCTCAAAAGGCGTGACCCCTCCTAACCATACCAACAGGCTCCGAATCCAATGACGATGTCCGTTTTGCTCTGTGAATTCATGGATAGCTAACCCTAACCCTAAGTGGAATTTTCCCCAAAGGGATTTTCCCATGTATTTTGCCAGGAAACGTACCTAAGGCCGGCTCAAAAGGCGTGACCCCTCCTAACCATACCAACAGGCTCCGAATCCAATGACGATGTCTGTTTTGCTCTGTGAATTCATGGACAGCTATCCCTAACCCTAAGTGGAATTTACCCCAATGGGATTTTCCCATGTATTTTGCCAGGAAATGTACCTAAGGCCGGCTCAAAAGGCGTGACCCCTCCTAACCATACCAACAGGCTCCGAATCCAATGGCGATGTCCGTTTTGCTCTGTGAATTCATGGATAGCTAACCCTAACCCTAAGTGGAATTTTTCCCAATGGGATTTTTCCCATGTATTTTGCCAGGAAACGTACATAACGCTGGCTCAGAAGGCGTCACCCCTCCTAACCATACCAAAAGGCACCGAATCCAATGACGATGTCTGTTTTGCTCTGTGAATTCATGGATAGCTAACTCAAACCCTAAGTGGAATTTTTCGCAATGGGATTTTCCCATGTATTTTGCCAGGAAACGTACCTAAGTCCGGCTCAAAAGGCGTGACCCCTCCTAACCATACCAACAGGCTCCGAATCCAATGACGATGTCCGTTTTGCTCTGTGAAATCATGGATAGCTAACCCTAACCCTAAGTGGAATTTTCCCCAAAGGGATTTTCCCACGTATTTTGCCAGGAAACGTACATAAGCCCGGCTCAATAGGCGTGACCCCTCCTAACCATACCAACAGGCTCCGAATCCAATGACGATGTCCATTTTGCTCTGTGAATTCATGGACAGCTATCCCTAACCCTAAGTGGAATTTACCCCAATGGTATTTTCCCATGTATTTTGCCAGGAAACGTACATAAAGCCGGCTCAAAAGGCTTGACCCCTCCTACCCATACCAAAAGGCACCGAATCCAATGACGATGTCCGTTTTGCTCTGTGAATTCATGGATAGCTAACCCTAACCCTAAGTGGAATTTTCCCCAAAGGGATTTTCCCACGTATTTTGCCAGGAAACGTACATAAGCCCGGCTCAATAGGCGTGACCCCTCCAAACCATACCAACAGGCTCCGAATCCAATGACGATGTCCATTTTGCTCTGTGAATTCATGGACAGCTATCCCTAACCCTAAGTGGAATTTACCCCAATGGGATTTTCCCATGTATTTTGCCAGGAAATGTACATAAGGCCAGCTCAAAAGGCGTGACCCCTCCTAACCATACCAGCAGGCACGGAATCCAATGACGATACCCGTTTTGCTCTGTGAATTCATGGATAGCTAACCCTAACCCTAAGTGGAATTCTCCCCAATGGGATTTTCCCATGTATTTTGCCAGGAAATGTACATAAGGCCGATTCAAAACGCGTGACCCCTCCTAACCATACCAAGAGGCTCCGCTTCCAATGACGATGTCCGTTTTGCTCTGTGAATTCATGGATAGCTAACCCTAACCCTAAGTGGAATTTTCCCCAATGGGATTTTCCCATGTCTTTTGCCAGGAAATGTACATAAGGACGGCTCAAAAGGCGTGACCCCTCCTAACCATACCAACAGGCTCCGAATCCAATGGCGATGTCCGTTTTGCTTCGCGAATTCATGGATAGCTAACCCTAACCCTAAGTGGAATTTAACCCAAAGGGATTTTCCCATGTATTTTGCCAGGAAACGTACATAAGGACGGCTCAAAAGGCGTGACCCCTACTAACGATACCAACAGGCTCCGAATCCAATGACGATGTCCGTTTTGCTCTGTGAATTCATGGATAGCTAACCCTAACCCTAAGTGGAATTTTCCCCAATGGGATTTTCCCATGTATTTTGCCAGGAAACGTACCTAAGGCCGGCTCAAAAGGCGTGACCCCTCCTAACCATATCAACAGGCTCTGAATCCAATGACGATGTCCGTTTTGCTCTGTGAATTCATGGATAGCTAACCCTAACCCGAAGTGGAATTTTTCCCAATGGGATTTTCCCATGTATTTTGCCAGGAAACGTACATAAGGCCAGCTCAAAAGGCGTGACCCCTCCTAACCAAACCAACGGGCTCCGAATCCAATAGCCATGTCCATTTTGCTCTGCGAATTCATGGATAGCTATCCCTAACTCTACGTGGAATTTTCCCCAGTGGGATTTTCCCATGTCTTTTGCCTGGAAACGTACATAAGGACGGCTCAAAAGGCGTGACCCCTCCTAACCATACCAACAGGCTCCGAATCCAATGGCGATGTCCGTTTTGCTTTGCGAATTCATGGATAGCTAACCCTAACCCTAAGTGGAATTTAACCCAAAGGGATTTTCCCATGTATTTTGCCAGGAAACGTACATAAGGCTGGCTCAAAAGGCGTGACCCCTCCTAACCATACCAACAGGCTCCGAATCCAATGGGGATGTCCGTTTTGCTCTGCGAATTAATGGATAGCTAACTCAAACCCTAAGTGGAATTTTCCCCAATGGGATTTTCCCATGTATTTTGCCGCGAAACGTACATAAGGCCGGCTCAAAAGGCGTGACCCCTCCTAACCATACCAACAGGCTCCGAATCCAATGACGATGTCCGTTTTGCTCTGCGAATTCATGGATAGCTAACCCTAACCCTAAGTGGAATTTTCCCCAAAGGGATTTTCCCATGTATTTTGCCAGGAAACGTACCTAAGGCCGGCTCAAAAGGCGTGACCCCTCCTAACCATACCAACAGGCTCCGAATCCAATGACGATGTCCGTTTTGCTCTGTGAATTCATGGATAGCTAACCCTAACCCTAAGTGGAATTTTCCCCAATCGGATTTTCCCATGTATTTTGCCAGGAAACGTACATAACGCTGGCTCAGAAGGCGTGACCCCTCCTAACCATACCAAAAGGCACCGAATCCAATGACGATGTCCGTTTTGCTCTGTGAATTCATGGATAGCTAACCCTAACCCTAAGTGAAATTTTCCCCAATGGGATTTTCCCATGTATTTTGCCAGGAAACGTACATAAGGCCAGCTCAAAAGGCGTGACCCCTCCTAACGATACCAACAGGCTCCGAATCCAATGACGATGTCCGTTTTGCTCTGCGAATTCATGGATAGCTAACCCTAACCCTAAGTGGAATTTTCCCCAAAGGAATTTTCCCATGTATTTTGCCAGGAAACCTACATAAGGCCAGCTCAAAAGGCGTGACCCCTCCTAACCATACCAACAGGCTCCGAATCCAATGACGATGTCAGTTTTGCTCTGTGAATTCATGGATAGCTAACCCTAACCCTAAGTGGAATTTTCCCCAATGGGATTTTCCCATGTATTTTGCCAGGAAATGTACATAAGGCCGGCTCAAAAGGCATGCCCCCTCCTAACCATACCAACAGGCTCTGAATCCAATGACGATGTCTGTTTTGCTCTGTGAATTCATGGTTAGCTATCCCTAACCATAAGTGGAATTTTTCGCAATCGGATTTTCCCATGTATTTTGCCAGGAAACGTACCTAAGTCCGGCTGAAAAGGCGTGACCCCTCCTAACCATACCAACAGGCTCCGAATCCAATGACGATGTCCGTTTTGCTCTGTGAAATCATGGATAGCTAACCCTAACCCTAAGTGAAATTTTCCCCAATGGGATTTTCCCATGTATTTTGCCAGGAAACGTACATAAGGCCAGCTCAAAAGGCGTGACCCCTTCTAACCATACCAACAGGCTCCGAATCCAATGACGATGTCAGTTTTGCTCTGTGAATTCATGGATAGCTAACCCTAACCCTAAGTGGAATTTTCCCCAATCGGATTTTCCCATGTATTTTGCCAGGAAACGTACCTAAGGCCGGCTCAAAAGGCGTGACCCCTCCTAACCATACCAACAGGCTCCGAATCCAATGACGATGTCCGTTTTGCTCTGTGAATTCATGGATAGCTAACCCTAACCCTAAGTGGAATTTTCCCCAAAGGGATTTTCCCATGTATTTTGCCAGGAAACGTACCTAAGGCCGGCTCAAAAGGCGTGACCCCTCCTAACCATACCAACAGGCTCCGAATCCAATGACGATGTCCGTTTTGCTCTGTGAATTCATGGATAGCTAACCCTAACCCTAAGTGGAATTTTCCCCAATCGGATTTTCCCATGTATTTTGCCAGGAAACGTACCTAAGGCCGGCTCAAAAGGCGTGACCCCTCCTAACCATACCAACAGGCTCCGAATCCAATGACGATGTCCGTTTTGCTCTGTGAATTCATGGATAGCTAACCCTACCCTAAGTGGAATTTTCCCCAATGGGATTTTCCCATGTATTTTGCCAGGAAATGTACATAAGGCCGGCTCAAAAGGCATGCCCCCTCCTAACCATACCAACAGGCTCTGAATCCAATGACGATGTCTGTTTTGCTCTGTGAATTCATGGTTAGCTATCCCTAACCATAAGTGGAATTTTTCGCAATCGGATTTTCCCATGTATTTTGCCAGGAAACGTACCTAAGGCCGGCTCAAAAGGCGTGACCCCTTCTAACCATACCAACAGGCTCCGAATCCAATGACGATGTCAGTTTTGCTCTGTGAATTCATGGATAGCTAACCCTAACCCTAAGTGGAATTTTCCCCAATCGGATTTTCCCATGTATTTTGCCAGGAAACGTACCTAAGGCCGGCTCAAAAGGCGTGACCCCTCCTAACCATACCAACAGGCTCCGAATCCAATGACGATGTCCGTTTTGCTCTGTGAATTCATGGATAGCTAACCCTAACCCTAAGTGGAATTTTCCCCAAAGGGATTTTCCCATGTATTTTGCCAGGAAACGTACCTAAGGCCGGCTCAAAAGGCGTGACCCCTCCTAACCATACCAACAGGCTCCGAATCCAATGGCGATGTCCGTTTTGCTCTGTGAATTCATGGATAGCTAACCCTAACCCTAAGTGGAATTTTTCCCAATGGGATTTTCCCATGTATTTTGCCAGGAAACGTACATAAGGCCAGCTCAAAAGGCGTAACCCCTCAACCCATACCAAAAGGCTCCGAATCCAATGACGATGTCCGTTTTGCTCTGTGAATTCATGGATAGCTAACCCTAACCCTAAGTGGAATTTTCCCCAAAGGGATTTTCCCACGTATTTTGCCAGGAAACGTACATAAGCCCGGCTCAATAGGCATGACCCCTCCTAACCATTCCAACAGGCTCCGAATCCAATGACGATGTCCATTTTGCTCTGTGAATTCATGGACAGCTATCCCTAACCCTAAGTGGAATTTACCCCAATGGGATTTTCCCATGTATTTTGTCAGGAAATGTACCTAAGGCCGGCTCAAAAGGCGTGACCCCTCCTAACCATACCAACAGGCTCCGAATCCAATGGCGATGTCCGTTTTGCTCTGTGAATTCATGGATAGCTAACCCTAACCCTAAGTGGAATTTTTCCCAATGGGATTTTCCCATGTTTTTTGCCAGGAAACGTACATAACGCTGGCTCAGAAGGCGTCACCCCTCCTAACCATACCAAAAGGCACCGAATCCAATGACGATGTCTGTTTTGCTCTGTGAATTCATGGATAGCTAACTCAAACCCTAAGTGGAATTTTTCGCAATGGGATTTTCCCATGTATTTTGCCAGGAAACGTACATAACGCTGGCTCAGAAGGCGTGACCCCTCCTAACCATACCAAAAGGCACCGAATCCAATGACGTTGTCCGTTTTGCTCTGTGAATTCATGGATAGCTAACCCTACCCTAAGTGGAATTTTCCCCAATGGGATTTTCCCATGTATTTTGCCAGGAAACGTAAATAAAGCCGGCTCAAAAGGCATGCCCCCTCCTAACCATACCAACAGGCTCCGAGTCCAATGACGATGTCTGTTTTGCTCTGTGAATTCATGGATAGCTATCCCTAACCATAAGTGGAATTTTTCGCAATCGGATTTTCCCATGTATTTTGCCAGGAAACGTACCTAAGTCCGGCTCAAAAGGCGTGACCCCTCCTAACCATACCAACAGGCTCCAAATCCAATGACGATGTCCGTTTTGCTCTGTGAAATCATGGATAGCTAACCCTAACCCTAAGTGGAATTTTTCCCAATGGGATTTTCCCATGTATTTTGCCAGGAAACGTACATAACGCTGGCTCAGAAGGCGTCACCCCTCCTAACCATACCAAAAGGCACCGAATCCAATGACGATGTCTGTTTTGCTCTGTGAATTCATGGATAGCTAACTCAAACCCTAAGTGGAATTTTTCGCAATGGGATTTTCCCATGTATTTTGCCAGGAAACGTACATAACGCTGGCTCAGAAGGCGTGACCCCTCCTAACCATACCAAAAGGCACCGAATCCAATGACGTTGTCCGTTTTGCTCTGTGAATTCATGGATAGCTAACCCTACCCTAAGTGGAATTTTCCCCAATGGGATTTTCCCATGTATTTTGCCAGGAAACGTAAATAAAGCCGGCTCAAAAGGCATGCCCCCTCCTAACCATACCAACAGGCTCCGAATCCAATGACGATGTCCGTTTTGCTCTGTGAAATCATGGATAGCTAACCCTAACCCTAAGTGGAATTTTCCCCAAAGGTATTTTCCCACGTATTTTGCCAGGAAACGTACATAAGCCCGGCTCAATAGGCGTGACCCCTCCTAACCATACCAACAGGCTCCGAATCCAATGACGATGTCCATTTTGCTCTGTGAATTCATGGACAGCTATCCCTAACCCTAAGTGGAATTTACCCCAATGGGATTTTCCCATGTATTTTGCCAGGAAATGTACATAAGGCCAGCTCAAAAGGCGTGACCCCTACTAACCATACCAACTGGCTCCGAATCCAATGATGATGTCCATTTTGCTCTGTGAATTCATGGACAGCTATCCCTAACCCTAAGTGGAATTTTCCACAATCGGATTTTCCCATGTATTTTGCCAGGAAACGTACCTAAGGCCGGCTCAAAAGGCGTGACCCCTGCTAACCATACCAACTGGCTCCGAATCCAATGACGATGTCCGTTTTGCTCTGTGAATTCATGGATAGCTAACCTTAACCCTAAGTGGAATTTTCCCCAATGGGATTTTCCCATGTATTTTGCCAGGAAACGTACATAAAGCCGGCTCAAAAGGCTTGACCCCTCCTACCCATACCAAAAGGCACCGAATCCAATGACGATGTCTGTTTTGCTCTGTGAATTCATGGATAGCTAACCCTAACCCTAAGTGGAATTTTCCCCAATGGGATTTTCCCATGTATTTTGCCAGGAAACGTACATAAGGCCAGCTCAAAAGGCGTAACCCCTCCTATCCATACCAAAAGGCTCCGAATCCAATGACGATGTCCGTTTTGCTCTGTGAATTCATGGATAGCTAACCCTAACCCTAAGTGGAATTTTCCCCAAAGGGATTTTCCCACGTATTTTGCCAGGAAACGTACATAAGCCCGGCTCAATAGGCGTGACCCCTCCAAACCATACCAACAGGCTCCGAATCCAATGACGATGTCCATTTTGCTCTGTGAATTCATGGACAGCTATCCCTAACCCTAAGTGGAATTTACCCCAATGGGATTTTCCCATGTATTTTGCCAGGAAATGTACATAAGGCCAGCTCAAAAGGCGTGACCCCTCCTAACCATACCAGCAGGCACGGAATCCAATGACGATACCCGTTTTGCTCTGTGAATTCATGGATAGCTAACCCTAACCCTAAGTGGAATTCTCCCCAATGGGATTTTCCCATGTATTTTGCCAGGAAATGTACATAAGGCCGATTCAAAACGCGTGACCCCTCCTAACCATACCAAGAGGCTCCGCGTCCAATGACGATGTCTGTTTTGCTCTGTGAATTCATGGATAGCTAACCCTAACCCTAAGTGGAATTTTCCCCAATGGGATTTTCCCATGTATTTTGCCAGGAAACGTACCTAAGGCCGGCTCAAAAGGCGTGACCCCTCCTAACCATATCAACAGGCTCCGAATCCAATGACGATGTCCGTTTTGCTCTGTGAATTCATGGATAGCTAACCCTAACCCTAAGTGGAATTTTTCCCAATGGGATTTTCCCATGTATTTTGCCAGGAAACGTACATAAGGCCAGCTCAAAAGGCGTGACCCCTCCTAACCATACCAACGGGCTCCGAATCCAATAGCCATGTTCATTTTGCTCTGCGAATTCATGGATAGCTATCCCTAACCCTACATGGAATTTTGCCCAGTGGGATTTTCCCATGTCTTTTGCCAGGAAATGTACATAAGGACGGCTCAAAAGGCGTGACCCCTCCTAACCATACCAACAGGCTCCGAATCCAATGGCGATGTCCGTTTTGCTTCGCGAATTCATGGATAGCTAACCCTAACCCTAAGTGGAATTTAACCCAAAGGGATTTTCCCATGTATTTTGCCAGGAAACGTACATAAGGCTGGCTCAAAAGGCGTGACCCCTCCTAACCATACGAACAGTCTCCGAATCCAATGGCGATGTCCGTTTTGCTCTGCGAATTAATGGGTAGCTAACTCAAACCCTAAGTGGAATTTTCCCCAATGGGATTTTCCCATGTATTTTGCCGCAAAACGTACATAACGCCGGCTCAAAAGGCGTGACCCCTCCTAACCATACCAACAGGCTCCGAATCCAATGACGATGTCCGTTTTGCTCTGTGAATTCATGGATAACTAACCCTAACCCTAAGTGGAATTTTCCCCAATGGGATTTTCCCATGTATTTTGCCAGGAAATGTACATAAGGCCGGCTCAAAACCCGTGACCCCTCCTAACCATACCAAGAGGCTCCGAGTCCAATGACGATGTCCGTTTTGCTCTGTGAATTCATGGATAGCTAACCCTAACCCTAAGTGGAATTTTCCCCAATGGGATTTTCCCATGTATTTTGCCAGGAAACGTAGCTAAGGCCGGCACAAAAGGCGTGACCCCTCCTAACCATACCAACAGGCTCTGAATCCAATGACGATGTCCGTTTTGCTCTGTGAATTCATGGATAGCTAACCCTAACCCTAAGTGGAATTTTTCCCAATGGGATTTTCCCATGTATTTTGCCAGGAAACGTACATAAGGCCAGCTCAAAAGGCGTGACCCCTCCTAACCATACCAAGGGGCTCCGAATCCAATAGCCATGTCCGTTTTGCTCTGCGAATTCATGGATAGCTAACCCTAACCCTACGTGGAATTTTCCGCAGTGGGGTTTTCCCATGTCTTTTGCCAGGAAATGTACATAAGGCTGGCTCAAAATGCGTGACCCCTCCTAACCATACCAACAGGCACGGAATCCAATGACGATGCCCGTTTTGCTCTTTGAATTCATGGATAGCTAACCCTAACCCTAAGTGGAATTTTCCCCAAAGGGATTTTCCCATGTATTTTGCCAGGAAACGTACATAAGGACGGCTCAAAAGGCGTGACCCCTACTAACGATACCAACAGGCTCCGAATCCAATGACGATGTCCGTTTTGCTCTGTGAATTCATGGATAGCTAACCCTAACCCTAAGTGGAATTTTCCCCAATGGGATTTTCCCATGTATTTTGCCAGGAAACGTACCTAAGGCCGGCTCAAAAGGCGTGACCCCTCCTAACCATATCAACAGGCTCCGAATCCAATGACGATGTCCGTTTTGCTCTGTGAATTCATGGATAGCTAACCCTAACCCTAAGTGGAATTTTTCCCAATGGGATTTTCCCATGTATTTTGCCAGGAAACGTACATAAGGCCAGCTCAAAAGGCGTGACCCCTCCTAACCAAACCAACGGGCTCCGAATCCAATAGCCATGTCCATTTTGCTCTGCGAATTCATGGATAGCTATCCCTAACTCTACGTGGAATTTTCCCCAGTGGGATTTTCCCATGTCTTTTGCCTGGAAACGTACATAAGGACGGCTCAAAAGGCGTGACCCCTCCTAACCATACCAACAGGCTCCGAATCCAATGGCGATGTCCGTTTTGCTTTGCGAATTCATGGATAGCTAACCCTAACCCTAAGTGGAATTTAACCCAAAGGGATTTTCCCATGTATTTTGCCAGGAAACGTACATAAGGCTGGCTCAAAAGGCGTGACCCCTCCTAACCATACCAACAGGCTCCGAATCCAATGGGGATGTCCGTTTTGCTCTGCGAATTAATGGATAGCTAACTCAAACCCTAAGTGGAATTTTCCCCAATGGGATTTTCCCATGTATTTTGCCGCGAAACGTACATAAGGCCGGCTCAAAAGGCGTGACCCCTCCTAACCATACCAACCGGCTCCGAATCCAATGACGATGTCCATTTTGCTCTGTGAATTCATGGATAGCTAACCCTAACCCTAAGTGGAATTTTCCCCAATGGGATTTTCCCATGTATTTTGCCAGGAAACGTACATAACGCTGGCTCAGAAGGCGTGACCCCTCCTAACCATACCAAAAGGCACCGAATCCAATGACGATGTCCGTTTTGCTCTGTGAATTCATGGATAGCTAACCCTAACCCTAAGTGAAATTTTCCCCAATGGGATTTTCCCATGTATTTTGCCAGGAAACGTACATAAGGCCAGCTCAAAAGGCGTGACCCCTCCTAACCATACCAACAGGCTCCGAATCCAATGACGATGTCAGTTTTGCTCTGTGAATTCATGGATAGCTAACCCTAACCCTAAGTGGAATTTTCCCCAAAGGGATTTTCCCATGTATTTTACCAGGAAACGTACCTAAGGCCGGCTCAAAAGGCGTGACCCCTCCTAACCATACCAACAGGCTCCGAATCCAATGACGATGTCCGTTTTGCTCTGTGAATTCATGGATAGCTAACCCTAACCCTAAGTGGAATTTTCCCCAATCGGATTTTCCCATGTATTTTGCCAGGAAACGTACCTAAGGCCGGCTCAATAGGCGTGACCCCTCCTAACCATACCAACAGGCTCCGAATCCAATGACGATGTCCGTTTTGCTCTGTGAATTCATGGATAGCTAACCCTACCCTAAGTGGAATTTTCCCCAATGGGATTTTCCCATGTATTTTGCCAGGAAATGTACATAAGGCCGGCTCAAAAGGCATGCCACCTCCTAACCATACCAACAAGCTCTGAATCCAATGACGATGTCTGTTTTGCTCTGTGAATTCATGGTTAGCTATCCCTAACCATAAGTGGAATTTTTCGCAATCGGATTTTCCCATATATTTTGCCAGAAAACGTACCTAAGTCCGGCTCAAAAGGCGTGACCCCTCCTAACCATACTAACAGGCTCCGAATCCAATGACGATGTCCGTTTTGCTCTGTGAAATCATGGATAGCTAACCCTAACCCTAAGTGAAATTTTCCCCAATGGGATATTCCCATGTATTTTGCCAGGAAACGTACATAAGGCCAGCTCAAAAGGCGTGACCCCTCCTAACCATACCAACAGGCTCCGAATCCAATGACGATGTCAGTTTTGCTCTGTGAATTCATGGATAGCTAACCCTAACCCTAAGTGGAATTTTCCCCAAAGGGATTTTCCCATGTATTTTGCCAGGAAACGTACCTAAGGCCGGCTCAAAAGGCGTGACCCCTCCTAACCATACCAACAGGCTCCGAATCCAATGACGATGTCCGTTTTGCTCTGTGAATTCATGGATAGCTAACCCTAACCCTAAGTGGAATTTTCCCAAATCGGATTTTCCCATGTATTTTGCCAGGAAACGTACCTAAGGCCGGCTCAAAAGGCGTGACCCCTCCTAACCATACCAACAGGCTCCGAATCCAATGACGATGTCCGTTTTGCTCTGTGAATTCATGGATAGCTAACCCTAACCCTAAGTGGAATTTTCCCCAAAGGGATTTTCCCATGTATTTTGCCAGGAAACGTACCTAAGGCCGGCTCAAAAGGCGTGACCCCTCCTAACCATACCAACAGGCTCCGAATCCAATGGCGATGTCCGTTTTGCTCTGTGAATTCATGGATAGCTAACCCTAACCCTAAGTGGAATTTTTCCCAATGGGATTTTCCCATGTATTTTGCCAGGAAACGTACATAACGCTGGCTCAGAAGGCGTCACCCCTCCTAACCACACCAAAAGGCACCGAATCCAATGACGATGTCTGTTTTGCTCTGTGAATTCATGGATAGCTAACCCTAACCCTAAGTGGAATTTTCCCCAATGGGATTTTCCCACGTATTTTGCCAGGAAACGTAGCTAAGGCCGGCACAAAAGGCGTGACGCCTCCTAACCATACCAACAGGCTCTGAATCCAATGACGATGTCCGTTTTGCTCTGTGAATTCATGGATAGCTAACCCTAACCCTAAGTGGAATTTTTCCCAATGGGATTTTCCCATGTATTTTGCCAGGAAACGTACATAAGGCCAGCTCAAAAGGCGTGACCCTCCTAACCATACCAAGGGTCTCCGAATCCAATAGCCATGTCCGTTTTGCTCTGTGAATTCATGGATAGCTAACCCTAACCCTACGTGGAACTTTCCGCAGTGGGATTTTCCCATGTCTTTTGCCAGGAAATGTTCATAAGGCCGGCTCAAAATGCGTGACCCCTCCTAACCATACCAACAGGCACGGAATCCAATGACGATGCCCGTTTTGCTCTTTGAATTCATGGATAGCTAACCCTAACCCTAAGTGGAATTTTCCCCAAAGGGATTTTCCCATGTATTTTGCCAGGAAACGTACATAAGGACGGCTCAAAAGGCGTGACCCCTACTAACGAGACCAACAGGCTCCGAATCCAATGACGATGTCCGTTTTGCTCTGTGAATTCATGGATAGCTAACCCTAACCCTAAGTGGAATTTTCCCCAATGGGATTTTCCCATGTATTTTGCCAGGAAACGTACCTAAGGCCGGCTCAAAAGGCGTGACCCCTCCTAACCATATCAACAGGCTCCGAATCCAATGACGATGTCCGTTTTGCTCTGTGAATTCATGGATAGCTAACCCTAACCCTAAGTGGAATTTTTCCCAATGGGATTTTCCCATGTATTTTGCCAGGAAACGTACATAAGGCCAGCTCAAAAGGCGTGACCCCTCCTAACCATACCAACGGGCTCCGAATCCAATAGCCATGTCCATTTTGCTCTGCGAATTCATGGATAGCTATCCCTAACCCTACGTGGAATTTTCCCCAGTGGGATTTTCCCATGTCTTTTGCCAGGAAACGTACATTAGGACGGCTCAAAAGGCGTGACCCCTCCTAACCATACCAACAGGCTCCGAATCCAATGGCGATGTCCGTTTTGCTTTGCGAATTCATGGATAGCTAACCCTAACCCTAAGTGGAATTTAACCCAAAGGGATTTTCCCATGTATTTTGCCAGGAAACGTACATAAGGCTGGCTCAAAAGGCGTGACCCCTCCTAACCATACCAACAGGCTCCGAATCCAATGGGGATGTCCGTTTTGCTCTGCGAATTAATGGATAGCTAACTCAAACCCTAAGTGGAATTTTTCCCAATGGGATTTTCCCATGTATTTTGCCGCGAAACGTACATAAGGCCGGCTCAAAAGGCGTGACCCCTCCTAACCATACCAACAGGCTCCGAATCCAATGACGATGTCCGTTTTGCTCTGTGAATTCATGGATAGCTAACCCTAACCCTAAGTGGAATTTTCCCCAATGGGATTTTCCCATGTATTTTGCCAGGAAATGTACATAAGGCCAGCTCAAAAGGCGTGACCCCTCCTAACCATACCAAGGGGCTCCGAATCCAATAGCCATGTCCGTTTTGCTCTGTGAATTCATGGATAGCTAACCCTAACCCTAAGTGGAATTTTCCCCAAAGGGATTTTCCCATGTATTTTGCCAGGAAACGTACCTAAGGCCGGCTCAAAAGGCGTGACCCCTCCTAACCATACCAACAGGCTCCGAATCCAATGACGATGTCCGTTTTGCTCTGTGAATTCATGGATAGCTAACCCTAACCCTAAGTGGAATTTTCCCCAATCGGATTTTCCCATGTATTTTGCCAGGAAACGTACCTAAGGCCGGCTCAAAAGGCGTGACCCCTCCTAACCATACCAACAGGCTCCGAATCCAATGACGATGTCCGTTTTGCTCTGTGAATTCATGGATAGCTAACCCTAACCCTAAGTGGAATTTTTCCCAATGGGATTTTCCCATGTATTTTGCCAGGAAACGTACATAACGCTGGCTCAGAAGGCGTGACCCCTCCTAACCATACCAAAAGGCACCGAATCCAATGACGATGTCTGTTTTGCTCTGTGAATTCATGGATAGCTAACCCTAACCCTAAGTGAAATTTTCCCCAATGGGATTTTCCCATGTATTTTGCCAGGAAACGTACATAAGGCCAGCTCAAAAGGTGTGACCCCTCCTAACGATACCAACAGGCTCCGAATCCAATGACGATGTCCGTTTTGCTCTGCGAATTCATGGATAGCTAACCCTAAACCTAAGTGGAATTTTCCCCAAAGGGATTTTCCCATGTATTTTGCCAGGAAACGTACCTAAGTCCGGCTCAAAAGGCGTGACCCCTCCTAACCATACCAACAGGCTCCGAATCCAATGACGATGTCCGTTTTGCTCTGTGAAATCATGGATAGCTAACCCTAACCCTAAGTGAAATTTTCCCCAATGGGATTTTCCCATGTATTTTGCCAGGAAACGTACATAAGGCCAGCTCAAAAGGCGTGACCCCTCCTAACCATACCAACAGGCTCCGAATCCAATGACGATGTCAGTTTTGCTCTGTGAATTCATGGATAGCTAACCCTAACCCTAAGTGGAATTTTCCCCAAAGGGATTTTCCCATGTATTTTGCCAGGAAACGTACCTAAGGCCGGCTCAAAAGGCGTGACACCTCCTAACCATACCAACAGGCTCCGAATCCAATGACGATGTCCGTTTTGCTCTGTGAATTCATGGATAGCTAACCCTAACCCTAAGTGGAATTTTCCCCAATCGGATTTTCCCATGTATTTTGCCAGGAAACGTACCTAAGGCCGGCTCAAAAGGCGTGACCCCTCCTAACCATACCAACAGGCTCCGAATCCAATGACGATGTCCGTTTTGCTCTGTGAATTCATGGATAGCTAACTCAAACCCTAAGTGGAATTTTTCGCAATGGGATTTTCCCATGTATTTTGCCAGGAAACGTACATAACGCTGGCTCAGAAGGCGTGATCCCTCCTAACCATACCAAAAGGCACCGAATCCAATGACGATGTCCGTTTTGCTCTGTGAATTCATGGATAGCTAACCCTACCCTAAGTGGAATTTTCCCCAATGGGATTTTCCCATGTATTTTGCCAGGAAATGTACCTAAGGCCGGCTCAAAAGGCGTGACCCCTCCTAACCATACCAACAGGCTCCGAATCCAATGACGATGTCCGTTTTGCTCTGTGAATTCATGGATAGCTAACCCTAACTAAGTGGAATTTTCCCCAATCGGATTTTCCCATGTGTTTTGCCAGGAAACGTACCTAAGGCCGGCTCAAAAGGCGTGATCCCTCCTAACCATACCAACAGGCTCCGAATCCAATGACGATGTCCGTTTTGCTCTGTGAATTCATGGATAGCTAACCCTAACCCTAAGTGGAATTTTCCCCAAAGGGATTTTCCCATGTATTTTCCCAGGAAACGTACCTAAGGCCGGCTCAAAAGGCGTGACCCCTCCTAACCATACCAACAGGCTCCGAATCCAATGGCGATGTCCGTTTTGCTCTGTGAATTCATGGATAGCTAACCCTAACCCTAAGTGGAATTTTTCCCAATGGGATTTTCCCATGTATTTTGCCAGGAAACGTACATAACGCTGGCTCAGAATGCGTGACCCCTCCTAACCATACCAAAAGGCACCGAATCCAATGACGATGTCCGTTTTGCTCTGTGAATTCATGGATAGCTAACCCTAACCCTAAGTGAAATTTTCCCCAATGGGATTTTCCCATGTATTTTGCCAGGAAACGTACATAAGGCCGGCTCAAAAGGCGTGACCCCTCCTAACCATACCAACAGGCTCCGAATCCAATGACGATGTCAGTTTTGCTCTGTGAATTCATGGATAGCTAACCCTAACCCTAAGTGGAATTTTCCCCAAAGGGATTTTCCCATGTATTTTGCCAGGAAACGTACCTAAGGCCGGCTCAAAAGGCGTGACCCCTCCAAACCATACCAACAGGCTCCGAATCCAATGACGATGTCCGTTTTGCTCTGTGAATTCATGGTTAGCTAACCCTAACCCTAAGTGAAATTTGCCCCAAAGGGATTTTCCCATGTATTTTGCCAGGAAACGTACCTAAGGCCGGCTCAAAAGGCGTGACCCCTCCTAACCATACCAACAGGCTCCGAATCCAATGACGATGTCCGTTTTGCTCTGTGAATTCATGGATAGCTAACCCTAACTAAGTGGAATTTTCCCCAATCGGATTTTCCCATGTGTTTTGCCAGGAAACGTACCTAAGGCCGGCTCAAAAGGCGTGATCCCTCCTAACCATACCAACAGGCTCCGAATCCAATGACGATGTCCGTTTTGCTCTGTGAATTCATGGATAGCTAACCCTAACCCTAAGTGGAATTTTCCCCAAAGGGATTTTCCCATGTATTTTCCCAGGAAACGTACCTAAGGCCGGCTCAAAAGGCGTGACCCCTCCTAACCATACCAACAGGCTCCGAATCCAATGGCGATGTCCGTTTTGCTCTGTGAATTCATGGATAGCTAACCCTAACCCTAAGTGGAATTTTTCCCAATGGGATTTTCCCATGTATTTTGCCAGGAAACGTACATAATGCTAGCTCAGAAGGCGTGACCCCTCCTAACCATACCAAAAGGCACCGAATCCAATGACGATGTCCGTTTTGCTCTGTGAATTCATGGATAGCTAACCCTACCCTAAGTGGAATTTTCCCCAATGGGATTTTCCCATGTATTTTGCAAGGAAATGTACATAAGGCCGGCTCAAAAGGCATGCCCCCTCCTAACCATACTAACAGGCTCCGAGTCCAATGATGATGTCTGTTTTGCTCTGTGAATTCATGGATAGCTATCCCTAACCATAAGTGGAATTTTTCGCAATCGGATTTTCCCATGTATATTGCCAGGAAACGTACCTAAGTCCAGCTCAAAAGGCGTGACCCCTCCTAACCATACCAACAGGCTCCGAATCCAATGACGATGTCCGTTTTGCTCTGTGAATTCATGGATAGCTAACCCTAACCCTAAGTGGAATTTTCCCCAAAGGGATTTTCCCATGTATTTGGCCAGGAAACGTACCTAAGGCCGGCTCAAAAGGCGTGACCCCTCCTAACCATACCAACAAGCTCCGAATCCAATGACGATGTCCGTTTTGCTCTGTGAATTCATGGATAGCTAACCCTAACCCTAAGTGGAATTTTCCCCAAAGGGATTTTCCCATGTATTTTGCCAGGAAACGTACCTAAGGCCGGCTCAAAAGGCGTGACCCCTCCTAACCATACCAACAGGCTCCGAATCCAATGACGATGTCCATTTTGCTCTGTGAATTCATGGATAGCTAACCCTAACCCTAAGTGGAATTTTCCCCAAAGGGATTTTCCCATGTATTTTGCCAGGAAACGTACCTAAGGCCGGTTCAAAAGGCGTGACCCCTCCTAACCATACCAACAGGCTCCGAATCCAATGACGATGTCCGTTTTGCTCTGTGAATTCATGGATAGCTAACCCTAACCCTATGTGGAATTTTCCCCAAACGGATTTTCCCATGTATTTTGCCAGGAAACGTACCTAAGTCCGGCTCAAAAGGCGTGACCCCTCCTAACCATACCAACAGGCTCCGAATCCAATGACGATGTCCGTTTTGCTCTGTGAAATCATGGATAGCTAACCCTAACCCTAAGTGAAATTTTCCCCAATGGGATTTTCCCATGTATTTTGCCAGGAAACGTACCTAAGGCCGGCTCAAAAGGCGTGACCCCTCCTAACCATACCAATAGGCTCCGAATCCAATGACGATGTCCGTTTTGCTCTGTGAATTCATGGATAGCTAACCCTAACCCTAAGTGGAATTTTCCCCAATCGGATTTTCCCATGTGTTTTGCCAGGAAACGTACCTAAGGCCGGCTCAAAAGGCGTGACCCCTCCTAACCATACCAACAGGCTCCGAATCCAATGACGATGTCCGTTTTGCTCTGTGAAATCATGGATAGCTAACCCTAACCCTAAGTGAAATTTTCCCCAATGAGATTTTCCCATGTATTTTCCCAGGAAACGTACCTAAGGCCGGCTCAAAAGGCGTGACCCCTCCTAACCATACCAACAGGCTCCGAATCCAATGACGATGTCCGTTTTGCTCTGTGAATTCATGGATAGCTAACCCTAACCCTAAGTGGAATTTTCCCCAAAGGGATTTTCCCATGTATTTGGCCAGGAAACGTACCTAAGGCCGGCTCAAAAGGCGTGACCCCTCCTAACCATACCAACAAGCTCCGAATCCAATGACGATGTCCGTTTTGCTCTGTGAATTCATGGATAGCTAACCCTAACCCTAAGTGGAATTTTCCCCAAAGGGATTTTCCCATGTATTTTGCCAGGAAACGTACCTAAGGCCGGCTCAAAAGGCGTGACCCCTCCTAACCATACCAACAGGCTCCGAATCCAATGACGATGTCCATTTTGCTCTGTGAATTCATGGATAGCTAACCCTAACCCTAAGTGGAATTTTCCCCAAAGGGATTTTCCCATGTATTTTGCCAGGAAACGTACCTAAGGCCGGTTCAAAAGGCGTGACCCCTCCTAACCATACCAACAGGCTCCGAATCCAATGACGATGTCCGTTTTGCTCTGTGAATTCATGGATAGCTAACCCTAACCCTATGTGGAATTTTCCCCAAACGGATTTTCCCATGTATTTTGCCAGGAAACGTACCTAAGTCCGGCTCAAAAGGCGTGACCCCTCCTAACCATACCAACAGGCTCCGAATCCAATGACGATGTCCGTTTTGCTCTGTGAAATCATGGATAGCTAACCCTAACCCTAAGTGAAATTTTCCCCAATGGGATTTTCCCATGTATTTTGCCAGGAAACGTACCTAAGGCCGGCTCAAAAGGCGTGACCCCTCCTAACCATACCAATAGGCTCCGAATCCAATGACGATGTCCGTTTTGCTCTGTGAATTCATGGATAGCTAACCCTAACCCTAAGTGGAATTTTCCCCAATCGGATTTTCCCATGTGTTTTGCCAGGAAACGTACCTAAGGCCGGCTCAAAAGGCGTGACCCCTCCTAACCATACCAACAGGCTCCGAATCCAATGACGATGTCCGTTTTGCTCTGTGAAATCATGGATAGCTAACCCTAACCCTAAGTGAAATTTTCCCCAATGGGATTTTCCCATGTATTTTCCCAGGAAACGTACCTAAGGCCGGCTCAAAAGGCGTGACCCCTCCTAACCATACCAACAGGCTCCGAATCCAATGACGATGTCCGTTTTGCTCTGTGAATTCATGGATAGCTAACCCTAACCCTAAGTGGAATTTTCCCCAAAGGGATTTTCCCATGTATTTTGCCAGGAAACGTACCTAAGTCCGGCTCAAAAGGCGTGACCCCTCCTAACCATACCAACAGGCTCCGAATCCAATGGCGATGTCCGTTTTGCTCTGTGAATTCATGGATAGCTAACCCTAACCCTAAGTGGAATTTTTCCCAATGGGATTTTCCCATGTATTTTGCCAGGAAACGTACATAATGCTGGCTCAGAAGGCGTGACCCCTCCTAACCATACCAAAAGGCACCGAATCCAATGACAATGTCCGTTTTGCTCTGTGAATTCATGGATAGCTAACCCTACCCTAAGTGGAATTTTCCCCAATGGGATTTTCCCATGTATTTTGCCAGGAAATGTACATAAGGCCGGCTCAAAAGGCATGCCCCCTCCTAACCATACCAACAGGCTCCGAGTCCAATGATGATGTCTGTTTTGCTCTGTGAATTCATGGATAGCTATACCTAACATAAGTGGAATTTTTCGCAATCGGATTTTCCCATGTATTTTGCCAGGAAACGTACCTAAGTCCGGCTCAAAAGGCGTGACCCCTCCTAACCATACCAACAGGCTCCGAATCCAATGACGATGTCCGTTTTGCTCTGTGAAATCATGGATAGCTAACCCTAACCCTAAGTGGAATTTTCCCCAAAGGGATTTTCCCATGTATTTTGCCAGGAAACGTACCTAAGGCCGGCTCAAAAGGCGTGACCCCTCCTAACCATACCAACAGGCTCCGAATCCAATGACGATGTCCGTTTTGCTCTGTGAATTCATGGATAGCTAACCCTAACCCTAAGTGGAATTTTCCCCAAAGGGATTTTCCCATGTATTTGGCCAGGAAACGTACCTAAGGCCGGCTCAAAAGGCGTGACCCCTCCTAACCATACCAACAAGCTCCGAATCCAATGACGATGTCCGTTTTGCTCTGTGAATTCATGGATAGCTAACCCTAACCCTAAGTGGAATTTTCCCCAAAGGGATTTTCCCATGTATTTTGCCAGGAAACGTACCTAAGGCCGGCTCAAAAGGCGTGACCCCTCCTAACCATACCAACAGGCTCCGAATCCAATGACGATGTCCATTTTGCTCTGTGAATTCATGGATAGCTAACCCTAACCCTAAGTGGAATTTTCCCCAAAGGGATTTTCCCATGTATTTTGCCAGGAAACGTACCTAAGGCCGGTTCAAAAGGCGTGACCCCTCCTAACCATACCAACAGGCTCCGAATCCAATGACGATGTCCGTTTTGCTCTGTGAATTCATGGATAGCTAACCCTAACCCTATGTGGAATTTTCCCCAAACGGATTTTCCCATGTATTTTGCCAGGAAACGTACCTAAGTCCGGCTCAAAAGGCGTGACCCCTCCTAACCATACCAACAGGCTCCGAATCCAATGACGATGTCCGTTTTGCTCTGTGAAATCATGGATAGCTAACCCTAACCCTAAGTGAAATTTTCCCCAATGGGATTTTCCCATGTATTTTGCCAGGAAACGTACCTAAGGCCGGCTCAAAAGGCGTGACCCCTCCTAACCATACCAATAGGCTCCGAATCCAATGACGATGTCCGTTTTGCTCTGTGAATTCATGGATAGCTAACCCTAACCCTAAGTGGAATTTTCCCCAATCGGATTTTCCCATGTGTTTTGCCAGGAAACGTACCTAAGGCCGGCTCAAAAGGCGTGACCCCTCCTAACCATACCAACAGGCTCCGAATCCAATGACGATGTCCGTTTTGCTCTGTGAAATCATGGATAGCTAACCCTAACCCTAAGTGAAATTTTCCCCAATGGGATTTTCCCATGTATTTTCCCAGGAAACGTACCTAAGGCCGGCTCAAAAGGCGTGACCCCTCCTAACCATACCAACAGGCTCCGAATCCAATGACGATGTCCGTTTTGCTCTGTGAATTCATGGATAGCTAACCCTAACCCTAAGTGGAATTTTCCCCAAAGGGATTTTCCCATGTATTTTGCCAGGAAACGTACCTAAGTCCGGCTCAAAAGGCGTGACCCCTCCTAACCATACCAACAGGCTCCGAATCCAATGGCGATGTCCGTTTTGCTCTGTGAATTCATGGATAGCTAACCCTAACCCTAAGTGGAATTTTTCCCAATGGGATTTTCCCATGTATTTTGCCAGGAAACGTACATAATGCTGGCTCAGAAGGCGTGACCCCTCCTAACCATACCAAAAGGCACCGAATCCAATGACAATGTCCGTTTTGCTCTGTGAATTCATGGATAGCTAACCCTACCCTAAGTGGAATTTTCCCCAATGGGATTTTCCCATGTATTTTGCCAGGAAATGTACATAAGGCCGGCTCAAAAGGCATGCCCCCTCCTAACCATACCAACAGGCTCCGAGTCCAATGATGATGTCTGTTTTGCTCTGTGAATTCATGGATAGCTATACCTAACATAAGTGGAATTTTTCGCAATCGGATTTTCCCATGTATTTTGCCAGGAAACGTACCTAAGTCCGGCTCAAAAGGCGTGACCCCTCCTAACCATACCAACAGGCTCCGAATCCAATGACGATGTCCGTTTTGCTCTGTGAAATCATGGATAGCTAACCCTAACCCTAAGTGGAATTTTCCCCAAAGGGATTTTCCCATGTATTTTGCCAGGAAACGTACCTAAGGCCGGCTCAAAAGGCGTGACCCCTCCTAACCATACCAACAGGCTCCGAATCCAATGACGATGTCCGTTTTGCTCTGTGAATTCATGGATAGCTAACCCTAACCCTAAGTGGAATTTTCCCCAAAGGGATTTTCCCATGTATTTTGCCAGGAAACGTACCTAAGGCCGGCTCAAAAGGCGTGACCCCTCCAAACCATACCAACAGGCTCCGAATCCAATGACGATGTCCGTTTTGCTCTGTGAATTCATGGATAGCTAACCCTAACCCTAAGTGGAATTTTCCCCAATCGGATTTTCCCATGTATTTTGCCAGGAAACGTACCTAAGGCCGGCTCAAAAGGCGTGACCCCTCCTAACCATACCAACAGGCTCCGAATCCAATGACGATGTCAGTTTTGCTCTGTGAATTCATGGATAGCTAACCCTAACCCTAAGTGGAATTTTCCCCAAAGGGATTTTCCCATGTATTTTGCCAGGAAACGTACCTAAGGCCGGCTCAAAAGGCGTGACCCCTCCTAACCATACCAACAGGCTCCGAATCCAATGACGATGTCCGTTTTGCTCTGTGAAATCATGGATAGCTAACCCTAACCCTAAGTGAAATTTTCCCCAATGGGATTTTCCCATGTATTTTGCCAGGAAACGTACATAAGGCCAGCTCAAAAGGCGTGACCCCTCCTAACCATACCGACAGGCTCCGAATCCAATGACGATGTCAGTTTTGCTCTGTGAATTCATGGATAGCTAACCCTAACCCTAAGTGGAATTTTCCCCAATCGGATTTTCCCATGTATTTTGCCAGGAAACGTACCTAAGGCCGGCTCAAAAGGCGTGACCCCTCCTAACCATACCAACAGGCTCCGAATCCAATGACGATGTCCGTTTTGCTCTGTGAATTCATGGATAGCTAACCCTAACCCTAAGTGGAATTTTCCCCAAAGGGATTTTCCCATGTATTTTGCCAGGAAACGTACCTAAGGCCGGCTCAAAAGGCGTGACCCCTCCAAACCATACCAACAGGCCCCGAATCCAATGACGATGTCCGTTTTGCTCTGTGAATTCATGGATAGCTAACCCTAACCCTAAGTGGAATTTTCCCCAATCGGATTTTCCCATGTATTTTGCCAGGAAACGTACCTAAGGCCGGCTCAAAAGGCGTGACCCCTCCTAACCATACCAACAGGCTCCGAATCCAATGACGATGTCCGTTTTGCTCTGTGAATTCATGGATAGCTAACCCTAACCCTAAGTGGAATTTTCCCCAAAGGGATTTTCCCATGTATTTTGCCAGGAAACGTACCTAAGGCCGGCTCAAAAGGCGTGACCCCTCCTAACCATACCAACAGGCTCCGAATCCAATGGCGATGTCCGTTTTGCTCTGTGAATTCATGGATAGCTAACCCTAACCCTAAATGGAATTTTTCCCAATGGGATTTTCCCATGTATTTTGCCAGGAAACGTACATAACGCTGGCTCAGAAGGCGTGACCCCTCCTAACCATACCAAAAGGCACCGAATCCAATGACGATGTCCGTTTTGCTCTGTGAATTCATGGATAGCTAACCCTAACCCTAAGTGAAATTTTCCCCAATGGGATTTTCCCATGTATTTTGCCAGGAAACGTACATAAGGCCAGCTCAAAAGGCGTGACCCCTCCTAACCATACCAACAGGCTCCGAATCCAATGACGATGTCCGTTTTGCTCTGTGAATTCATGGATAGCTAACCCTAACCCTAAGTGGAATTTTCCCCAAAGGGATTTTCCCATGTATTTTGCCAGGAAACGTACCTAAGGCCGGCTCAAAAGGCGTGACCCCCTCCTAACCATACCAACAGGCTCCGAATCCAATGGCGATGTCCGTTTTGCTCTATGAATTCATGGATAGCTAACCCTAACCCTAAGTGGAATTTTTCCCAATGGGATTTTCCCATGTATTTTGCCAGGAAACGTACATAACGCTGGCTCAGAAGGCGTGACCCCTCCTAACCATACCAAAAGGCACCGAATCCAATGACGATGTCCATTTTCCTCTGTGAATTCATGGATAGCTAACCCTAACCCTAAGTGAAATTTTCCCCAATGGGATTTTCCCATGTATTTTGCCAGGAAACGTACATAAGGCCGGCTCAAAAGGCGTGACCCCTCCTAACCATACCAACAGGCTCCGAATCCAATGACGATGTCAGTTTTGCTCTGTGAATTCATGGATAGCTAACCCTAACCCTAAGTGGAATTTTCCCCAAAGGGATTTTCCCATGTATTTTGCCAGGAAACGTACCTAAGGCCGGCTCAAAAGGCGTGACCCCTCCTAACCATACCAACAGGCTCCGAATCCAATGACGATGTCCGTTTTGCTCTGCGAATTAATGGATAGCTAACTCAAACCCTAAGTGGAATTTTCCCCAATGGGATTTTCCCATGTATTTTGCCAGGAAACGTACCTAAGTCCGGCTCAAAAGGCGTGACCCCTCCTAACCATAACAACAGGCTCCGAATCCAATGACGATGTCCGTTTTGCTCTGCGAATTAATGGATAGCTTACCCTAACCCTACGTGGAATTTTCCCCAGTGGGATTTTCCCATGTCTTTTGCCAGGAATTGTACATAAGGCTCAAAATGCGTGACCCCTCCTAACCATACCAACAGGCACGGAATCCAATGACGATGCCCGTTTTGCTCTTTGAATTCATGGATAGCTAACTCTAACCCTAAGTGAAATTTTCCCCAATGGGATTTTCCCATGTATTTTGCCAGGAAACGTACATAAGGCCAGCTCAAAAGGCGTGACCCCTCCTAACCATACCAACAGGCTCCGAATCCAATGACGATGTCAGTTTTGCTCTGTGAATTCATGGATAGCTAACCCTAACCCTAAGTGGAATTTTCCCCAATCGGATTTTCCCATGTATTTTGCCAGGAAACGTACCTAAGGCCGGCTCAAAAGGCGTGACCCCTCCTAACCATACCAACAGGCTCCGAATCCAATGACGATGTCCGTTTTGCTCTGTGAAATCATGGATAGCTAACCCTAACCCTAAGTGAAATTTTCCCCAATGGGATTTTCCCATGTATTTTGCCAGGAAACGTACCTAAGGCCGGCTCAAAAGGCGTGACCCCTCCTAACCATACCAACAGGCTCCGAATCCAATGACGATGTCCATTTTGCTCTGTGAATTCATGGATAGCTAACCCTAACCCTAAGTGGAATTTTCCCCAATCGGATTTTCCCATGTGTTTTGCCAGGAAACGTACCTAAGGCCGGCTCAAAAGGCGTGACCCCTCCTAACCATACCAACAGGCTCCGAATCCAATGACGATGTCCGTTTTGCTCTGTGAAATCATGGATAGCTAACCCTAACCCTAAGTGAAATTTTCCCCAATGGGATTTTCCCATGTATTTTCCCAGGAAACGTACCTAAGGCCGGCTCAAAAGGCGTGACCCCTCCTAACCATACCAACAGGCTCCGAATCCAATGACGATGTCCGTTTTGCTCTGTGAATTCATGGATAGCTAACCCTAACCCTAAGTGGAATTTTCCCCAAAGGGATTTTCCCATGTATTTTGCCAGGAAACGTACCTAAGTCTGGCTCAAAAGGCGTGACCCCTCCTAACCATACCAACAGGCTCCGAATCCAATGGCGATGTCCGTTTTGCTCTGTGAATTCATGGATAGCTAACCCTAACCCTAAGTGGAATTTTTCCCAATGGGATTTTCCCATGTATTTTGCCAGGAAACGTACATAATGCTGGCTCAGAAGGCGTGACCCCTCCTAACCATACCAAAAGGCACCGAATCCAATGACAATGTCCGTTTTGCTCTGTGAATTCATGGATAGCTAACCCTACCCTAAGTGGAATTTTCCCCAATGGGATTTTCCCATGTATTTTGCCAGGAAATGTACATAAGGCCGGCTCAAAAGGCATGCCCCCTCCTAACCATACCAACAGGCTCCGAGTCCAATGATGATGTCTGTTTTGCTCTGTGAATTCATGGATAGCTATCCCTAACCATAAGTGGAATTTTTCGCAATCGGATTTTCCCATGTATTTTGCCAGGAAACGTACCTAAGTCCGGCTCAAAAGGCGTGACCCCTCCTAACCATACCAACAGGCTCCGAATCCAATGACGATGTCCGTTTTGCTCTGTGAAATCATGGATAGCTAACCCTAACCCTAAGTGAAATTTTCCCCAATGGGATTTTCCCATGTATTTTGCCAGGAAACGTACATAAGGCCAGCTCAAAAGGCGTGACCCCTCCTAACCATACCAACAGGCTCCGAATCCAATGACGATGTCCGTTTTGCTCTGTGAATTCATGGATAGCTAACCCTAACCCTAAGTGGAATTTTCCCCAATCGGATTTTCCCATGTGTTTTGCCAGGAAACGTACCTAAGGCCAGCTCAAAAGGCGTGACCACTACTAACCATACCAACAGGCTCCGAATCCAATGACGATGTCCGTTTTGCTCTGTGAATTCATGGATAGCTAACCCTAACACTAAGTGGAATTTTCCCCAAAGGGATTTTCCCATGTATTTTGCCAGGAAACGTACCTAAGGCCGGCTCAAAAGGCGTGACCCCTCCTAACCATACCAACAAGCTCCGAATCCAATGACGATGTCCGTTTTGCTCTGTGAATTCATGGATAGCTAACCCTAACCCTAAGTGGAATTTTCCCCAAAGGTATTTTCCCATGTATTTTGCCAGGAAACGTACCTAAGGCCGGCTCAAAAGGCGTGACCCCTCCTAACCATACCAACAGGCTCCGAATCCAATGACGATGTCCGTTTTGCTCTGTGAATTCATGGATAGCTAACCCTAACCCTAAGTGGAATTTTCCCCAAAGGGATTTTCCCATGTATTTTGCCAGGAAACGTACCTAAGGCCGGCTCAAAAGGCGTGACCCCTCCTAACCATACCAACAGGCTCCGAATCCAATGGCGATATCCGTTTTGCTCTGTGAATTCATGGATAGCTAACCCTAACCCTAAATGGAATTTTTCCCAATGGGATTTTCCCATGTATTTTGCCAGGAAACGTACATAACGCTGGCTCAGAAGGCGTGACCCCTCCTAACCATACCAAAAGGCACCGAATCCAATGATGATGTCCGTTTTGCTCTGTGAATTCATGGATAGCTAACCCTAACCCTAAGTGAAATTTTCCCCAATGGGATTTTCCCATGTATTTTGCCAGGAAACGTACATAAGGCCAGCTCAAAAGGCGTGACCCCTCCTAACCATACCAACAGGCTCCGAATCCAATGACGATGTCCATTTTGCTCTGTGAATTCATGGATAGCTAACCCTAACCCTAAGTGGAATTTTCCCCAAAGGGATTTTCCCATGTATTTTGCCAGGAAACGTACCTAAGGCCGGCTCAAAAGGCGTGACCCCTCCTAACCATACCAACAGGCTCCGAATCCAATGGCGATGTCCGTTTTGCTCTATGAATTCATGGATAGCTAACCCTAACCCTAAGTGGAATTTTTCCCAATGGGATTTTCCCATGTATTTTGCCAGGAAACGTACATAACGCTGGCTCAGAAGGCGTGACCCCTCCTAACCATACCAACAGGCTCCGAATCCAATGACGATGTCAGTTTTGCTCTGTGAATTCATGGATAGCTAACCCTAACCCTAAGTGGAATTTTCCCCAAAGGGATTTTCCCATGTATTTTGCCAGGAAACGTACCTAAGGCCGGCTCAAAAGGCGTGACCCCTCCTAACCATACCAACAGGCTCCGAATCCAATGACGATGTCCGTTTTGCTCTGCGAATTAATGGATAGCTAACTCAAACCCTAAGTGGAATTTTCCCCAATGGGATTTTCCCATGTATTTTGCCAGGAAACGTACCTAAGTCCGGCTCAAAAGGCGTGACCCCTCCTAACCATACCAACAGGCTCCGAATCCAATGACGATGTCCGTTTTGCTCTGTGAAATCATGGATAGCTAACCCTAACCCTAAGTGGAATTTTCCCCAATCGGATTTTCCCATGTATTTTGCCAGGAAACGTACCTAAGGCCGTCTCAAAAGGCGTGACCCCTCCTAACCATACCAACAGGCTCCGAATCCAATGACGATGTCCGTTTTGCTCTGTGAATTCATGGATAGCTAACCCTAACCCTAAGTGGAATTTTCCCCAATCGGATTTTCCCATGTGTTTTGCCAGGAAACGTACCTAAGGCCGGCTCAAAAGGCGTGACCCCTCCTAACCATACCAACAGGCTCCGAATCCAATGACGATGTCCGTTTTGCTCTGTGAATTCATGGATAGCTAACCCTAACCCTAAGTGGAATTTTCCCCAAAGGGATTTTCCCATGTATTTTCCCAGGAAACGTACCTAAGGCCGGCTCAAAAGGCGTGACCCCTCCTAACCATACCAACAGGCTCCGAATCCAATGACGATGTCCGTTTTGCTCTGTAAATTCATGGATAGCTAACCCTAACCCTAAGTGGAATTTTCCCCAATCGGATTTTCCCATGTATTTTGCCAGGAAACGTACCTAAGGCCGGCTCAAAAGGCGTGACCCCTCCTAACCATACCAACAGGCTCCGAATCCAATGACGATGTCCGTTTTGCTCTGTGAATTCATGGATAGCTAACCCTAACCCTAAGTGGAATTTTCCCCAAAGAGATTTTCCCATGTATTTTCCCAGGAAACGTACCTAAGGCCGGCTCAAAAGGCGTGACCCCTCCTAACCATACCAACAGGCTCCGAATCCAATGACGATGTCCGTTTTGCTCTGTGAATTCATGGATAGCTAACCCTAACCCTAAGTGGAATTTTCCCCAATCGGATTTTCCCATGTATTTTGCCAGGAAACGTACCTAAGGCCGGCTCAAAAGGCGTGACCCCTCCTAACCATACCAACAGGCTCCGAATCCAATGACGATGTCCGTTTTGCTCTGTGAATTCATGGATAGCTAACCCTAACCCTAAGTGGAATTTTCCCCAAAGGGATTTTCCCATGTATTTTGCCAGGAAACGTACCTAAGGCCGGCTCAAAAGGCGTGACCCCTCCTAACCATACCAACAGGCTCCGAATCCAATGGCGATGTCCGTTTTGCTCTGTGAATTCATGGATAGCTAACCCTAACCCTAAATGGAATTTTTCCCAATGGGATTTTCCCATGTATTTTGCCAGGAAACGTACATAACGCCGGATCAGAAGGCGTGACCCCTCCTAACCATACCAAAAGGCACCGAATCCAATGACGATGTCCGTTTTGCTCTGTGAATTCATGGATAGCTAACCCTAACCCTAAGTGAAACTTTCCCCAATGGGATTTTCCCATGTATTTTGCCAGGAAACG